>NC_091981.1:69221547-69524047 GCF_044704955.1 Pristiophorus japonicus
GGCATCCCTGGCGCACCCCTCTCCCAAAGCGAAGGGGCGCCGTCAAGGACCCGTTAACCTTAATCAGACACTCAGCGGCGGCGTACAAAAGTCGGATCCGGGCGACGAAATGCATCCCGAACCCGAAAGCGCGCAGAGTTCCGAACAGATAGTCGTGATCCACCCTGTCGAACGCCTTCTCTTGGTCGAAAGATAGGAAGGCGACCGACAGACCAGCCTCCTGGGAATGATGGATGAGGTCCCGAACCAGATGGATGTTATCGTGGATTGTCCGGCCCGGGACCGTGTCGGACTGGTCGGGGTGGATCATGTGGTCCAGCACGGCACCAAGGCGAGCAGACATCGCCCTGGCGAAGATTTTGTAGTCCGTGCTGAGGAGGGAGACCGGGCGCCAGTTCTTAAGGAGGCGGAGATCGCCCTTCTTAGGCAGCAGGACGATGACTGCCCTGCGCCAAGAGAGGGGCATCTCCCCGGTCGCCAGACTTTCCCCCAGGACCCGTGCGTAGTCACCCCCCAGGACGTCCCAGAACGCCCTGTGGAACTCCACGGTCAGCCCGTCCAGCCCCGGGGCTTTTCCCCTCGAGAGCCGGTCGAGGGCGCCGGTCAGCTCTGCCAGGCTTAGCGGAGCTTTCAGATTTTCGCCGCCCTCCGGGCCGACCTTCGGCAGGTCCTCCCACAAAACTCTACGCGCTTCCTCGCTGGACGGATCCGGAGAGAACAGAGCCCCGTAATATTCACGGGCCCTGTTGTTGACGCCCTCCGGATCCGAGACGAGAGAGCCGTCGTCGGCCAGCAGCGTCAAGAGCTGCTTACGGACACTCTGCCTTTTTTCCAGCGAGTAGAAGAAGGGGGATCCGCGGTCCAGATCCCGCAGGAACCGGATCCGCGACCTCACGAACGCGCCTTGGGACCCGACGAACTGCAGGTCCTTCAGCACGGCCTTCTTCGCTTCGTACACCGTCCGCAGGGCCGGGTCCCCGACGACTTGACCGAGACGGGACTCCAGGTCGAGCACCTCTTTTTCTAGGCGCCCGACCCTGGTCGACCCCCTCGCGTACTCTTGACAGAAGACGCGGACGAGAGCCTTGCCCACGTCCCACCATAGCCTCAAGGAGGGGAAGCCCCCCTGCTTCCTTCTCCAGTCGGCCCAGAAACGACGGAACGAGTCCTGGAACCGCACGTCCTCCATCAGCTGGTTGTTAAAGTGCCAGTACGCGGACCCCGTCCTCGCGCGGAGCGAAGCGAGCTCCGTCCACACCAGGTGGTGGTCCGAACACAGCACCGGCCGCATGGAGGCCGCCGGGACGCAGGAAACGTACGCCCGAGACACGTAAAGGCGGTCGACTCTGGACCATCCTACTCCAGGCCTCACCCAAGTAAAGGCGCTGGAGTCGGGATGGAGATTTCGCCAGACGTCCACCAAGTCGAAGGACCCGACCAGATCCCTCAACTTCTCCATCGCCGTCATGCTCTGCGGGGCACCGAAGCGGTCCCTCGCCTCGAGGGTGCAGTTAAAATCCCCCCCGAGGACAATGCAGTCGCCGACGTCGACGGAGCCAAGAAGAGCGGACACTTCTTCGAAGAAGCGCGTTTGCTGCGGGCCGGGCTGAGGGGCGTACACGTTCACGAGATGGAGCGGCACGTCCCCCAGGCGAACCGTGACATGCAGCAAGCGGCCTGGCACGGGCTCCTCGACACCCAAGATCTCCGGCTGAAAATGCGGGGCCAACAAGATAGCCACCCCACAAGAAGTGGTAGTGAGGTGGCTCATGCGAACCTCTCCTTGCCATTCCAGGAGCCACGTGGCTTCGTCTCCCGGAACGGTGTGGGTTTCTTGCAGGAAGCACACCGCATATTTCCCCTCCCGCAGGAGCGAAAAATTGTTAAATCTACGGCGTGCCTCTCTGCTGCCGTTAATGTTGAGGCTGGCTATGGTTATCTTCATGACAAGAGCAGAGTGCAACCTCTACCTTAACCTATTGTGGGGGGGGAGTGGAGTCGTTTGTTGACCTCCACTCCTTCAGCAGCCCAGCGAGGAACCCTTTGAGCCAGCGCAGCTCAAGGCCTTGCGCCTTTGATAAGGGCCCGCCCGCGGCCATGGTTTTAGCGGCGGCACGGACGGACGCGACGAGCAGCCCCGGCTCGGACCATCTTTCCAGGGCCAGATGGGCTCGGTTGCCGCGACCCTGGCTCTGGACCAAAACGTCCCGGAGTTCCTTTGCAGGAATGAGGGGGGACTCATCGACGGGCACGAGGAGATCCACCGCCTCACTGGCGATGGACTCGAGATCTTCTCCCGAGTCCCCCACCGAGTCCCCATCCCCCTCCGGGAGGTCGCCGCCAGCAGCTGACCCGTCGACCGCACGAGGTACGGCAAACAGCCCGGCCGCTCCATCCGGCCCTGGCTCTGCCCCGATCCCACCCCCAGGATCGTCGGCAGAGGAGTCCCCACTGGGCTCTTTTAAAAGCGGTGCTGGGTCAGGAAGCGACAGCGGAAGGGGTTCCTCCTCCACCCCAGGAGCCGGGGAACACGGAGAGACCTGGCCAAAGTAATTCTCCAGGTCCTCCAAGTACCCCAGCTCCAAAGTAGGGGGCGAGGGTTGGTGTTCTTCTCCCTCCCCACTGCCACCCCCAGCCCAGTGTGTACAGAATCGTTAAAATTGTTCATATTTTCCGTTTCTTCCGGGCCGAGCGACTCCCGGGGGAAGTTGGGTATTGGCTGGGCGGGCTCAGGTTCGGCCTTTTCGCCCCCGCCCGCCTCAGTCCCCGGGACGCTCGACCCGGCGGCAACGCATTCCTCCGCTGGCCCCACGCCCCCCACGACAGGCAGATCTTCCATGCCAACCCCTGGAGGCAGAGGCTGGGCAGCCTCGACTGTCTCACCCTCCCCGGGGACAGATTCCTCCTGCCTATGGCGCAGATTGGGGGCGCTGGTGGGATACGCGGGACACGCGGCGGGCACCGACTCCTCCGCGGAGGGATGTTGTTCCCCCTCCGCCTCATTGGAGCGGTGCCTCCTTTTGTTCCTGGGGGGGCGCAGAGGCAGGGAGACCACCATGTCTGCCGAGGCCTCCCGCTCCACTCCCCTCCCCTCTTTTTCTTATCTTGCTTGCGCTCGAACCCCTCTGTGATATTGGTCAAGGGCTCGGGCACGGGCTCAGGGCACCCCGCGCTCGCCGGTGACGGGGTTGGGCTGAGCGCGGTAAACAAATTGTCTGGCGCACTGAGGGGACCCGCCTCGATGTTTCGCCTTCTACCGCGCCTTCCTTCCGATCGGACGCTCTCCTTCCCCCCCGCCGGAGGCCGTGAAAACAAAGGCCCCCGACAATGCCCGCGCACCTACGGCTCCCGGCACGCGGACGCTACTAGGGGGAAGGGTGCCGGCGGCGCCAGCCTTGGCCGCCTTCGGTGGTTTGGCAGCCTTGGAGGCGGGGCAGTTCTTGCGAACGTGCCCCACCTCCCTGCAGGCATGGCACCGCACGCCGTCCGATGTCCAGAAGACACGGTAGGCAGTCCCCTCGTGCACCACATTAAAATTTCCCTCCGTCGTCTCCTCGCGCGCCAGCCGGACAAAGAGCTGGCGGCGGAAGGAGAACACATGGCGCAGGCTGTTCTCCCTGAGGCCGAGCGGTATGGGGTTGAACCCTGACCTTACCTCCCCCAGTTGGTGTAGGTGAGGGAGGAGGAGCTCAGCGGGAACAAAGGGCGGGATGTTAGAAAGGATGACCCTCTGCGCGGTGGCCTCGAGAGGGTCCACCGGCAGGAACGTCCCGCCCACCGTGAGCCCCTTTTCAAGGGCCAAGGCCACCGCCCGCTCCGACCCCAGGAAGAAAACAGCCTTCCCAGACATCTTGGAGGCTGCGACAATGGCCGAGGGGCCGACTACCCCAGCCATCGCCCGCACGCACTCCTCGATGCTCATTGTGGGGTGAGTGTAGCTCTTGACCCCGTGTTTTTTTGTTATTAGTCTGAATGGTGGCAGGGCAGCAGGAGGCGCAGGACGTGCCGTGGATATGGACGCCGCCTGCGCATATGTCCTTGCTGACCCCGCCACCGCCGTGGATGGGGTCGCCATCACGGGGTCCCTTTAAGGGCTACACCCACCCCAAAGTCACAGGCCTTAATGGTCTTAAATGCCCTCGTTGGTGTTTGAACAGATGGAGCTCTAAAAGAGGCACACCTCTCCCCTAGTTGACAATTGGGGAGGGGCCTTGCTCCCTCTGCTCAGTTGTCTTAAATGTCTTATTTCCAAATTAGGAGGAAAGGGCTCTCAGAGAGAGAGGGGAGAGACAGAGAGAGAGAGAGAGAGAAAGAGAGTGGGGGGTGGGAAAGAGAGAAGCTGCGAGGGCAGGTCTCCCCTCACAGCGATGGGTGTTTTTTGGGGTGCACTCCCCAGATGGCAAAAAACAGTCTTTGTAGATGGTCTTCGGGTGGGGGGAGAAGATGTCTTCACCTGGGGTAGCTGGAGCCACCCAGGCACACACTCCCAACGATGTTAAATAGGATAATTAAAGATTCTTCAGCCAGGTCACTCCAGCTATCCCAGGCTAGGCAATGTAAGCAAGACCCCCACACACACTTCCACACACGCACCCCCCCGCCGCGATGTTCCGGCCCTCGAGATATTTTCTTTCCTCCCCCCACCGATACAACAAAGTCTTTCGGGGAATGCACCAAAACACACCCACCTTTCGAAGATTGTAGAAATGGCTCTCCCTCCTTCCATACTGGATGGTGTTTTCTCAGGTTGTTCTTTTCCCCCTCTCTCCAACTCTCTGTAGCAGTAATAAAGTTGATAACATTTTCTGCTCTCCTCCTCTCCCTCTGGATGAATTGGAATGCAGCCAGCCCCCTCCTCCTCTTCCTGGGCTGGTCTCAGAGTTCACTCCAGGCCTTCCAGACAGGAGCAAAGCAGGGAGTTCCTTCTCTCGCAGCAGCACAGCTCCAACTGAATAGACCACGCCTCCAAAGCTCCACCATTGGTCCACAGAACTCTTTTTGTGAGAAAATTAAAACATTAAATCATTAAATCGTGTCCCTCCGATCTGGGGGGTGCACCAATCATTTCCAAGGCCATTTTTTTGTGTTTTTTTTTTTTGCTTTTTTTTTTTGTGTTTTTGTTTTTTTTTAAAGTTTTTTTTGGGCACTAAAATCATTTTTTTCTCCAAGTGCCCCCTATAAAAGGGGAGGGGGACACTAAAAAAACCCACCGGCAATTAAAACAAATTAAACTTTAAAACATAAAATCAAATTAAAATTTGGTTGCCGGGCGTGATGATGCACTCCAGTCCCTCTGGTGCCCACCTCTCGCGGAAGGCCGCGAGCGTACCGGTGGACACCGCGTGCACCATCTCCAAGGACACCCTGGCGCGGATGTACGCGCAGAAGAGAGGTAGGCTGTCAGGTTGAACGACCCCCTCGACCGCCCGCTGCCTGGACCGGCTGATGGCACCCTTGGCCGTGCCCAGGAGCAGTCCTACGAGGAGGCCCTCGGACATACCCGCTCCCCTCCGCACAGGGTGCCCAAAGATCAGGAGTGTGGGACTGAAGTGCAGCCAGAAATTCAGGAGCAGCCCCTTTAAATAATAAAACAGGGGCTGCAACCTCCGCATTCGGTAAAAACATGGAACACGGACTCTTCCAGACCGCAGAAATTGCAGGCGGCCTGGGAGCCCGTGAACCGGCTTAAAAATTTATTGCACGGGACTGCTCCGTGCACCACCCTCCAGGCCAAGTCCCCGATAAATACTGGGAGGACTCCCGCGTAGAGTGCCCTCCATCGGGGACCCCCGCCTCCTCCGGACGGCAAGATGGTACGCCATGGCGTGTCCGGACGGCAGGCGAGGATGGCAAAGTTGAGAGTGAGCAGGAGCAGCCCGTACAGGAAACCCCTCCGCGCGGAACTGAAAGGCACGGAGGGGATTTCCTCGAGGCGGCTCAAGTTGTGAGGCGCCGGCTCCCAAGGGAGGTTCCAGGGTTTGGCGCCGATGAGGAATTCCGTCCGGATGGGGGTCAGTTCGGACGGGATCTCCCCACGTGCTTGAGCCTCCTCGATGCACCTAACGGAGTCAGGGCCCAGAGCTGTCTTTAGCAACTCGATGGCATCGGCCGCGCGGCAGACGGTGGAATTTAGGCGCCGCGCCAGCGTGTCTGGTGCCATCCAGCTCGCTCCTCCGCCATCGAGCAGGTCCCTGACCCTGGTCACCTCACCAGCCACAGCCCTCTCGTCCGACCGCCACCTAAAACCTCAGTCGTGGAGGTACGGATTCCCGAGCAGCGGCTCCTGCAGGACAGCCGCCACTCCAGCCGGTGGAGAGCTGCGCTTGGTGGAGACTTTGTTCCAGACCCTGGTGAGTTCCTTGTAAAAGACAGGCAGCTCCTGGAAGGCGGTCCTGACGCCCTCCAAGCTCACAAACAGGAGCTGCGTGTCGTAGTTGAGGCCGTGCTGCTGACGGAAGAAATACGTCGCCAGAGCACGCCACCTAGGAGGGGGCTCGACGTAAAGGTATCTCTGCAGGGTCTGAAGACGGAAAGTCGTGAGCTGGGTGCTGACACACACCAACAACTGACCGCCCTCCCCAAGCG
Source organism: Pristiophorus japonicus (assembly GCF_044704955.1). Lineage (NCBI taxonomy): Eukaryota > Metazoa > Chordata > Chondrichthyes > Pristiophoridae > Pristiophorus > Pristiophorus japonicus. The sequence continues at coordinate 69,228,133 of NC_091981.1, forward strand.
GGAGACTCAAGACCGCGGCAGAGACCTAGTGCTTCCTGTTCCAGAAGAAGTCCATCAGCTTCTTCTGTATCTTGGTGACAAACGCAGGGGGAGGGGTCAAAGTGACCAGCCGGTACCACAGCATGGCGGCCACCAGCTGGATTATGACTCGCGCTCGACCTCTGGAGGACAGCACTCGGAGCAGTCCTGTCCAGTGCCCTAGGCGAGCGGCGACCTTGGCCTCCAGCTCCTGCCAGTTCGCCGGCCAGGCTACCTCGTCGGGGCTAAGGTAGACTCCCAGATAGAGGAGATGGGTCGTGCTCCAGGCAAAAGGCCTGAGCTCCTCCGGCAGGGAGTCCACCCGCCACTGACCCACCAGGAGTCCGGAACATTTCTCCCAGTTGATCCTGGCAGAGGATGCGGCCGAGTAAATCTCCTGGCACTCACGCATCCTCCACAGGTCAGCGGGATCCTCTACCGCGAGGAGCACGTCATCGGCTTAAGCCAAGAGGACGACCTCCACGCCTGGCCCTTGCAGAGCCAGTCCCGTCAACCTCGTCCGCAGGAGGCGCAGGAAAAGCTCCACGCAGATGGCATATAACTGGCCGGACATGGGGCATCCCTGGCGCACCCCTCTCCCAAAGCGAAGGGGCGCCATCAAGGACCCGTTAACCTTTATCAGACACTCCGCGGCGGCGTACAAAAGTTGGATCCGGGCGACGAAACAGATAGTCGTGATCCACCCTGTCGAACGCCTTCTCTTGGTCGAGAGATAGGAAGGCAACCGACAGACCAGCCTCCTGGGAATGAGGAGTGTCTGATGGATGGATGAGGTCCCGGACCAGATGGATGTTATCGTGGATTGTCCGGCCCGGGACCGTGTAGGACTGGTCGGGGTGGATCATGTGGTCCAGCACGGCGCCAAGGCGAGCAGACATCGCCCTGGTGAAGATTTTGTAGTCCGTGCTGAGGAGGGAGACCGGGCGCCAGTTCTTAAGGAGGCGGAGATCGCCCTTCTTAGGCAGCAGGACGATGACTGCCCTGCGCCAAGAGAGGAGCATCTCCCCGGTCGCCAGACTTTCCCCCAGGACCCGCGCGTAGTCGCCCCCCCAGGACTCCACGGTCATCCCGTCCAGCCCCGGGGCTTTTCCCCTCGAGAGCCTGTTAGAGGGCGCCGGTCAGCTCCGCCAGGCTTAGCGGAGCTTCCAGATTTTCGGCGCCCTCCGGGCCGACCCTCAGCAGGTCCTCCCACAAAACTCTACGCGCTTCCTCGCTGGACGGATCCGGAGAGAACAGTGCCCCGTAATATTCACGGGCCCTGTTGTTGACGCCCTCCGGATCCGAGACGAGAGAGCCGTCGTCGGCCAGCAGCATCAAGAGCTGCTTACGGACACTCTGTCTTTTTTCCAGCGAGTAGAAGAAGGGGGAGCCGCGGTCCAGATCCCGCAGGAACCGGATCCGCGACCTCACGAACGCGCCTCGGGACCCGACAAGCTGCAGGTCCTTCAGCGCGGCCTTCTTCGCTTCGTACACCGTCCGCAGGGCCGGGTCCCCGACGACTTGACCGAGACGGGACTCCAGGTCGAGCACCTCTTTTTCGAGGCGCCCGACCCTGGCCGCCCGCCTCTTGGTCGACCCCCTCGCGTACTCTTGACAGAAGACGCGGACGAGAGCCTTGCCCACGTCCCACCATAGCCTCAAGGAGGGGAAGCCCCCCTGCTTCCTTCTCCAGTCGGCCCAGAAACGACGGAACGAGTCCTGGAACCGCACGTCCTCCAGCAGCTGGTTGTTAAAATGCCAGTACGCGGACCCCGTCCTCGCGCGGAGCGATGCGAGCTCCGCCCACACCAGGTGGTGGTCCGAACACGGCATCGGGACGCAGGAAACGTACGCCCGAGACACGTAAAGGCGGTCGACTCTGGACCATCCCACTCCAGGCCTCACGCAAGTAAAGGCGCTGGAGTCGGGGTGGAGATTTCGCCAGACGTCCACCAAGTCGAAGGACCCGACCAGGTCCCTCAACTTCTCCATCGCCGTCATGCTCTGCGGGGCACCGGAGCGGTCCCTCGTCTCGAGGGTGCAGTTAAAATCCCCCCCGAGGACAATGCAGTCGCCGACGTCGACGGAGCCAAGAAGAGCGGACACTTCTTCGAAGAAGCGCGTTTGCTGCGGGCTGGGCTGAGGGGCGTACACGTTCACGAGATGGAGCGGCACTTCCCCCAGGCGAACATTGACGTGCAGCAAGCGGCCTGGCACGGGCTCCTCGACCCCCAAGATCTCCGGCTGAAAATGCGGGGCCAACAAGATGGCCACCCCACTAGAAGTGGCGGTGAGGTGGCTCATGCGGACCTCTCCTTGCCATTCCAGGAGCCACATGGCTTCGTTTCCCGGAACGGTGTGGGTTTCTTGCAGGAAGCACACCGCATATTTCCCCTCCCGCAGGAGCGAAAAATTGTTAAATCTACGGTGTGCCTCTCTGCCGCCGTTGATGTTGAGGCTGGCTATGGTTATCTTCATGACAAAAGCATAGTGCAACCTCTACCTAACCTATTGTGCGGGGGGAGTGGAGTCATTTGTTGACCTCCAATCCTTCAGCAGCCCAGCGAGGAACCTTTTGAGCTGGTGCAGCTCAAGGCCTTGCGCCTTTGATAAGGGCCCGCCCGCGGCCATGGTTTTAGCGGCGGCGCGGATGGACGTGACGAGCAGCCCCGGCTCGGACCATCTTTCCAGGGCCAGATGGGCTCGGTTGCCACGACCCTGGCTCTGGACCAAAAAGTCCCGGAGTTCCTTTGCAGGAATGAGGGGGGACTCATCGGCGGGCACGAGGAGATCCACCGCCTCACTGGCGATGGACTCGAGATCTTCTCCCGCGTCCCCCACCGAGTCCCCGTCCCCCTCCGGGAGGTCGCCGCCAGCAGCCGGCCCGTCGACCGCACGAGGTACGGCAAACGGCCCGGCCATCCATCCGACCCTGGCTCTGTCCCGATCCCACCTCCAGGATCGTCAGCAGAGGAGTCCCCACTGGGCTCTTTTAAAAGCGGTGCTGGGTCAGGAAGCAACAGCGGAAGGGGTTCCTCCTCCGTCCCAGGAACTGTGGAACACGGAGAGACCTGGCCAAAGTAATGTGCCAGGTCCTCCAAGTACCCCAGGTCCAAAGTAGGGGGCGAGGGTTGTTGTTCTTCTCCCTCCCCGCCGCCACCCCCCGGCCCAGCGTGTAGATGTTCTGTAAAATGATCATTTTCAGTTTCTGCCGAGTCGAGCAAATCCCGGGGGAAGTTGGATATTGGCTGGGCGGGCTCAGGTTCGGCCTTTTCGGCCCCGCCCGCCTCAGTCCCCGGGACGCCCGACTCGGCGTGTACGCTTTCTGCCGCTGGCCCCACACCCCCCACGACAGGCAGATTTTCCATGCCATCCCTGGGAGGTAGAGGCTGGGCAGCCTCGACTGTCTCACCCTCCCCGGGGACAGACTCCTCTCGCCTACAGCGCAGCTTGGGGTCACTGGTGGGGGACGTAGGACACGCGGCGGGCACCGACTCCTCCGCGGAGGGATGTTGTTCCCCCTCCGCCTCATTGGAGCGGCGCCTCCTTTTGTTCCTGGGAGGGCGCGGAGGCAGGGAGACCTCCATGTCTACCGAGGCCTACCGCTCCACTCCCCCCTTTTTCTTATCTTGCCCGCGCCCGAGCCCCTCTGTGATATTGGTCAAGGGCTCGGGCATGGGCTCAGGGCACCCCGCGCTCGCCGGTGACAGGGTTGGGCTGAGCGCAGTGATCAGACTGTCTGGCGCACTGAGGGGACCCGCCTCAAGATGTTTCGCCTTCCTCCGCGCCTTCTTTCCGATCGGACGTTCTCCCTCCCCCCGCTGGTGGCCATGAAAACAAAGGCCCCCGACGATGCCCGCGCACCCACAGCTCCCGGCACGCGGACGCAAATAGGGGAAGGTGTGGCGGCGGCGCCAGCCTTGGCCGCCCTCGGTGGTTTGGCGGCCTTGGAGGCGGGGCAGTTCTTGCGAACATGCCCCACCTCCCTGCAGGCATGGCACCACACGCCGTCCGACATCTAAAGGACGCGGTAGGCAGTCCCCTCGTGCACCACATTAAAATAACCCTCCGTCGTCTCCTCGCGCGCCAGCCGGACAAAGAGCTGGCGGCGGAAGGAGAACACGTGGCGCAGGCTGCTCTCCCTGAGGCCGAGCGGTATGGGGTTAATCCCCGACCTTACCTCCCGCAGTTGGTGTAGGTGAGGGAGGAGGAGCTCAGCGGGAACAAAGGGCGGGACGTTTGAAATGATGACCCTCTGCGCGGTGGCCTCGAGAGGGTCCACCGGCAGGAACGTCCTGCCCACCGTGAGCCCCTTTTCGAGGGCCAGGGACACCGCCCGCTCCGACCCCAGGAAGAACACGGCCTTCCCAGACATCTTGGAGGCTGCGACAATGGCCGAGGGGCCGACTACCCCAGCCATCGCCCGCACGCACTCCTCGATGCTCATTGTGGGGTGAGTGTAGCTCTTGATCCCGTGTTTTTTTATTATCAGTCTAAAAGGTGGCAGGGCAGCAGGAGGCACAGGAGGTGCTGTGGATGTGGACGCCGCCTGCGCATATGTCTTAGCTGGCCCTGCCACCGGCGTAGATGGGGTCGCCATCACGGGGTCCCTTTAAGGGCTACACCCACCCCAAAGTCACATGCCTTAATGGTCTTTAATTGGCCTCGTTGGTTTTTTGAGCAGAGGGAGCTTTTAATGGGGCACACCTCTCCCCTCGTTAACGAATGGGGAGGGGCCTTGCTCCCTCTGCTCAGTTGTCTTAATTGTTTTTACAATTAGGAGGAAAGGGCTCTCAGAGAGAGAGGGGAGAGACAGAGAGAGAGAGAGAAAGAGAGTGGGGGGGGTGGGAAAGAGGGAAGCTGCGAGGGCAGGTCTCCCCTCTCAGCGATGGGTGGGTGTTTCTTGGGATGCACTCCCCAGATGGCAAAAAACACAGTCTTTGTAGAATGGTCTTCGGGTGGGGGGAGAAGATGTCTTCACCTGGGGTAGCTAGAGCCACCCAGGCACACACTCCCAACGATGTTTAATAGGGTAATTAGTACTACTTCAGCCAGGTAGCTCCAGCTCTCCCAGGCTTGGTAATGGGGGAGGGGTGCTTCAGTGGTGTGTGGTGCCTAGCTGTCAGCAAGACCCCCACACACACTTCCACACACACACACCCACCGCGATGTTCCGGCCCTCGAAAGGTCTTCTTTCCTCCCCCCACCGATACAACAAAGTCTTTCGTGGAATGCACCAAAACACACCCACCTGTTGAAGATTGTTGAAATGGCTCTCCCTCCTTCCATACTGGATGGTGTTTTCTCAGGATGTTCTTTTCCCCCTCTCTCCAACTCTCTGTAGTAGCAATAAATGATACATTTTCTGCTCTCCTCCTCTCCCTCTGGACGTTGAATTGTAGTAAACCAGCCCTCTCCTCCTCTTCCTGGGCTGGTCTCAGGGTTCACTCTCGGCCTTCCAGATAGGAGCAAAAGCAGGGAATTCCTTCTCTCACTGCAGCACAGCTCCAACTGAATAGGCCATGCCTCCAAAGCTCCACCATTGGTCCACAGACCCCCTGAAAGTTGCAGGCCAGGTGGATAAGGTGTTTAAGAAGGTATATGGAATGCTTGCCTTTATGATCCGTGGCATAGAATACAAGAGCAGGGAGGTTATGCTTTAATTGCATAAATCACTGGTTAGCCACAGCTGGAATACTGCATGCAGTTCTGGTCACCATATTATAGGAAGTACGTGATTGCACTGGAGAGAGTGCAGAGGAGATTTATGAGGAAGCTATCTTGAATGGAGAATCTTAGCTATGAGGACAGATTGGATAGGCTGGGTTTGTTCTTCTTAAAACAGAGGAGGCTGAGGGGAGATCTCATTGACGTGTAGAAAATTTTGAGGGGTCAATTACAAGGAGACATAGGTTTAAGATGGTTGGTGGAAGGTTTAGAGGGGATTTGAGAGGAAGCTTCTTAATGCAGAGGGTTGTGGGGGTCTAGAACTCACTGCCTGGAAAGGTGGTGAGGCAGAAACCTTCACCATATTTAAAATGTGCTTGGATGGGCACTTGAAGTGTCGTAACCTGCAGGGTTACAGACCTAGAGCTGGTAAGTGGGATTAGACTGGATAACCTCTTGGCTGGCGCAGATACGATGGTAAGTACTTCAGCGAATCTAATATGGCCAGGGTGATTTCCTGGACTAGTTTCGATCACCTGGATGGGCTGGAGAGGAATTTTCCCAGATTTTTTTCCCTAATTGGCCTGGGTGTTTATCTGTTTTTTTGCCTCTTCCAGGAGATCGCATGGCTCTGGGTGGGGTGGAATGTAAAATGTTGCGATACATGGGGTATTGCAGTTGTGTGTGGTGGACTGGTTGGGCCGGATTCTCTTTACCTGTCCGCCATTGTTCATTGTTCTTAGGTTTATACGTAACCTTCAGGGCTGCTGGCAGAGGGCCGTGTGGCTCTTTTTCGGCCGGCGTGGACACGATGGGCCGAAATGGCCTCCTTCTGCACTTTAAATTTCTATGTTACTATTTAAATTACAATTTTCTTTTCTATTTTTTCTGCCAAAGTGGATGACCTCACATTTTCCCACATTATAATCCATCTGCCAAATTTTTGCTCACTCACTTAGCTTGTCTATATCCCTTTGCAGATTTTTTGTGTCTTCCTCACAATTTGCTTTCCCACCCATCTTTGTATCATCAGAAAACTTGGTTACATTGCACTCGGTCCTTTCATCCAAGTCATTAATATAGATTGTAAATAGTTGATGCCCCAGCACCGATCCCTGTGGCACCCCACTAATTAATGTTTGCCAACCAGAAAATGACCAATTTATCCCGAATCTCTGTTTTGTGTTAGTTCGCCAATCTTCTATCCATTCTAATATATTACCTCCAACCCTGTGAACTTTTATCTTGTGCAGTAACCTTTTATGTGGCACCTTATCGAATGCCTTCTTGAAATCCAAATACACGACATCCACTTATCTACCCTGCTTGTTACATCTTCAAAGAACTCCAGCAAATTTGTCAAACATGATTTCCCTTTCATAAAACCATGCTGACTCTGCTTGATTGAATTATGCTTTTCCAAATGTCCTGCTACTGCTTCCTTACTAATGGACTCCAGCATTTTCCCAACAACAGATGTTAGGCTAACCTGGTCTATAGTTTCCTGCTTTCTGTCTGCCTCCTTTTTTAAATACATGCACTGTTATGTATGTAAACCTGTAAATACCATTTCTAACCACCAGAGGGCTTATCCTCTGGAGTCCTAAGGGATCCCACAATCCTTTGAGAGCACCTGTATATAAGGAGGCCTCACAGACTGGAGAGGCACTCTGAGATCTGTAATAAAGGATTACAGTCATACCTTACTTTGAGCTTGCAGTATCTAGTCTGACTCTTTATTCAAGACATAACAACTGGCAACGAGATACAAATGACAAACCCCACCGCAACAATGTAGAGAACCGTGGACACCCTGGAGAAATTTTCAGAGGGAGATGATTGGGAAACCTTTGTGGAGCGACTCGACCAATACTTCATGGCCAACGAACGGAAAGGAGAAACGAACGTTGACAAACGAAAAGCGATCCTCTTCACCGTTTGTGGGGCACCAACGTATAGCCTCATAAAAAATCTGCTCGCTCCAGCGAAACCCACAGACAAGTCGTACGATGAGTTGTGCACACTGGTCCGAGAGCATCTAAACCCGAAGGAAAGCATTCTGATGGCGAGGTATCGGTTCTACATGTACAAGAGGTCTGAAGGCCAGGAAGTGGCGAGCTACGTCGCCGAGCTAAGGCGCCTTGCAGGACATTGCGAATTTGAAGGACACTTGGAGCACATGCTCAGGGACTCCTTCTACTTGGCATTGGACATGAAGTAATACTTAGCAAACTTTTGACTGCAGAGACCCCAACCTTGAGTAAAGCCATAGCGATAGTCCAGGCGTTTATCGCCACCAGTGACAATATCAAACAAATTTCTCAGCACACAAGTGCTGCTGCAAGTACTGTGAACAAAGTAACGTAGTTTTCAAATCAAAATGTACAGGGCAGGACTTATACGCCTGCAGCTGCACGTCCACAGATGACTCAGAGTCCACCATTAAGGGTGGTGAATACCTTGTTGGTGCTGCGGGGGTGATCATCGTTTCCATTCATGCCACTTCAAAGGTTACGTTTGCAAGGGCTGTGGAACAATGGGACACCTCCAACGCATGTGCAGGTGAGCTGCAAACGCTGCTAATCCTGCAAACCACCATGTTGCAGAGGAGGACAGATCCACAATGGATCATGACGAACCAGAGCTTCAGACCGAGGAGGCAGAGGTATATGGGGTGCACACATTTACCACAAAGTGTCCCCCGATAATGCTGAAGGTAGAATTAAATGGACTCCCGGTGTCCATGGAGCTGGACACAGGCGCAAGCCAGTCTATAATGAGCAAAAAGACTTTTGATAAATTGTGGTGCAGCAAGGCCTCAAGGCCATTCCTGACTCCCGTTCGTACTAAACTGAGAGAGTACACAAAGAAACTGATTCCTGTAATCGGCAGTACTACCGTAAAGATCTCCTAAGATGGACCGGTGCACAAGTTACCACTCTGGGTGGTACTGGGCGATGGCCCCACACTGTTCAGCAGGAGCTGGCTGGGAAAGATATGCTGGAACTGGGATGACATCCGAGCGCTTTCGTCCATCAACGACACCTCATGTGCCCAGGTCCGAAACAAGTTCCCCTCGCTATTCGAACCAGGCATCGGGAAGTTCCAAGGAGCAAAAGTACAGATCCATTTGATTCCGGGGGTGCGACCCATCCATCACAAGGTAAGAGCGGTACCGTACATGATGAGAGAGAGGGTGAAGATCGAACTGGACGGGCTGCAACGAGAGGGCATCATTTTGCCGATCGAATTCAATGAGTGGGTCAGTCCGATTGTTCCAGTCCTCAAGGGAGACGGCGCCGTCAGAATCTGTGGTGATTACAAAGTAACTATCAATCGTTTCTCACTGCAGGATCAATACCTGCTACCGAAGGCAGACGGCCTATTTGTGACGCTGGCGGGAGGGAAAAAGTTCACAAAGCTGGACTTGACCTCGATCTACATGACTCAGGAGCTGGAAGAATCATCGAAAGGCCTCACCTGCATCAACACGCACAAAGGTCTCTTCATTTACAACAGGTGCCCATTTGGGATTCGATCGGCCGCGGCGATATTCCAGAGGAACGTAGAAAGCTTGCTGAAGTCGGTCCCGCGCACCGTGGTCTTCCAGGACAACATCTTGGTTACAGGTCGGGACACAGTCGAGCACCTGCAGAACCTGGAGGAGGTTCTTAGTCGGCTTAATCGTGTGGGGCTCAGGCTAAAATGCTCGAAGTGCATTTTCCTGGTGCCTGAAGTGGAGGTCCTGGGGAGGAGAATTGCGACAGACGGCATCAGGCCCACCGATTCGAAGACGGAAGAAATCAAGAACGCACCGAGACAACAGAACGTGACGGAGCTGTGGTCGTTTCTAGGACTCCTGAACTATTTTGGTAACTTCTTACTGGGTCTTAGCACATTGTTAGAACCCCTGCACTCTTTACTGTGTAAAGGAAATGAATGAGTATGGGGTAAAAGCCAAGAAAATGCCTTGAGAAATCTAGGAAGCTGTTATGTTCAAACAAATTGTTTGTGTTGTACGATCCATATAAGCGTTTGGTACTAGCACGTGATGCGTCATCGTATGGGGTCGGGTGTGTATTGCAACAAGCTAATGAATTTGGGAAATTGCAACCAGTTGCTTATGCATCTAGAAGTCTGTCGAAGGCCGAGAGGGCCTACAGTATGATCGGAAAAGAAGCGTTAGAGTGTGTTTACGGGGTAAAGAAAATGCATCAATATCTGTTTGGGGTCAAATTTGAATTGGAAACAGACTGTAAGCCGCTAATATCCCTCTTTTCTGAAAATAAGTGGATAAATACAAATGCATCAGCCCGCATCCAGAGATGGGCGCTCACGTTGTCCGCATGCAACTACGCCAGCTGCCACAGACCAGGCACAGAAAACTGTGCCGATGCTCTCAGTAGGCTGCCATTGCCCACCACAAGGGTGGAGATGGCACATCCCACAGATCTATTCATGGTAATGGAAGCATTCGAGAGTGAGAAATCACCTGTTACCGCCCAACAGATTAGAACCTGGACGAGCCAGGACCCCTTACTATCTTTAGTAAAAAACTGTGTGCTCCACGGGAGTTGGTCTAGTGTCCCGTTAGAAATGCAGAATGAAGGAGGTGCAAAATTAATAAGAAACCCCCCAGTGTTTGGGCTCATTTGAAAGGAAATTTAATTTGGGAATATCTACCGAAAAGTTTGGAACTCTAAAGTGCTTATGGAAGAAACTACGAACTTTAATAGAATTTTGGATTTTAAAAGACAAATTCAAGGCTGTGGGCGGGCCTGAGGAACTAGCAGGAGACAGTCTGATTAAATGAAGCTACCTGGGTGTGAGGACTAAGTTAACCTGTCTGGAAGAATGAGTATTCAAAAATCCTTCTCCCACAAGAAACATTTACATCACAAAATCACCCAGAGGTAGTTACCCATCAACATGGGTCTGGACAACCATTTCAGGATATACATCACAAAGAGGCCCAATCCAGCCTGTATGCGAAAGACTAAGCACAAAAGGACCTTGCAATTACCAAACTAATATTTCCATCAGGAAACAGTTTTCGAACATCAACTCACCCAAAACATGTCAACTTTTAACGAGCTCGCCAAAATATTACAAAGAAGAACCAAGCCCGCCAAAATTATACAAAGGATTTTGAACTGATTTGGCGCCAAGATTAGAAACACTGAAATCATATAACTGGCCCCTGTTTTCAACAGAGGGTAGGTCACACCTGACTGACACACTTCGCTATACAACCGAGACCAAGTTGTTGTCATCACAACAAGGAGAGAAACCAACTTGACAGTTGTAAACTAACTTCTCCAGCCTCGAAGTCCTGAAGTCCTGAAGGAAGAAAGAACATCACCTTCGTAGCAGCAACCGACCACAGTCAACGTGGTATCAACGGAAAACCCACCACAATCTACCAAACTCGAACAAAACTCCAACGGGAAAAAAACGAACAATCGAAAAATTTCCACTCTAAAATCTAATCCTGACCTACCAACAGGTAAAACCTTACCTAAAAGACTGTAGAAACCTATTTCTAACGAAGAAACCCAGGTACTTACCCCATAGATCCAAAACGCACCTTACCGCATCAGCGGACTCAACCCAACTGAAGATTGCGCAGCAAGAAGTCTTCTCCGACGTTCGGGGTACAGCAGGCAGACCCTGCCGCATCCAGCAAACCCCGAAACCGCAATCTATCATTAACTGTCAAAAGGATTGGTAAGCATAGTCCCTGCCTGCCCTGGAGTCCAACCTAGCTAGAATTAGGTATTGGGAGGTGGGAGGTATAATTTTACTGTAACCCCCTTTGAATATGTAGTGTATGGTTCTTTATTAGAGTGATTATAAGTTTGACCGTGTACCTTTCCTTGTATTGTCCTTTATTAGAGTGATTGTAAGTTTGGCCTTGTATTCTCTCACTAGAGTAATAAGCTTGTATTACCTTGACTGTAATAAAATCAAAGTTCTTTTGCACCAAACCAGTGTCCTTTGCACTTTTGTCACACCCCCCAAATAAATCCAGAGTCTAGAACCCAAGGGAGTGGGAGCGATTCGAACCACTCAAGTTGGTCAGAAGAGAACCTGACCCCCTGATAGAGACCACCCCCTTACAAGGAAGAAATAAAGCCGTACCAGCAGCACAAAGATGAAATGACTATACAGGCAGACCGCCTCCTATGAGTTAATCGGGTAGTGTGCACAAAAAGGGCAAGGACACTTTCATCCGTGATCTCCACGGCACCCACCCAGACATCGTAATGATGAAAGCGATAGCCAGATCCCACGTGTGGTGGCCCGGTATCGATACAGAGTCCTGCGTGCACAAATGTAATACATGTTCCCAGTTAAGCAATGCACCCAGGGAGGCACCACTAACTTTATGATCCTGGACTTCCAAACCGCAGTCCAGGGTCCATGTCGATTATGCAGGCCCATTCTTGGGAAAAATGTTCTTAGTGGTTGTAGATGCGTATTCCAAATGGATTGAATGGGTGATAATGTCGGCAAACACGTCCGCTGCCACCATTGAAAGCCTACGGGCCATGCTTGCCACGCACGGCCTGCCTGATGTCCTTATAAGTGACAATGGGCCGTGCTTTACCAGTGCCGAGCTCAAGGAGTTCATGACCAGCAATGGGATCAAACATGTCACATCTACCCCATTTAAACCAGCGTCCAATGGTCAGGCAGAACAATCAAGCAGAGCTTGAAAAGAGTAACTGAAGGCTCACTGCAGACTTGCTTATCCTGCCTAGTTACCGCACAAGACCCTACTCATTCACTGGAGTCCCTCCCACTGAACTACTCATGAAAAGGGCACTTAAGACAAGGCTCTCATTAGTATACCCTGATCTACACGAACAGGTAGAGAGCAGGCGGCTTCAACAGAATACATATCATGATCGCGCAAATGTGTCACGCGAAATTGAGATAAATGATCCTGTATTTGTGTTGAACTATGGACAAGGTCCCAAGTGGCTTCCTGGCACTGCTTTGGCCAATGAGGGGAGTAGGGTGTTTGTGGTCAAACTCTCAAATGGACTCAACTACAGGAAACACTTGGACCAAACCAAACTCAGATTTACGTACTATCAAGAACAACCCATAATAGACGCCACCTTTTTCGACCCTCCAACACACACACACACAAGTGGCAACTGACCACGAAGCAGAACCCATCACCCGCAGCAGCCCAGCAGGACTCACCATCCCCAGCAGTCCAGCAAGGTCAGCTGCGCAGCAGCCCAGCGAGGGCCCAACAAACGACTCACCAAAACCAGCATTTGCACCGAGACGATCAACCAGGGAACGGAAGGTCCCAGATCGACTCACATTGTAAATAGTTACACTATTGACTTTGGGTGGGGGAGTGTTGTTATGTATGTAAACCTGTAAATACCATGTCTAACCACCAGAGGGCTTATGCCCTGGAGTCCCAAGGGATCCCACAATAAGGAGGCCTCACAGGCTGGAGAGGCACTCTGAGATCTGTAATAAAGGACGACAGTCACACCTTACTTTGAGCTTGCAGTATCTACTCTGACTCTTTATTCAAGACATAACATGCACTATATGCACAAGACCTATACATTTCCACTTGCCTTTTCAATAGCCACTCACTAACTCTAACCATCTCTCCCTGCAGGAGAAGACGGCGCCTAATGTGATGGAGAGAAACAAGATGGGGGGAGGAATTGTCATCATCATTGCTCTCACCGAAGTAGAGCAAGACACACTGGAGATGATGGCCCCAGGCAGAGCCATCAGCAGTTTACCTCAGCAGGGTGTATGCATATTACTTCTACTCTTTCATTCACTTCAGCCAATATTTAGCATCACAATGCCAAGCTCTTTTCTGAAGATTTTCACCTGCAAATGTGCATCTTACACCTTCCACACTAACTCTTGTCCCTTTTCGCTTTCTTCAAGGCCTTATTGGCAGCAAGGTGGTCCTGCACAGGAAGACACTTCGGAGGAGAATGATCTTCCTGAGGCCATCATTCCCAGGATCTAGTCCAGACATTGGCACTCTGTGTGGGTCAGATAGCAGTCTATTCTGGAGCATGTAGTCACCTCCAGGAATGCTGCAGATAGGCCCTTACAACAGGAGTCTATGGGGCCAAAATTGCCCCTTCCCTGTTACCGCTGGAAATTGGCGACCACGCTGTGGAGTGCAATGGCTGCCATATTTTCGTGTAATTGCCGCCTTTATGAAAAGTCTACTCCTGCAGTATCCTGGCGGTGACCCGCTCACCCCACTCCACTGCTGCCGATCTATCGTAAGTGTATCATCAGAGCGCGCACTGCTGATGTTCGGCCCAATGGCGAAATTCCCGGCGAAAAAAATCTTGCTCCCGCTTTTTCTGTGGGTGTACTGAAATGGCGCTGCAGCTCCCATTAAAGGGGAGGCCATGTTTATTTTTGTCGGCCGACTGCCATGTTAGGCCGATAATTATGCCCCCGGGTTCGACCGGGCTGCCAACATGCAGCCTGGCACCCCCTCTTGTGTACCATGCCGCTGGCCCGGCCAAAACCCACCCTGGTGGCCTAGTGGACCAAAATTAAAGAATCGTGCAGGCTCCCCCCTTGAAGTGAAGAGGAGTGCCGTGGTGATGCGGCTATGCTGATGACGGACAGCGAAGGACACTACACCCGCTCCCAACTTCCGCCCCTCTCGACTGCGAACTTCCGCTTACCGCCGTACATCTGACTCCATTATGACCGACTTCTGGTCGCTGAAAATAAAGCCAAAGAGCGGAAATTCGCTCAAGAGCCACCGCATCCACTGCGCCGGTAAAAACAACAGAAACACTGTAGGTGCGCCCCGTTTCCGGCGGTGGGCAATTTCGGTCCCTATGTTTACTTGCTTTACAGCTTTGTGGTAATTGACACCAATGTCTGCTTTTGTTGATAAGAGGCTCCCGAGGTATGGGAAATGGTCCATGTTTTCCAGGGCTGCAGCATGGATCTTGATGACTGGGGGGCAGTGCTGTGCGGCGAGGACAGGCTGGTGCAGGACCTTTGTCTTACGGATGTTTAGCGTAAGGCCCATTCAGCACCTAGATTCAACATCGCCTCCAGTGCGCCAGTGCAGCCTTCAGCTGCCTGAGGAAAAGAGTGTTTGAAGACAAGGCCCTCAAATCTACTACCAAGCTCATGGTCTACAGGGCTGTAGTAATACCCGCCCTCCTGTATGGCTCAGAGACATGGACCATGTACAGTCGACACCTCAAGGCGCTGGAGAAATACCACAAACGATGCCTCCGCAAGATCTTACAAATCCCCTGGGAAGACAGATGCACCAACATTCACGTCTTTGACCAGGCCAACATCCCCGGCATTGAAGCACTGACCACACTTTATCAACTCCGCTGGGCAGGCCACATTGTCCGCATGCCAGACACGAGACTCCCAAAGCAAGCGCTCTACTCGGAACTCCTTCATGGCAAAAGAGCCAAAGGTGGACAAGCAAACGTTAAAAGGACACCCTCAAAGCCTCCTTGATAAAATGCAACATCCCCACCGACACCTGGGAGACCTGGCCAAAGACCGCCCTAAGTGGAGGAAGTGCATCTGGGAGGGTGCTGAGCGCCTCAAATCTCATCTTCGAGAGCATGCAGAAACCAAGCGCAGGCAGTGGAAAGAACCTGCGGCAAACCTGTCCAACCCTCCCTTACCCTCAACAACTGTCTGTCCCACGTGTGGCAGGGACTGTGGCTCCCATATTGGACTGTTCAGCACCTAAGGACTCATTCTAAGAGTGGAAGCAAGTCTTCTTCGATTCCGAGGGACTGCCTATGATGATGATGAATTGACACCACTAGGACTGTAAGTTCATTGTGGTGTCAAGCTGATCTACTAAGTGCTCAAGAGATCTGTTGTGACCCCTAAATTCTTTTAAACCTTGTCTTACCTCAACCTTTGGGAGTGGAAATGTTTAATAGAATTTTATGGTCTTCGGGGAGAAATTGGACAGCACCCCATTTGGGTCGTTAACTGTTAAAAGTTTGAAAAATTAGCACCAGGCGTTAATGTTTTCAAACTTTAAAAATTTGGGGCTTTGTGCTCCAGGAAGGAAGTGGAGTGCTGGAGCGCCAGAGGCAGCAGTTGGGACAGTGGCTGTGCAGCGCTGCACAATAGTGCCACGTTGGGAGGCTACCTTCCTCCCTTAAAGAGAAGGGCCATTGCTGCAGGTTCTGCAAAAGAAGACCTAACTTCTGCTTGCCGGAGCCGCGAGCTGGCCCAATCAGCCCGATGCACTGCAGCAGAGTGCTGAGATGATCGATCACGGGCAACCAGCAAGGTAAAAAATTGGGAAGAGATTTGAAATTTTTTTTTACTTACCTCAGCCACCTCATCTTTAAGTATCGCCCCAAAGCGCCCAGCCGCCCGATGGATACCTCCTGCAGCTGCCGGTGTTTTCGCCTGCCAATGCTGCAGGGGACGGAACACAACTTTGTGCCCGGGGCGCTGCCGTGGTGATGCACATGGCGATAACATCACATAGTAAGGAAAGACATTGGCTTGGATGATGTGGATTCGGTATGGGTGGAGCTGCGGAATACCAAAGGGCAGAAAACGCTGGTGGGAGTTGTGTGCAGGTCACCAACCAGTAGTAGTGAGGTTGGGGACAGCATCAAACAAGAAATAAGGGATGTGTGCAATAAAGGTACAGCAGTTATCATGGGCGACTTTAATTTACATATAGATTGGGCTAACCAAACTGGCAGCAATACTATGGAGGAGGATTTCCTGGAGTGTATTAGAGATGGTTTTCTTGACCAATATGTCGAGGAACCAACGAGAGAGCTGGCCATCCTAGACTGGGTAATGTGTAGCGAGAAGGGACTAATTAGCAATATTGTTGTGCGAGGCCCCTTGGGGAAGAGTGACCATAATATGTAGAATTCTTTATTAAGATGGAGAGTGACAAAGTTAATTCACAAACTAGGGTACTAAACTTAAGGAAAGGTAAATTCAACATGAGGTGTGAATTGGCTAGTATAGACTAGCGAATGTTACTTAAAGGGTTGACGGTGGATAGGCAATGGCAAACATTTATAGATCACATGGATGAACTTCAACAGTTGTACATCCCTGTCTGGAGTAAAAATAAAACAGGGAAGATGGCTCAACCGTGGCTAACAAGGGAAATTAAGGATAGTGTTAGATCCAAGGAAGAGGCATATAAATTGGCCAGAAAAAGCAACAAACCTGAGGACTGGGAGAAATTTAGAATTCAGCAGAGGAGGACAAAGGGTTTAATTAGGAGGGGGAAAATAGAGTACGAGAGGAAGCTTGCAGGGAATATAAAAACTGACTGCAAAAGCTTCTATAGATATGTGAAGAGAAAAAGATTAGTGAAGACAAACGGAGGTCACTTGCAGTCAGATTCAGGTGAATTTATAATGGGGAATAAAGAAATGGCAGACCACTTGAACAAATGCTTTGGTTCTGTCTTCACGAAGGAAGACACAAATGATCTTCCGGATGTACTCGGGGACAGTGGGTCTAGTGAGAAGGAGGAACTGATGGATATCCTTATTCGGCGGGAAATTGTGTTGGCTAAATTGATGGGATTGAAGGCCGATTAATCCCCGGGGCCTGATTGTCTGCATCCCAGAGTACTTAAGGAGGTGGCCCTAGAAATAGTAGATGCATTGTTGATCATTTTCCAACAGTCTATCAACTCTGGATCAGTTCCTATGGACTGGAGGGTAGCAACTGTAACACCACTTTTTAAAAAAGGAGGGAGAAAGAAAACAGGTAATTATAGACCGGTTAATCTGACATCAGTAGTGGGGAAAATGTTGGAGTCAATTATTAAGGATGAAATAGCAGCACATTTGTCAAGCAGTGACAGGATCGGTCCAAGTCAGCATGGATTTGTGAAAGGGAAATCCTGCTTGACAAATCTTCTGTAATTTTTTGAGGGTGTAACTAGTAGAGTGGATAAGGGGGAACCAGTGGATGTGGCGTATTTGGACTTTCAAAAATCATTTGACAAGGTCCCACATAAGAGATTGGTGTGCAAAATCAAAGCACATGGTATTGGGGGTAATGTACTGGCGTGGATAGAGAATTGGTTGGCAGAAAGTAAGCAGAGTGTCGGGATAAACGGGTCCTTTTCTGAATGGAAGGCAATGAGTGGAGTGCCACAGGGCTCAGTGCTGGGACCCCAACTCTTTTCATTATGCATTCATGATTTGGATGAAGGAATTGAGTGTAATATCTCCAAGTTTGCAGATGACACTAAACTGGGTGGTGATGTGAGCTGTGAGGAGGATACTAAGAGGCTGCAGGGTGACTTGGACAGATTGGATGAGTGGGCAAATGCATGGCAGATGCAGTATAATGTGGATAAATGTAAGGTTATCCACTTTGGTGGAAGAAACACGAGGGCAGAGTATTATCTGAATGGTGGCAGATTAGGAAAAGGGGAGGTGCAATGAGACCTGGGTGTCATGGTTCATCAGTCATTGAAAGTTGGCATGCAGGTGCAGCAGGCGGTGAAGAAGGCAAATGCCATATTGGCCTTCATAGCTAGGGGATTTGAGTATAGGAGCAGGGAGGTCTTACTGCAATTGTACAGCGCCTTGGTGAGGCCTCACCTGGAATATTGTGTTCAGTTTTGGTCTCCTAATCTGAAGAAGGATGTTCTTGCTATTGAGGGAGTGCAGCGAAGGTTCACCAGACTGATTCCAGGGATGGCTGGACTGACATATGAGGAGAGATTGGATCAACTGGGCCTTTATACACTGGAGTTTAAAAGGATGAGAGGGGATCTCATAGAAACATGTAAGATTCTGACGGGACGGGACAGGTTAGAGCGGGGACACAGTCTTAGAATAAGGGGTAGGCCATTTAGGACTGAGATAAGGAGGAACTTCTTCACTCAGAGAGTTGTTAACCTGTGTAATTCCCTACCGCAGAGAGTCATTGATGCCAGTTCATTGGATATATTCAAGAGGGAGTTAGATATAGCCCTTACGGCTAAAGGTATCAAGGGGTATGGAGAGAAAGCGGGAAAGGGGGTACTGAGGTGAATGATCAGCCATGATCTTATTGAATGGTGGTGCAGGTCAAAGGGCCGAATGGCCTACTTTCTATGTTTCTATGTTTCTATATAGGCGAAGGAGATCGGGCCGCAATGCCGTACCACTGCCGCAAAACTTCAGCCAAATTTACCGGGAGTCACTCATCTTGCCATGCCTGGTCGCAAATCCATTTGCACCCCATTATCGTTCCCCCAAAGTTTGTAACGGGAGGCACAAAGGAGCACAATTTCAAGTCTTTAGAATTTTCATTTGTGGGTACTGAGTTCCATCAGGACTCAATTATCTTTGCTCATTCCTAGCATTTCAATGCAGATTTTCCAACATCTCACTGTAATGTATGTGTGCCTGGGTTTAACTGTCACCAGTAGGAGCGACTATCAGAGGTCATTGGGCCATAGATACATACATGCAGCCCTTGTATATAAAGAAAGCCTCCATGTTTAATCCTCACTTTGAGAGCTAATAAAGTAAAGTCAGGTTGCACCTGATTGAGTTCACGGTACTAAGCCTATTGAGTTATTGCATACGCAACATTTGGCGACGAGGCACAATACGAACTTTCACACACAAAAAAAAATGAGCACCGTTGGAATCCTGGAGTGATTCATGGAGGGAGAAGACTGGGAGGATTTTACAGATCACCTCGACCAGTACTTCATGGCCAACAAGATGATTGAAGACACTGATGCAGTTAGGCGCAGGCAGTTTTCCTCATGGTTTGTGGTCCAAAAATCTATGGCCTCATAAGGAATCTGCTCTCACCTGCACGTCCAATGGAAAAGACCTATGAGGAATTGTGTGCTCTGAGTTGGGACCAACTCAAATCTAAAGAAGGCATCATTATCTCGAGATATCGCCATTACAAACATTTTCGTTCTGAGGGCCAGGACGTGGCGGAATTTGTTGCCGACCTAAGACATCTCGCTGGGCCGTGTAAGTTTGGAACTGTGTTGGAAGACATGCTATGCGACGTCTTTGTAATAGCCATAAACCACGAGGTGATCCTGCGGAAGTTGCTGGCTGCAGAGATGCTGGATCTGAGCAGGGCCCTCACGATCGCCCAGGCTTGCCTAACCATAGAAACATAGAAACATAGAAAATAGGTGCAGGAGTAGGCCATTCGGCCCTTCTAGCCTGCACCGCCATTCAATGATTTCATGGCTGAACATTCAACTTCAGTATCCCATTCCTGCTTTCTCGCCATACCCCTTGATCTCCCTAGTAGTAAGGACCTCATCTAACTCCTTTTTGAATATATTTCGTGAATTGGCCTCAACAACTTTCTGTGGTAGAAAATTCCACAGGTTCACCACTCTCTGGGTGAAGAAGGTCCTCCGCATCTCGGTCCTAACTGGCTTACCCTTTATCCTTAGACTGTGACCTCTGGTTCTGGACTTCCCCAACATTGGGAACATTCTTCCTGCATCTAAACTGTCTAACCCCGTCAGAATTTTAAATGTTTCTATGAGGTCCCTCTCATTCTTCTGAACTCCAGTGAATACAAACCCAGTTGATCCAGTCTTTCTTGATAGGTCAGTCCCGCCATCCCGGGAATCAGTCTGGTGAACCTTCGCTGCACTCCCTCAATAGCAAGAATGTCCTTCCTCAGGTTAGGAGACCAAAACTGTACACAATACTCCAGGTGTGGCCTCACCAATGCCCTGTACAACTGTAGCAACCTCCCTGCCCCTGTACTCAAATCCCCTCGCTATGAAGGCCAACATGCCATTTGCTTTCTTAACCGCCTGCTGCACCTGCATGCCAACCTTCAATGACTGATGTACCACGACACCCAGGTCTCGTTGCACCTCCCCTTTTCCTAATCTGTCACCATTCAGCTAATAGTCTGTCTCTCTGTTTTTACCACCAAAGTGGATAACCTCACATTTATCCACATTATACTTCATCTGCCATGCATTTGCCCACTCACCTAACCTATCAAAGTCACTCTGCAGCCTCACAGCATCCTCCTCGCAGCTCACACTGCCACCCAACTGAGTGTCATCCGCAAATTTGGAGATACTACATTTAATCCCCTCATCTAAATCATTAATGTACAGTGTAAACAGCTGGGGCCCCAGCACAGAACCTTGTGGTACCCCACTAGTCACTGCCTGCCATTCTGAAAAGTCCCCATTTACTCCTACTCTTTGCTTCCTGTCTGACAACCAGTTCTCAATCCATGTCAGCACACTACCCCCAATCCCATGTGCTCTAACTTTGCACATCAATCTCTTGTGTGGGACCTTGTCGAAAGCCTTCTGAAAGTCCAAATATACCACATCAACTGGTTCTCCTTTGTCCACTCTACTGGAAACATCCTCAAAATATTCCAGAAGATTTGTCAAGCATTATTTCCCTTTCACAAATCCATGCTGACTTGGACCTATCATGTCACCTCTTTCCAAATGCACTGCTATGACATCCTTAATAATTGATTCCATCATTTTACCCACTACCGATGTCAGGCTGACCGGTCTATAATTCCCTGTTTTCTCTCTCCCTCCTTTTTTAAAAAGTGGGGTTACATTGGCTACCCTCCACTCCATAGGAACTGATCCAGAGTCAATGGAATGTTGGAAAATGACTGTCAATGCATCCACTATTTCCAAGGCCACCCCCTTAAGTACTCTGGGATGCAGTCCATCAGGCCCTGGGGATTTATTGGCCTTCAATCCCATCAATTTCCCCAACACAATTTCCCGGCTAATAAGGATTTCCCTCAGTTCCTCCTCCTTACTAGAACCCCCGACCCCTTTTTTAACCGGAAGGTTGTTTGTGTCCTCCTTCGTGAATACCGAACCAAAGTACTTGTTCAATTGGTCCGCCATTTCTTTGTTCCCCGTTATGACTTCCCCTGATTCTGACTGCAGGGGACCTACGTTTGTCTTTACGAACCTTTTTCTCTTTACAGATCTATAGAAACTTTTGCAATCCGTCTTAATGTTCCCTGCAAGCTTCTTCTCATACTCCATTTTCCCTGCCCTAATCAAACCCTTTGTCCTCCTCTGCTGAGTTCTAAATTTCTCCCAGTCCCCAGGTTCGCTGCTATTTCTGGCCAATTTGTATGCCACTTCCTTAGCTTTAATGCTATCCCTGATTTCCCTTGATAGCCACGGTTGAGCCACCTTCCCTTTTTTATTTTTATGCCAGACAGGAATGTACAATTGTTGTACTTCATCCATGCGGTCTCTAAATATCTGCCATTGCCCATCCACAGTCAACCCCTTAAGTATCATTCGCCAATCCATCCCAGCCAATTCACGCCTCATACCTTCAAAGTTAGCCTTCTTTAAGTTCTGGACCATGGTCTCTGAATTAAATGTTTCATTCTCCATTCTAATGCAGAATTCCACCATATTATGGTCACTCTTCCCCAAGGGGCCTCGCACAACGAGATTGCTAATTAATCCTCTCTCATTACATAACACCCAGTCTAAGATGGCCTCACCCCTAGTTGGTTCCTCGACATATTGGTCTAAAAAACCATCCCTTATGCACTCCAGGAAATCCTCCTCCACCGTATTGCTTCCAGTTTGGTTAGCCCAATCTATGTGCATATTAAAGTCACCCATTATAACTGCTGCACCTTTATTGCATGCACCCCTAATTTCCTGTTTGATGCCCTCCCCAACATCACTACTACTGTTTGGAGGTCTGTACACAACTCCCACTAACGTTTTTTGCCCTTTGGTGTTCTGTAGCTACCCATATAGATTCCACATCATCCAAGCTAATGTCCTTCCTAACTATTGCCTTAATCTCCTCCTTAACCAGCAATGCTACCCCACCTCCTTTTCCTTTTATTCTATCCTTCCTGAATGTTGAATATCCTGGTCGATAGTACAAAGCAGATATCCTCACAGAGTCGGAACTCCACGGCAAGTACTGTGCACGAGATTGTGGCGTTGGTTGGCACAGCTGCACCTACCCAACTGTGTTTGCGAAACCTGCAGCTGCTCGAAGTCCGCCATTGGGCACGAATCCGATTTCACCCTGTTGACGTTGTGGCGGCAATCATCGGCCTCATCAGTGCTGTTTCAGACAGTATATTTGTAGAGGTTGTGCGAAAATGGGGCACCTTCTCAACAAGCCTGCTGTGACACACCACGTGGATGATGATGACCAATCCTGAGCAGATCCGGCAATGCAACCCGAGATACCCGAGGAGGAAGGGTATAGTGTACATTCGTTCCTGACAAAGAGCCAACTGATAATGATTGAAGTAAAATTGAATGGCGTGCCTTTATATATGGAATTAGACATGGGTGCGAGTCAGTCAATAATGAGCCAGAGGACTTTCGAAAAGCTGTGGGACACCAAGTCCAGTAAATGCAAAATTGCATATGTACACCAAAGAGCTCATACCAGTGATTGGCAGTGCAGCAGTCAAGGTGTCATACGATGGGGCGGTTCATGATCTATCGTTGTGGACCATTCCAGGCAATGGTCCAACGCTGTTCGGCAGGAGTTGGCTCAAAAAAATAAAGTGGAACTGGAACGATGTTAAAGCTTTGTCATCAGTGGATAACGCTTCGTGTGCTCAAGTGCTGAGCAAATTTCCTTCTCTGTTTGAACCAGACATCGGCAACTTCACGGGAGCTAAGGTGCAGATCCATCTGGACTCGGATGCAAGACCTGTCCATCACAAAGCCCAGGCGGTCCCGTACATGATGAGGGAGAAGGTTGAAATAAACTGGACAGACTCCAAAGTGAAGGGGTCATTTCACCGGTTGAATGGGCTCGTCCCATTGTTTCTGTGCTGAAGAGTGATGGCACTGTCAGGATTTATGGAGACTACAAGGTTACAATCAACCGAGTTTCGAAACAGGATCAGTACTCATTACTAAAGGCTGATGACCTGTTTGCAACGCTAGCCGGGGGAAAGTCATTCACCAAATTCGATCTGACGTCGGCCTATATGACACAGGAGCTTGTCGAATCGTCGCTGAAACTTATATGCATCAATACGCATAAAGCGCTGTTCATTTACAAGGTGTTCTTTCAGAATTCGCTCGGCTGCAGCCATATTTCAGAGAAACATGGAGCGTTTACTGAAGTCCATCCCTAGAACCATGGTGTTCCAAGACAACATTCTGGTCACAGGTCGTGACACTGCCGAACACCTGCACAACCTGGAAGAGGTTCTACATCGTCTGGACAAAGTGGGGCTCAGGCTGAAACGTTCAAAGTATGTCTTTATGGAAGTCAAATTCCTGGGAAGGAAGATTGCTGCAGACGGCATCAGGCCTATGGACTCAAAAGCAGAGGCCATCAAAAATGCACCCACATCCCCGAATGTGACGGAACTGCGTTCGTTCCTTGGTCTTCTCAGCTACTTCGGTAATTTCTAACCTAAATTGAGCACATTATTAGAGCACATGCTGCTCAGAAAGGCGACAACTGGGTTTGGGGTGTATCTCGAGAAGGCTAGAAATCTGCTTTGTTCCAACAAATTGCTGGTGCATTATGATCCGTGCAAGCGTTTAGTATTGGCCTGTGAGTCTTCATCACATGGGGTTGTTGCATGCTCCAACAATCCAATTTTGAGTCGGGCAAACTACAACCCATTTTGTATGCATCGAGAAGCATGACTAAAGCGGAAAGAGCTTATGGCATCGTAGAGAAAGAAGCTTAAGCCTGCATATATGGGGTTATGAAGATGCACCAGTATCTGTTTGGGCTCCATTTCGAGCTTGAAATTGATCACAAGCTGCTCATATCTTTGTTTTCAGAGCATAGATGTATCAATACCAACATGTCGTCCTGCATCCAGAGGTGGGCACTAACATTATCTGCCTATGATTATGTCATTCACCATAGACCTGGCAATGAGAATTGTGCCGATGCATTGAGCCGTTTACTGTTGCCCACGCTGGAGGTGGAAATACCACAGCCCACAGACCTACTGTTGGTCATGGATACCTTTGAGAGTGAAGTGTCGCCTGTCACTGCTCAACAAGTTAGGACCTGGACCAGCCAGAATCAAATCTTATCGGTTGTAAAACATTGTGTCCTTAGTGGTGATTGGTCGGCCATTCCCAGGGAAGTGTGTGATGAGACCAAATCTTACAACCGTCGCAAAGACGAACTATCCATTCAATCTGATTGTTTGCTATGGGGTAATCATGTTGATATGCCCAAGAAAGGCAGAAAGAGATTTGTACGGGATTTACACAGTAACCATCGCGGTATTGTGATGATGAAGGCCATTGCCAGGTCTTACGTTTGGTGGCCTGGCATTGACTTTGATTTGGAGTCATGTGTGCATCAGTGCAACACTTGCATGCAGTTAAGCAATGCAGCAGTGAAATCTCGTGGCCATCCAAACCATGGTCGAGGATTCACATTGACTATGCGGGTCCTTTCCTGGACAAAATGTTTTTGGTGGTGGTGGATGCGTATTCCAAATGGATAGAATGTGTAATCATGTCATCCAGCACATCCACAGCCACCACTTCGTGCCATGTTCGCCACTCATGGTCTGCCCGACATCGTTGTGAGTGACAACGGATCGTGCTTCACGAGTTTGGAGTTTCAAGAGTTTATGAGACTCAATGGTATCAAGCATATAAGGTCAGCACCATTCAAATCCGCATCCAATGGTCAAACGGCGCAGGCTGTCCAAACCATCAAGCAGATCCTGAAACACGAAACTCACGGTTCTTTGCAGACTCGCTTGTCACGATCACTGCTTAGTTACAGGATGAGATCCCACATGCTTACCGGGGTCCCCCCTGCTGAACTGTTGATGAAGAGAGGTCTCAAGACCAGGCTCTCGCTTGTCCACCCTGATCTTAACGATCACGTCGAAAACAGAAGTCAACATCAGCAGTGGTATCATGATCGCACTGCTGTGTCACGTGACATCACTATTAATGATCCTGTGTATGTGCTAAATTATGGTCAAGGCCCCAAGTGGATTACTGGCACTGTTATGGCCAAGGAGGGTAACAGGGTGCTTATTGTCAGGCTCACTAATGGGCAAACATGCAGAAGGCACATTGATCAGATGAAATTGCGGCACACAGATGAACCGGAACAGCTTGAAGAAGACACCATCAATGACCAACCGATTCATATTCAGCCATCAGAAGACCCTGCTGTTGTCAATGAATCTGGACCTTCAATCCCTGACATGGACACTATCACTTCCATTAGATCGGCTACCCAGCCTCAAGTCATGAATGACTCAGAGATATCACCCAGATCTGGAATTGAACTGAGACGATCAATTAAGGAGCGACCGTCGGAGGTCATTGGGCCAGAGACACACACGTGCAGCCCTTGTATATAAAGAAAGCCTCCATGTTTAATCCTCACTTTGAGAGCTAATAAAGTAGAGTCAGGTCGTACCTGATTGAGTTCACGGTACTAAGCCTATTGAGTTATTGCATATGCAACACTCACACATGGCGAAGACTCAACTACGCTTCTGTGAGTTCTTATAAATGAATCTTAAGATCCACAGAATTGCCAAGCCTTGCCTATCTGGTGACATGGCTGCCAGCAATGTGGTTGAGTAGAACTTCCACTCATCTGAGTGAACTGGTATTAATCCTGGCAAAATTCCCAGGGTCAACCTCATCAAAAGTCTGAAGCGATCTGCTGGTGATGTAGCTGCCTACATTTGAGAGCCCAGCACTAATCTAGGGTGAGGGAATGCAGGTATGGTTGTTGTCGCAGGAGTCAGATGTCAGCAGTGGTTTAAAGGAGCAGCAAGGGCAAGCAAGATATGTTGTTGTTTCTGACAATTAACATAAAGGGGTGCATGTTACTCTGTTTTCCCATCTGAAAAGTAGAATAGCAGACAGTAAATGGGACAGAAGTGAGCAGTAAGGCCTACTTTGATGTTTGCACCACAAGCTTCATTTGACTCCAACCATCCCTGCTGGGATCACTGCCAGCTGCCGCTTTTTGGTCTGGTGCATAAAAATGCTATCTTGGGTGGTGGAGCTAGTTTCCCAATATCAGTGAGAAAAGGAAAAGCCCAACCAAATTATGGCATTACATATGAATGCAGTGAAAGTCCCCACATTGATCACACTCAGTGCGGTGTGAGAGCAGCGATGGACCATTGATCACACTCACTGCGGTGTGAGAGCAGCGAAGGCCCATTGATCACACTCAGTACGGTGTGAGAGCAGCGAAGGACCATTGATCACACTCAGTGCGGTGTGAGAGCAGCGATCCCTCATTGATCACACTCTGTGCGTGTGAGAGCAGCGATGGGCCATTGATCACACTCACTGAGGTGTGAGAGCAGTGATGGGCCATTGATCACACTCAGTGCGGTGTGAGAGCAGCGATCTCTCATTGATCACACTCAGTGCGGTGTGAGAGCAGCGATCCCTCATTGATCACACTCAGTGCGGTGTGAGAGCAGCGATGGGCCATTGATCACACTCACTGCAGTGTGAGAGCAGCGAAGGCCCATTGATCACACTCAGTGCGGTGTGAGAGCAGCGATCCCTCATTGATCACACTCAGTGCGGTGTGAGAGCAGCAATCCCTCATTGATCACACTCAGTGCGTGTGAGAGCAGCGATGGGCCATTGATCACACTCACTGCGGTGTGAGAGCAGCGATCCCTCATTGATCACACTCAGTGCGGTGTGAGAGCAGCGAAGGCCCATTGATCACACTCACTGCGGTGTGAGAGCAGTGAAGGCCCATTGATCACACTCAGTGCGGTGTGAGAGCAGCGAAGGCCCATTGATCACACTCACTGCGGTGTGAGAGCAGCGATCCCTCATTGATCACACTCAGTGCGGTGTGAGAGCAGCGATCTCTCATTGATCACACTCAGTGCGGTGTGAGAGCAGCGATCCCTCATTGATCACACTCTGTGCGGTGTGCGAGCAGCAATGGGCCATTGATCACACTCACTGCGGTGTGAGAGCAGCGATGGGCCATTGATCACACTCACTGCGGTGTGAGAGCAGCGATGGGCCATTGATCACACTCACTGCGGTGTGAGAGCAGCGAAGGCCCATTGATCACACTCAGTGCGGTGTGAGAGCAGTGAAGGCCCATTGATCACACTCACTGCGGTGTGAGAGCAGTGAAGGCCCATTGATCACACTCACTGCGGTGTAAGAGCAGCGATGGGCCATTGATCACACTCAGTGCGGTGTGAGAGCAGTGATGGGCCATTGATCACACTCACTGCGGTGTGAGAGCAGCGATCTCTCATTGATCACACTCAGTGTGGTGTGAGAGCAGCGATGGGCCATTGGTCAAACTGACTGTGGTGCGAGAGCAGCGAAGGCAGCCTTATTCCTGCACGCACTGCTGTGGATGAACGTAATAATGTTGCCTGCACTGATCATACTTCCTGCAATGGGTGAGTTCAGCAATGGGCTCTGAGTTGTTTGCACTCATTGTTGTGGCTACTTAAATGTGACAAATTGTTGCACCTCACCGAGCGACATGGACTCCTATTATGTTCCGGCATTCCTTGTGTCCAGTATTGCTAGAGTGATAATGACAGAAAAGCTCTCCTCTGACGTCACTCCATCATTATTATATTGTTTGAATGTGCCCACCTGTATTTGGACTGGCGCTCTGTCGTCTGCTGTCACTTTTGGCAAAAATTGTTGGATTGAAAAATGAACAGGGTTCGAGGTAACTGACACATTTTCCTCACCTACTTGCCCCAGTACCACCAGACAAGCAGCATAATTGCAGAGGAAAAATCTGCCTGATGTGTTGTGTGTACAGTGAGGCTGCTTTGGTCACTTGCCACAGCATGCTGCCATTTTGTTTAAAAGGATGGACAAAACCAGAGCCAAAATAATTTATCTAAAATTAATCTGAAATTGCTTAACTTTAGTCACCTAGGCATATGAATTGCGATTAGTTCACATTCTAGAACTCTGGTTTTCAGAGTTGTATAGTGAGTAATTCTTGCTAATAGTACTACCTTTTACCTGCTTGTTGAACTGCCTTGGTTGATGATTCATGTGCTGTGAATTTGCTATCATTGTTTGTGGTTATATTTTAAGTCAGAAAGGGTTTTAATTATTTTTATTAAAACCAAGATACTTATTCAGTTGTATGCATTCATTGTTTGAAAAGGTAAGTGTATTTAATGGTTACTCCAGATCATATAATGGCTTATCCAGTTAATAATTAACTGATACTAAGCATTTACTTCATCCATTGTACCTCGGTGCTGTAGATCACCATCAGAATACAATTATGAAGAAAGCTATTACAAATTGTCGAGATTATTTTAACAGGGAATTCTTTCTTGCTTCTATGTACTCCAGTGCTTAGTTGGTGATGGACATCAGACCCATGTGTATTGGACTGATGGTCCTGGGTCTGGGACATCTCTCAACTTTTGTGTAGGGAAGAACTGGCCCCTTAGTCTGGACTAGCTAGTGGGTCCATTGTTCTGCTTCTCTTCTGAGATGGAGGTGAGAAGTGCTTTTGCATTTTAGAGTGGTTTTCCAATAGTTTATGCATGTCTCCTAACATATTTGAAGAGATCGCAAAGTCTCTGTTCAAAGAATGTACTCAGTCAAGAATATTTTGCGGCTTTTATGTTTTTTTTCTTCTCTGTGGGTACTTTCCCTGTGATGGGGTCACCCAGTGCAGTTACGTGAAAAGGCTGGTTTGTTGAAACTCCAGAGACCGCATGGCAGTTGGCTGTGACAAAGAACTGTCAGTCATCCAGAATGTACGGGTTCACCCGAGCAAAAGGAAAGGGGCTTATATATCTGAGACATGCATAAACTATTGGAAAACCACTCTAACATGCAAAAGCACTTCTCACCTCCATCTCAGAAGAGAAGCAGAACAATGGACCCACTAGCTAGTCCAGACTAAGAGGGGCCAGTTCTTCCCTACACAAAAGTCGAGAGATGTCCCAGACCCAGGACCATCAGTCCAATACACATGGGTCTGATGTCCATCACCAACTAAGCACTGGAGTACTTAGAAGCAAAAGGATTTCAAAGATTGGCAGGAGAGCTAAGGGCAGCAGGACTCCTTTAAAGATAGACATTTTTCCACCATTCTCTAGCATTCTGGAGCGTTCTCCAGTGTTCGAGCGCTCCCCCTCTCTCTCTCGCTCCACCAAGACCAACGTGACAAGAAGAAGGACCAGCTGAGTGATCGAAGCCGGTAACCAGAGCGCCAGGCGAGCTTGTGGGGTGTAAAGGGCTCAGAGTTTTCTTGGAAGTGAAGCTTTTTCGAGCTATTCTGGGGAGGGAGCTTCATGCGACTGGGTAATTCGCTGGTAGGGGGGAGTTAGACTCCACCATAGCAACAAGGAAATGACTGCATGTCACCGGTCCTCAGTGTTGTACTGTATGTTGTTTTAACGTGGATCTTATTCTCCACAGAGACAGTGATTTTGTTTAGTAGTGCATGTTTTAGCCAGTGTATGTTAGACCAAATAAATAAGTGCAATTTTTCACAGAAGCATTCCTGTCCGTGACTTATTCCATTTACACTCTGAATAATAATCCCCGGGTATAGAATGCTCGTAAGGTGGGGGCGATTCGAACCGTCCGTCTAGCCATTGGGCTAGGATCAAAACCGCTTACATATTTTGTGTGTTGAACTTTGATCCACTGATGGTTTTAAATCATTCTGAAGGGCATTTAGACGACATTGGTACAAGCACATTGATCCAATAACTTGCTGCAAATTTAGTTCTAAATGTTCAAGCTGTCAGATTTCAACTGGAGTTGGATTGTTAATTATGAACAAATCACCAAAGTGGTTGAGTGAGTATAGCGAGGGGTTGGGGGGGTGACATATAGTCGCTCCTCGGAAGCCACCACTGTGTTTCAAACTGATCAAGCTGTTATTGAGCAGATCATCTAATAAATTCGTAGGGGGAGAAATTGGCGTGATTTTCGCCTCCCAGGAGGCCACAGAGGTCGGTGAGGTGAGTTCGTGAGTAGCTCTCTTTTCTCTATTTCTTTTTAAGTAGATTTTAAACTAGATAAGGCTAACTAGAGGAATGGCAGTGCAACTCAGTCCCGTGGAGTGCACATCCTGCGGCATGTGGGAAGTCCTGGATGCTTCGCGCAGCCTAGACAACCACGTGTGCAGGAGGTGTCTCCAGCTTCAAATACTCGAGCTCCGCGTTTCGGAGCAGGAGCAGCGGGTGGAGTCAATAAAGTGCATCCGCGAGGCTGAGAACTAAGTAGATAGCATGTTCCAGGAGGTGGTTAGCCCACAGCTTAAAGGCGTGCAAGTAGAGGGGAAGTGGGTGACCACCAGATGTAGTAAGTGTATTCGGCAGGTAGCGCAGGAGTCCCCCCATGAGTCCATCTCGCTTTCAAACCTTTCACTTCTGAGTTTTGCTAAGGGCGATGGTGCCTCTGGGGAGCGCAGCTAAAGCCAATTCCAAGGCACGACGGGTGGCTCAGCTGCACAGGGGGGAGGAACGAAGAACAAAAGAGCCCTAGTGATAGGGGATTCTATAGTTAGAGGAACAGCCAGGCGTTTCTGCGGCTGTAGACGTGACTGTCGAATGGTTTTGTGCCTCCCTGGTGCCAGGATCAAGGATGTTACAGAGTGGATGCAAGGCATTCTGGGTGGTGGGGAAGGTAAACAACTCGAAGTCGTGGTCCATATCGGGACCAACAACATAGGTAAAATAAGGGATGAGGTTCTACAGGAAGAATTCAGGGAGCTAGGAAAACAATTAAAGGGTAGTACCTCAAAGGTCCAGGTTACTACCAGTGCCATGTGCTAATGAGTATAAGAATAGAAGGATAGAGAGGATGAACACATGGCTGGAAAGTTGGTGTAGGAGGGAGGGCTTTAAATTCTTGAGGCATTGGGACTGCTTCTGGGGAGATAGGACCTGTACAAACCGGATGGGTTGCACCTCAACAGCGCCGGGACCAATATCCTTGGGGGAGTTTTGCTAGTGCTGTTGGGGAGAGTTTAAACTAGCTTGGCAGGGGGATGGGAACCTGAGAACGAATTCAAAAGGGAAGCAAGTGAAGCTGAAATTGGATAGCAAGAATCTAGAAAGCGAATCTGTAAGACAGAGGAAACATGGTATAGTTTGTAGTAAGCAAGGAGATCTTCCTGTGTTGAATGGTATATAATTTAATGCAAGGAGTATAGCGAATAAGGCGGATGAGCTAAGAGCACTGGTAGACACTTGGGAGTATGACATTATAGCCATTACAGAAACATGACTGAAAGAGGGGCAGGTTTGGCAGATCAATATTCCTGGCTGCAGGAGTTTTTGAAAAGATAGAGAGGAGGGTAAAGCGGTGGGGGGTTGGGGCGGGGGGGGGAGGGGTTGCGGTCTGAGCAGTGACAGCAGTGAGGAGGGATGATATGTTAGAGGGATCATCAAATAAGGCCATATGGGTCGAATTGAAAAATAAAATGGGGCAATCATACTGCTGGCCGTGTATTATAGACCCCCAAATAGTGGGAGGGAGATAGAAGAGCAAATATGTAGGCAAATTGCTGTGAAGTCCAAAAACCATAGGGTAGTAATCGTAGGGGATTTTAACTATCCAAATATTGATTGGGACAAATTTAGTGTGAAGGGTATAGAGGGTGCCGAATTCTTGAAATGCATTGAAGAGAACTTTTTTAGTCAGTATGTAGCAAGCCCAACACAAGAGGGGCGGTCTTGGATTTAGTTTTGGGGAATGAAGCTGGGCAGGTTGAAGGGGTGCCAGTGACCATAATTCAGTCAGATTCAAGTTGGTTATGGATAGGGACAAGAATAGGCCTGGAATAAAAGTTCCGAATTGGGGAAAAACTAATTTTGCTAAGTTAAGGAGTGATTTGGCCATGATGGACTGGAAACAGTTACTTGTGGGTAAATCAGTGTCGGAACAGTGGGAGGCATTTAAGGAGGAGATCCGGAAGGCTCAGGCCAAACGTGTGCCCTTAAAGACAAAAGCTGGGAAAAATGATTCTAGAGCCCCCTGGATGTCGAGGGACTTACAGGTGAGGTTTAAGAAAAAAAGGAATGCTTATGTCATATATCAATGGCTAAATACTATAGAATCTTTACAGGAATATAAAAAGTTAAGAGGCAAAATTAAAAAGGATATTAGGAATGCTAAGAGAGAGCACGAGAATTTCTTGGCCAGTAAAATTAAGGAAAACCCTAAGACGTTCTATAAATATATTAAGAGTAAGAGGGTAACTAAAGAAAGGGTAGGGCCTATTAGAGAACATGAGGGTAATCTTTGTGTGGAGGTGGAAGATGTTGGGAGGGTTCTTAACGAATACTTTGCATCTGTTTTCACAAAGGAAAAGGGCAATGCAGATACTGCTATCGAGGAAGAGTCTGATATTCTGGATGAAATAAATATAATGAGAGAGGAAGTATTTAGGGGTTTGGCAGCTTTGAAAGTAGATAAGTCCCAAGGCCCGGATGAAATGCATCCCAGGCTGTTGAGCGAAGTAAAAGAAGAAATAGCAGAGGCCTTGACCATCATTTTCTGGTCCTCTATGGATCTGGGCACGGTGCCGGAGGATTGGAGGGCTGCTAATGTAGTACCCTTGGTTAAGAAGGGAGAAAGGGATAGGCCGAGTAATTACAGGCCTGTCAGCCTAACCTCAGTGGTGGGACAATTATTGGAAAAAATCCTGAAAGACAGGATAAATCTGCATGTGGAAAGGCAAGGATTAATTAGGGACAGTCAGCACGGATTTGTTACGGGAAGATTGTATCTGATTAACCTGATTGAATTTTTTGAGGAGGTAACATAGAAACATAGAAAATAGGTGCAGGAGTAGGCCATTCGGCCCTTTGAGCCTGCACCACCATTCAAAATGATCATGGCTGATCATGCAACTTCAGTAGCCCATTCCTGCTTTTTCTCCATACCCCTTGATCCCTTTAGCTGTATGGGCCACATCTAACTCCCTTTTGAATATATCTAACGAACTGGTCTCAACAACTTTCTGTGGTAGAAAATTCCACAGGTTCGCAATTCTCTGAGTGAAGAAGTTTCTCCTCATCTTGGTCCTAAATGGCTTACCCCTTATCCTTAGACTGTGACCCCTGGTTCTGGACTTCCCCAACATTGGGAACATTCTTCCTGCATCTAACCTGTCCAATCCCGTCAGAATTTTATATGTTTCTATGAGATCCCCTCTCATTCTCCTAAATTCTAGTGAATATAAGCCTAGTCGATCTAGTCTTTCTTCATATGTCAGTCCTGCCATCCCGGAAATAAAGAGGGTCAGTGAGGGTAGTGCATACGATGTAGTATATATGGACTTTAGCAAAGCTTTTGATAAGGTCCAACATGGTAGACTGGTCATGAAGATTCAGCCCATGGAATACAAGGCAAAGTGTCAAGTTGGATCCAAAATTGGCTTGGAGGTAGGAAGCAAAGGGTAATGATTGATGGATGTTTTTGTGACTGGAAGAATGTTTCCAGTGGGGTTCCGCAGGGCTCAGTACTGGGGCCCTTGCTTTTTTTGGTATTTATCAATGATTGAGATTTGAATATAGGGAGTATGATTAAGAAGTTTACAGACGACACTAAAATTGGCTATGTGGTTAATAATGAAGAGGAAAGTCATGGGCTGCAGCAGGATATCAATCTACTGGTCAAGTGAGCAGAGTAGTGGCAAATGGAATTTAGTTCAGAGAAGTGTGAGGTAATGCACTTTGGGAGGGCTAATAAGGAAAGGGTATACACATTAAGCGGTAGGCCACTTAATAGTATAGATGAACAAAGGGACCTTGGAGTGCTTGTCCACAGATCCCTGAAAGTAGCAGGCCAGGTGGATAAAATGGTTAAGAAGGCATACGGAATGCTTGCCTTTATTGGCCGAGGCATGGAATATAAGAGCAGGGAGCTTATGCTTAAATTGTATAATACTTTGGTTAGACCACAGCTGGAGTTTTGTGTGCAGTTCTGGTTGCCATATTATAGGAAGGACATGATTTCATGAGAGAGGGTGCAGAGGAGATTTACTAGGATGCTGCTTGGAATGGGGAATCTTAGTTATGAGGACAGATTGGATAGGCTGGGTTTGTTCTCATTGGAATAGAGGGGGTTGAAAGGAGACCACATCGAGGTGTACAAAATATTGAGGGGCCTGGACATAGTGGATAGTAAGGGTCTATTTCCATTGGTGGAGGGGTCTATTATGAGGGGGCATAGCTTTAAGGTGGTTGGTGGAAGGTTAGAGGGGATTTGAGGGGGGGCTTCTTTACGCAGAGAGTTGTGGGGATCTGGAACTCACTGTCTGGAAGAGTGGTGGATGCAGAAATCCTCACTACTTTTAAGAGATGGTTAATGTGCAAAGTTAAAGCACATGGGATTGGGGGTAGTGTGCTGACGTGGATTGAGAACTGGTTGTCAGACAGGAAGCAAAGAGTAGGAGTAAACGGGTACTTTTCAGAATGGCAGGCAGTGACTAGTGGGGTGCCGCAAGGTTCTGTGCTGGGGCCCCAGCTGTTTACATTGTACATTAATGATTTAGACGAGGGGATTAAAAGCAGTATCTCCAAATTTGCGGATGACACTAAGTTGGGTGGCAGTGTGAGCTGCGAGGAGGATGCTGTGAGGCTGCAGAGTGACTTGGATAGGTTAGGTGAGTGGGCAAATGCATGGCAGATGAAGTATAATGTGGATAAATGTGAGGTTATCCACTTTGGTGGTAAAAACAGAGAGACAGACTATTATCTGAATGGTGACAGATTAGGAAAAGGGAAGGTGCAACGAGACCTGGGTGTCATGGTACATCAGTCATTGAAGGTTAGCATGCAGGTACAGCAGGCGGTTAAGAAAGCAAATGGCATGTTGGCCTTCATAGCGAGGGGATTTGAATACAGGGGCAGGGAGGTGTTGCTACAGTTGTACAGGGCCTTGGTGAGGCCACACCTGGAGTATTGTGTACAGTTTTGGTCTCCTAACTTGAGGAAGGACATTCTTGCTATTGAGGGAGTGCAGCGAAGATTCACCAGACTGATTCCCGGGATGGCGGGACTGACCTATCAAGAAAGACTGGATCAACTGGGCTTGTATTCACTGGAGTTCAGAAGAATGAGAGGGGACCTCATAGAAACGTTTAAAATTCTGACGGGTTTAGACAGGTTAGATACAGGAAGAATGTTCCCAATGTTGGGGAAGTCCAGAACCAGGGGTCACAGTCTGAGGATAAGGGGTAAGCCATTTAGGACCGAGATGAGGAGAAACTTCTTCACCCAGAGAGTGGTGAACCTGTGGAATTCTCTACCACAGAAAGTAGTTGAGGCCAATTCACTAAATATATTCAAAAGGGAGTTAGATGAAGTCCTTACTACTAGGGGGATCAAGGGGTATGGCGTGAAAGCAGGAAGGGGGTACTGAAGTTGCATGTTCAGCCATGAACTCATTGAATGGCGGTGCAGGCTAGAAGGGCTGAATGGCCTGCTCCTGCACCTATTTTCTATGTTTCTATGTTTCTATGTTTAAAGTGCAGCAACCTGCAGGGTTACGGACCGAGAGCTGGTAATTGGGATTAGATTAGGTGACCAGTTGTTGGACGAAGCAGATATAATGGTAAGTACTGCAGGGAATTAAAAACGGCCAGGGTGATCTCCTGGACTAGTTTCGATCGCCTGGATGGGTCGGAGAGGAAATTTCGCAGATTTTTTCTCCCTAATTTAGCCTGGGTTTTTATCTGGCTTTTGCCTCTTCCAGGAGATCACATGGCTCCGGTTGGGGTGGAGTGTAGAATGTTTTAGTATTAGGGGTATCGCAGTTGTGGTGAGGTGGATTGGTTGCTCTTTGCCTTTCCATCATTGTTCATAGGTTTATATGTAATCTTTAGGGTCGCTGACCAAGGACCGTATGGCTCTTTGTCGGCCGGCACGGACATGATGGGCCGGAATGGCCTCCTTCTGCGCTGTAAATTTCTATGTTTCTATGTTTCTATGTAACAGGATTACTGACCGATGCCCGCAAACTTCCCTGGTGGTTTTGCTCTGGTGCTAACTCTTACTGCCTCACTCTGTCGCGCCCCATAGATCGTGACATCAGAGAGTGTGCAGCACCCCATTGCTGCCCCAGATGTGATATTCACTCCTGCCCCCCTGCTGCATCACCAGGCGTGAACAACGGCAGCTGCGGGAGGTACTGTCACTTCGGCTGGCTGCATGGGGAGTGCTGTTTAAAGGCAGTGGTGGTCAGGGAGGGCAAAATGTTTTAATCTCCCAGTCTGGTGCCTTTTGGTTTTTTTGCACCCGTCCATTCATCAGCGTTGCACTCTCTTAGCCTCCCTGATAAAGTGCAACATCCTCACTGACACCTGGGAGTCCCTGGCCAAAGACCGTCCTAAGTGGAGGAAGTGTATCCAGGAGGGCGCTGAGCACCTTCAGTCTCATCACCGAGAGCATGCAGAAATCAAGCGCAGGCAGCGGAAAGAGCGTGCGGCAAATCTGTCCCACCCACCCTCCCTTACCCTCAATGACGATCTGTCCCACCTGTGACAGGGACTGTGGTTCTCGTATTGGACTGTTCAGCCACCAAAGGATTCATTTTAAGAATGGAAACAAGTCTTCCTCAATTCCGAGGGACTGCCTATGATGATGATGACTCTCTTAGAGTGCTTGGTGCTCTTATGCGCCGAGTGCAGGTCCCATGGCCTCACAGAGATAGGATGAAAATTGAATGAAAATTAAGTGAGGGAAGGAGCCTCCGAATTCGACAGCGCTGCATTGTGCAGTGCTCTGCCGCTACCGCCCCTCTCACTCCCTTTTAAGCGCTCTAAAGAAAGTGATAGTTCTTGATTTAGCACTCCAATTCCACTTGGAGTGCTAAAGCGGAAGTTTCCGACAGCTGCAAATCTTTTTCGCCCGGCGAAACTATTGCGATCCCGCAAAAGTTATCGCCCCAAATGGGGCACTACACAATTTCTAGCCCTTAATATCCAATCAGCAATTATGAATAAAACAGGGCAATTCTCGCACTTTTTCACAATGAAGAAAAATATGACAACACGGGGCCGAAATTCAGGTCCACCCGAAACGCACTGTACCTACCGCTTTTTGGTCGTCATTACCGCCGCAATGTTGGAGTCAGGAATCCGCCCGAAATTCAGGAATTTTTGGAACCAAATGTCACTCAGCGGTATTGACCGGCGGGAATCGGCACTTTGCAGCAGTGTGGGTGGCCAGGGGCCAGGGTTTGCAGCTAGGCCCTGAGCAGGGAAACTTTTAACTGGAGGACACGGGTGCTAGACCTGCTGGTGCTGTAGCGAGGAGGGCAACCCATTTTTTAGATAGAGGACAGGAGACACTGATGCGGGCTGTGGAGGAAAGGAGGCAAGTCCTGTACCCTGATGCAGGGAGAATGAGTCGAGAAGTGTTCACCATTGCCAGGTGCAAGATATCTGTGGTGGTCTTAGGGACCTCCATTCATGACCGGATGGCCACCCAGTGCCGAAAAAGGTTGAATGACATCATCCATCTGATGAAAGTGAGTACCTGTTCCTCCAACTGCTGACCTTCCATCTGCAAGCCTCTCCTTCATTCTTCTTTTATTTCCCACCTTCACTATATAGTCACTGAAGCAGCATTTCACTGTTGAGGCCCCGACATATATATGTGTGTGTTCTCGCAATGGAGGCTCCATTTCATGTCACAGTCACAGCTGCATGTCAGGGACACACACCTGTGCACTCATCTCTGAGGTCTCATGACAATGCTACTCAGCAACCATTCTTTGTTTTGCAGGCCAAAGTTGTGCACAACCACATTAAACAGAGGAGGACTGTTGGTGGCGAGCCCCAGTTTCAACTTCTGACAACTTTGGAGGAGAGGGTAGAGGTGCTAGTGGGCAGACATGCTGCCTTCCCTGTGGTCACCAGTACTGGCGATGCCAATCCCCTTGCAGGCAGCTTGGGTGAGACCTTCCTTTAATGCTATCTCTCCCTGAAAGCGCCATTGGCTACTGTGCCTTTCCTTCTGAAAGTGTGCTAGTTGCAGCCTCCATGCATCAATCCCCTACCTCCCCTTCACGGGATCCCTTGTGGCATTTATGCTTGCAGATGAGAGGTCAAGTAAGACCCAACGAGTGGGTCCTAGCGTTGGTGCGAGTTGGAGGGCAATGGAGGAGGACAGCATTGAAAGCACTGAAAGCCGAGACCAGGCAGATGGTGAGCTGGAGAGTGGGAGGCGAGTTCTGAATGACAACTTTGAGGGGACTGAAAGCCATGGTGATCCTGACACCCTAGAGGACAACCTGGAGCCCCATCCATCCATTGGTGACCACTCAGATGAGGCAGAGGATGAGGGGGACACGGCTGGCAGCACTGCGTCACTGCTTCCGCTCACATGCGCCAGCTCAGATACTGGGAGTATGCAGTTGAATTTAGTGGAGATAGTAGAAAGGCCGGCACTGGATGATGCACCAGGGCCTAGCGAGCTGCAGCATGGTGACAGGCAGAGGGAACCTCGGGTGCTATCTCTCCGGTGGACGAGTCTGCACCGGAGTTCTGCTGAGGAGGCCACAGATGAGCTCATCGATGTTGGGGCTGATGAAAGAAGTGTGGAGGCCATGCATTCGCAGATGTTAGTGGCAGTGGCAAGGATGCCGGACAGGCAGTCGGAAGTGGTCAGGAATGTGGAGGAGTCTGCCCCCTGCATTGTCGACAGCTCTGCGGACTCCAGTGTGCAGGCGATGGTGGACTCCCAGAGAGACTGTGGGATCCAGCTGTGATGCTGCAAGTCTTTGGTGATGTGGCAGCTGCCATTGCAGCATCGGCGCAAGTGAACGAGCACATCGGTGCTGCTTTGGAGAGGATAGCTGCGGCCCTGGAAACTCAGAATGCTCTTATGCACTCTGGGCAACAGGACACGGAGCATCTCACTGCTGTCATCTCTGGTGGCTTTGAGACTGTGTCTTCTCTCATGCAGTCTCAGCTCAATGCCACCCATGTGGGACCTTCTGGTGTGGCGCCAGAGCACCGACCTGAGCTCCCTCAGATTGGTGCTGGTGATGATGTGCTGCCCCCGGGGAGTGACTCAGGCTCCTCGGACCAGGATCCTGATGATGTGATCTCTCAGGATCACACCATTCCTGACCCCAGACCTGTCACTCCACCGTTGCATCCCACCATGGACTCGCCCGAGCCAAGGCAGACTGTAGCTTCCAAGGAGGGTGCTGACCAGTCTTCAGCCGCCCCTTCCAGGATCAGAGCTGGTCGAGGCATCCTAGACAGACATCTGTAGCTTCCACACAGGAAACACAACAGCCTTCCTAGACCCATGAGGCAGCCACAGAGGAGACACTGTGGCATCTTAGTAGAATAGACACGTGTAAGAGAGGTTATAAGGAAATGCACACAGGTGAGAAATGATGTGTGCGTTTTTTGCACCGTTTTTTATGATGTAATAAATCTTTATTTTGTGTCCCTATATCTGGCCAGGTGTATAATTTGACGGTGGGCGATGATGTATGAAGGGACTCATTGGGATGGCCATGGAAAAACAAAGCTGAAGAGTCATGTGGGCTTTAAATGACCTGAAACGAGCAGCAATGAGATGGGTCTGCACTTCCCTTGCAGAGTTGGAATGGTGACGAACCCTCCTGTGTGACTGGCGATGTACATCCTGGTCCTCCTCCTCCTCCTCCTGCTGCACCTCCTCCTCCTGCTGCTGCACCTCCCCCTGAGGTGCTCCTGCTGGATCGACCTCCAGCAGCTGGCTCCTCATGATTGTCAGGTTGTGAAGCATGCAGCAGACAACTACTAAGATGGAGACCTGTTCAGGCGAGTATTGCAATGCTCCACCAGAGCGATCCAAGCAACGGAACCTCTGTTTGAGGATCCCAATGCAGTGCTCAATTATGCACCTGGTGGCGGAATGAGCGTCATTGTATGAATGTTCGCCTGCAGTCCTGGGGTTCCAAAGGGGACTCAGCAGCCATGTGGACAGGGGATATCCCTTGTCCCCAAGCAGCCATCCACAATCCTGGTTTGGGCCCGAGAAGGTGGTGGGCACACTGCTCTGGCACAGGATGAAGGAATCGTGCCTGCTGCCTGGATACCAGAGTAGGTAGATTCTACATTGGACTCATCAGCCACCTTAGCATTCACGTTAGTGTGGAAGCAAGTCATCCTCGACTCCGAGGGACTGCCTAAGAAGAATACGATTAGGCAGAGTCTACATAGTTTTATGAAATCGTGTTTTACAAATTTATTAGAGTATTTTGAGGATGTACCTCACAGGGTAGATAAAGGGGAACCAGTGGATGTAGAATATTTGAATTTCCAAAAGGCATTCGATAAGGTGTCACATAAAAGGTTGCTATGCAAGATAAGTGCTCATGGGGTTGGGGGTAATATATTAACAGAGATAGAGGATTGGTTAATGGACAGAAAACAGAAAGTAGAGATAAATGGGATATTTTTCTGTTAGCAAGCTGTAACTAGTGGGATGCTGCAAGGATCAGTGCTTGGGCCTCAGCTATTTACAATCTATCTTAATGACTTAGACAGGTTAAGTGACTTGGCAATAAAATGGCAGATGGAGGATAATGTGGGAAATGTGAGGTTATTCACTTTTGGTAGGAAGAATAGAAAAACAGAATATTTTTTTAAATGGTGAGAAACTATTAAATGTTGATATTCAAAGAAATTTAGGTGTTCTCATACAGGAAACACAGAAAGTTAGCATGCAGATACAGCACGCAATTAGGAAGACAAATGACATGTTGGCCTTTATTGTAAGGTGGATGGAGGACAAAGCTTTGGTGATACCACAGCTGGAGGACTGTGCACTGTTTTGGTCTCCTTATCTGAGGAAGGACATACTTCCCTTAGAGGTGCAACAAAGGTTCACTAGTTTGATCCCTGGGA
Source organism: Pristiophorus japonicus (assembly GCF_044704955.1). NCBI lineage: Eukaryota > Metazoa > Chordata > Chondrichthyes > Pristiophoridae > Pristiophorus > Pristiophorus japonicus. Next base: position 69,269,694 of record NC_091981.1, read on the forward strand.
TGAGAGGTTATCCGTGAGAAGATATTGTGTAGATTTGGCCTATACTCTCTGGAGTTTAGAAGAATGAAAGGTGATCTTATTGAAACATATAAAATTCAGAGGGGGATTGACAGGGGTTGAGAGGGTGTTTCCCCCAGCTGGAGAGCCTAGAACTAGGGGACATAGTCTCAGGATAAGGGCTTGGCCATTTGAGACTGAGATGAGGAGGAATTTCTTCTCTCAGAGGGTTGTGAATCTTTGGAATTCTCTGCCCCAAAGGGTTGAGGATGCTGAGTCATTGACTATATTCAAGACCGAGATATACAGATTTTTGGACTCAAGGGGAATCAAGGGATATAGGGATTGGGTGGGAAAGTGGAGTTGAGGTCGAAGAGCAGCCACGATCTTATGAATGGCGGAGCAGGCTGTATGGCTTACTCCTGCTCCAAATTCTCATGTTCTTATGTTCTAATAGTAAACATGCAGACCATTAAGTCATGTGGAGGTTCTCCTGGTGACCACAATAACTTCAGTAGGAGACTCTCCATGGAATTTCAGGACTAGTCTCTATCCAAGGTTTGTTATTGCATAATACTCTGCAAACTATCATCACTCCACTGACTGAAACAGCAAAGTAAGCAACTGAAGAATATGCAATTAGAATGAAACTAAGGATTCAGTCATACCTTGCACCGATGTTGCAACTATAGCGTAAATGCAGTCTGAATCCAGCATTGGATTCACACTCCATGGAGACAGTATTTTAACTCTACTTTATTTTGGAATCTCTTTGGGCTTGGGAAACCAACTTACACTGAAGTGGTGACAAGAATATGAAACCACTTTGCACCAACGATAAATTTGTAAAGGGCAGATTTTCCTCTTTTAACTTCAATCTTGGCTGATGTCACTTGACAGAAATCTAACCAATGAAGCCCAACATCGCTACAATGAATGCCATATGATCACCAGATGTGTGATCGAACAAGCCATCGATGTGCTGTAGATGCAATTCACGTCGCTAGACAGATCTGGAGATGCCTTCAGTACGCACCAGCCAGGGTGTTCAGAATGATTGTGATGTGCTGCATTCTGCACAACATTGCACAGCAGCAAGGTTTCAACCTTCAGGAGGAACAAAGCACAGAGCTCAGATCATCGGTGAATTATTTCGAGGAGCAGGAGGAGGAAGATAAGGAGAAAGGTGATGAGGGTAACGCAACACCAGCTACTCACATTGCTGCCATTAATTGACACCAAACCTGGAAGTTAAATGATAATGAGCTGGCTGCAATAAAATGCCACCGACAGATGCACTGAACTTACTTCCATATTTCCCACACAACATTTGACACTCCCGCTCCCAACGCGTCTCTGATAATATCAGAACAATAGAATCTGAGAACACAGCAGGGGGCCATTCAGCTAATTGTGCCCATGTCAGATCTTTGAAACAGCTATTCAATTAGTCCTGATCTTTCCCCATAGCCCTACAAATGTTTCCTTTACAAGTATATATCCCATTTCCTTTTGAAAATTAGTATTGCTTCCATCACCTTTTCAGGCAGTGCATTCCAGATCGTAACAACTCGTGGCTTAAAAAAAATTCTTATCTCCTCCTTGGTTCTTTTGCCAATTATCCTATATCTGAGTCCTCTGGTTATTGACCCTCCTGCCAATGGAAAAAAATATCTTTACAGCATCAAAACCACTCATAATTATGAACACCTCTATTAAATCTCCTCTGAACCTTCTCTGCTCTGAGGAGAACAATCCCAGCTCCACATAAACTGAAGTCCTTCATCCTTGTTATCATTCTGGTAAGTCTCTCCTGCACCCCCTCCAAAGTATTAACTTCTTTCCCAAAATGTATTGCTCAGTATTGAAAACAATACTCTAGCTGAGGCCTAACCAGTGAGTTATAAATGTTTATCATAACCTCCTTGATTTTTTACTCTATGTCCCTACTTTTTAAACCAAAGAAACCATATGCTAATTTAACAGCTTACTAACTTGCTCTGCCACTTTCAGAGATTTGTGTATGTACACCCCCAGGTCTTTTTATTCCTCCCCCATTTAAAATGGGACCATTTAGTTTATAGAGGGCTAGAATTTCCACTTTGCTGTCTATCGCCCAAAAAATGGACGATGTTCCAGCTTTGGCGATGTGTCAGCCTTACTGATCGCTGGCACATAGCCCATTTTTTGGTCCGTGATTTTTACCTTGGCAATAGCGCACCAGTGTTAAATGAGCGAAGCGATAGGCCAGTGATGTTATGTGGGCCCAGCGATAGGCCAGCGATGTGGAAGGCAAAAGCTTTCCTAGCACCGGCCTTCTGTGCATGCATTTTTTTTTTCGGTGGACAGCTTTTCCCGTGTTTCGGGAGGTCAGGGGTCATCCACACATGTGCAGAAGGCCGTTTGTGGTGGGGGAGAGGGAGAGAGAGAAGGAGGAGAGAGAAAGCAGTGGAGGAAAGAGAATATTTAAAAGGCAATGAGAAAAAGGAAAATACAAATAATATTCTAATTAAAATACATATTTTATTATACAATAAAATATAATACAAAATAAAATACCAATACAATTGTGTCCTCGTCTTTGGAAAGTGTGGAGGGGGTCGCAAAAAGAAAAAGACATTTTCCGATGAGGCGAACGAGGCCCTCGTTCAGGAGGTGGAGTCTAGGTGGGTCGAGTTAACCCAGGGTGGCAGTGGGAAACCTCCATCCGGGGCCTGCCGAAAAATATGGATGGAGATTGCAGACGTCGTATCCTCGGCAGCCCACGAGGCGAGGGGGCCCGACCAATGCCGCAAGCGTTGGAGCAGCCTGGTTGCGTCAGCAAGAGTAAGTACAGATTTTATATAGTATTGATGAACATTGTAAATATAATTTTAATATAAAATCTCCTGGATTGAAATATATTGTGTACACACTGGGACACTTTTGTACATTAGCTCCTCTCATTGCCGACTTCAATGGAGATTGTATTAGAGAGAGATATGTTTGTGTGAATCATTAGCTCCCATCCCCGATATTTGTTATAACTGTGAAAATGTTGTCTTTCCTGTTGTGTTCCTAACACATATGAGACTGCACAAAGGAGGTTAAATAACAGTGACCTCAGTCTTTATTAAGACACTCCAGAGTGAGTAACAGGCCTTAGGGGCCAGCTAATATACAGTACTCCCAAGGGATGCTGCGATCCCTTGGGACTTCAAGGGATGCGCTCCCTGGTGCTGGAACATGGGAGTGCATGCTTTACAGATACACAACATCACTCCCCCCCAAAGTCAAAGTGAAAACTATTTACAAGGTGAGGCGGTCGGGAGCCTTTCTTTCCCTGGATGACCGCCTCGGTACAAATGTCTGTTCTGGTGTGTTGGCTGTGCCCTCGCTGGGCTGGCGTGTTGTTGGCCCTGCAGGGCTGCTGGGTGAGCCTGGCCTTGCTGGGCTGTTGGGCATGATGGGTTCGATTTCCTGGTCCGGGGTGGTGTCGTTGATCCTTTGGGTGTGTGTTGTGGGCTCGGAAAAGGTGGTGTCTGCTGTGGGTTGTTCAGGGCAGTCTGTGAACTGCAGCCTCATTTGGTCCAGGTGCTTTCTGCAAATTTGTCCATTGTCTAGTTTGACTACAAACACCCTACTCCCTTCTTTGGTGCGATCCACTTGGGACCATGTCCATAGTTTCGCACATACACAGGGTAATTCAGATCAATTTCCCGTGACACAATGGCACAACCATCGTTTACATTTTGTTGCTGCCGCCTGCTCTCTACCTGATCAGCGAGAGTCTGGTTTTAAGTGTCCTTTTCATGAGTAGCTCAGCCAGGGGCACCCCTGTGAGCGAGTGGGTAGCTGAGCAGTACTCGGGACAGGCGGGTTTGGAGTGAGCCTTCTGTGACTCGTTTGAGGCTCTGTTTGATTGTTTGTACTGCCCGCTCTGCCTGCCCATTGGAGGCTGGTTTAAACAGGGCCGAGGTGACATGTTTGATCCCATTGCGGGTCATGAATTCTTTAAATTCGGCACTGGTGAAACATGGCCCGTTGTCACTGACCAGTATGTCAGGCAGGCTGTGGATGGTAAACATGGCCCTCAGGCTTTCAATGGTGGCGGTGGCAGTGCTTCCCGACATTATTTCACATTCAATCCATTTTGAAAAAGCATCCACCACCACCAGGAACATTTTACCGCAAAACGGGCCTGCATAGTGACATGGATCCTCGACCATGGACTGGAGGGCCAGGACCACAAGCTTAGTGGGCGCGTTGCTCAACTGAGCACACATGCTGCATTGCCCTACACAGGACTCTAAGCCAGAGTCGATATCGGGCCACCACACGTCGATCTGGCTATCGCTTTCATCATTACTATACCCGGGTGTGTTCTGTGGAGATCCAAGATGAACGTCTCCCTGCCCTTTTTGGGTAACACTATGTAGTTACCCCACAACAGGCAGTATGCCTGAATGGACAGCTAGTCCTTTTGCCGCTTTAACGACGTGATTAGCTCTTCCATTTCAACGGGGATGCTGGCCCAGCTCCCATGCAGTACACAGTTTTTTACTGGGGACAGCAGAGGATCTTGGCTGGTCCAAGTCCTAATCTGGCGGGCCGTGACAGGCGATTTATCATTTTCAAACACTTCCATGACCATCAACAAGTCTGCGGGCTGCGCCACCATCAACAAGTTTGCAGGCTGCGCCGTTTCCACCCTCGTGGTGGGCAATGGTAGCCGACTGAGAGCATCCGCAAAGTTCTCGGTGCCTGGCCTGTGGCGGATGGTATAGTTATACGCTGCAGCATGAGTGCCCACCTTTGTATGCGGACTGAGGCATTAGTATTTATCCCCTTGTTTTCAGCGAATAAGGATATGAGGGGCTTGTGATGGGTTTCCAACTCAAATTTGAGGCCAAACAGGTACTGATGCATTTTCTTTACCCCGAACACACACGCTAATGCCTCTTTCTCAATCATGCTGTAGGCCCTCTCGGCCTTAGACAAGCTCCTGGAAGCATAGGCGACAGGTTGCAACTTCTCCGCAACATTAGCTTGTTGTAGTACACACCCGACTCCTTACGACGACGCATCACATGCTAGCACAAGTCTTTTACACGGGTTGTTGGAGCATAAAATGTTTCTGACTTTCTCAAAAGCAATTACTTGTTCTTTTTCCCCATATCCAGTTTTCACCTTTCCGCAATAACACATATAGGGTCTCTAAAAGAGAGCTTAACACCGGTAGGAAGTTACGAAAATAGTTGAGGAGTCCGTGACGTTCTGTGGTCTGGGCGCGTTCCTGATCGCCTCTGTCTTGGCGTCTGTGGGCCGAATGCTGTCCACCATTATCTTTCTCCCCAAAAACTCCACTTCTGTTGCCATGAAGATGCATTTCGACCTCTTCAGCCGCAGCCCTACGCAATCCAGTCGCTGGAGGACCTCCTCCAGGTTTTGTAGGTGCTCGACGGTGTCCCAACCCGTGGCCAATATGTTGTCCTGAAAAACCACCGTACATGGTATCGACTTGAGTAGGCTCTCCATGTTTCTCTGGAAGATCACTGCAGCCGACCGAATTCCAAACGGGCATCTGTTGTAGATGAACAGTCCCTTGTGCATGTTGATGCAGGTGAGTCCCTTCGAAGATTCCTCAAGCTCCTGCATCATGTAGGCCAAAGTCAGGTTGAGCTTGGTGAACGTCTTGCCTCCTGCCAACGTCGCAAATAGGTCGTCTGCCTTAGGTAGTGGGTATTGGTCCTGTAGCGAGAAACGATTAATAGTTACTTTATAATCGCCGCAAATCCTGACCATGCCATCACTTTCGAGTACTGAAACAATCGGGCTGGTCCACTCACTGAATTCTACTGCGGAGATGATGCCCTCGCGTTGCAGCCTGTCCAGCTCCATTTCCACTCTCTCCCTCATCATGTAAGGTATCGCTCGCGCCTTGTGGTGAATGCATCGTGCCTCTGGGACCAAGTGGATCTGCACCTTCGCCCCCGAAAAGTTTCTAATGCCTGGCTCAAAAAGGGAAGGAAATTTGTTAAGAACCTGGGTACATGAGGCCTCATCGACATGTGATAGCGCTCGGATGTCATCCCAGTTCCAGCGGATTTTGCCCAGTCAGCTCCTTCCAAGCAGTGTGGGGCCATCACCCGGGACAATCCAGAGTGGCAATTTGTGCACCGTGCCCTCGTAGGTGACCTTGACCATGGTGCTGCCCAGGACAGTGATAAGCTCTTTGGTGTACGTTCTCAGTTTCGTGTGGATGGGACTCAGGGCTGGTCTGAGTGCTTTGGTGCACCACAGTCTCTCAAACATCTTTTAACTCATGATGGATTGGCTTGCGCCAGTGTCCATGGCTACGGGTAAGCCATTCAATTTTACATTTAGCATTATAGGTGGACATTTTGTCGGAAATGTGTGCAACCTGCCTCCTCTCTCTGAGGCTGGAAATTGCTTTGGTCCACCATGGACCGATCTTCCTCTGCCACGTGGTGGTTAGCAGGTTTTGCAGAATTTGCAGCTCGTCTGCAAGCTCGTTGGAGTTGCCCCATTGTTCCACAGCTCTTGCAAACATACCCTTTGAAGTGGCATGAATAGGCTGAATGGAATCATCCACAATGCCAACAAGGTGTGAATTGCTTTGCATTCATCCTTTGATGCGGACTCTGAGTCATCTGAGTCACCTGAGGCCTGCTGGCAGTTGCAGACTCGTGGTTTCTGCTACTGTACATTTTGGCTCGCAAACACAGTTCCAGTTAATTTATGAATATTGCTAGCACTTGTGTGCTGAGAGATTTGTTTGCTGTTATCACTGGTGGACATAAACGCCTGTGCTATCACAATGGCCTTACTGAGGGTCGGTGTCTCTGCAGTCAAAAGTTTTCGTAGGATGGTCTCGTGGCCAACGCCCGGCACAAAAAAGTCTCTGAGCATTTGGTCCAGATAGCCATCAAATTCACATTGTCCTGCAAGTCACCTTAGCTCATGAACGTAGCTCGCCACTTCCTGACCTTCAGATCGCTGGTACGTATAGAATTGCTATCTCGCCATCAGCACGCTCTCCCTCGGGTTAAGATGCTCCCGAAACAGTGTACGTAGCTCCTTATGTGACCAGAGCCAGAAGATTCTTCATGAGGCTGTAGGTTGGTGCCCCGCAGACCGTGAGGAGGACTGCTCTCCTTTTTGTAGCACTTCCTTCTCTGTCCAGCTCGTTGGCTATAAAGTACTGGTCTAACCGTTCGACATAGGCTTCCCAGTCCTCATCCACCGAGAACTTCTCCAGGATGCCCACAGTTTGCTGCATCTTTGCGTTGGATTCATGTACTCGTCGCCAGTTGTTGTATTCCTAACACAGATGAGACTGCACACAGGGAGGTTAAAGTAACAGTGACCTCAGTCTTTATTAAGATACTCCAGAGTGAGTAACAAGCCTTGGGGGCCGGCTTGTATGCAGTGCTCCCAAGGGATGCTGGGATCCCTTGGGACTTCAGGGGATGTGCTCCCTGGTGGTGGAACATGGGAGTGCATGCTTTACAGATACACAACATTTCCATGATAGTACCTATACCTATAGAACTTGTGCCATGCACTTTGCCACTTTTTCAGATAAAGATATCAAACAACAGGGCACAGCAGAGGTGCACCGGAGGGGGCTCTGCTGCCATACAGCCGTTAAATGGGATCGAGGAGCGTGCGGCAGTTCTGGTTGGTAGCTACAGTTGAGCGGCCACCACCCGTGGTGCTGCAGAGCCCTCTGATGTGTCACATGAATAATGTGTCAAGCAGTGTTAAAGTAATGTAACGCCATTTCATTACAATGTACGAATGTACGCTCCTCTTAATCAATCTGTCTATCTCTGACTGATCCTGCCTCCACAATTCTCTGTGTTACTCAATTCTGCATAGAAGTACTACCATATGTACTAACATATGATGCATTGTTATGCAACATCTCTTGGTCTCATTTATTGTAGTAGTGCTGCTCCTCCTTCATATGCCAGCAGAGCGCAAGAATGTGTACCCTTCTGTTCTAATAAGCTCAATAAGCTCAATTGTGTTTTGCAGGTCCCACAACACCAATGCGCAGCGAAGCAAGACCTGAACCTGCACCGTTGCAGGTGGTCCTCACTACGGGTGGGGAGGAGGAAGAGGATGAAGAGATAACCGAGCCTGAGGAGGAGGATCTGGTGGAAACAGAGGAGAATGCCCCTCGCATCCCCCTGCCTCTGTTTGATTGACCTGTGGGACCTGTGGCCATCACGTCGAAAACTTTGACAGAAGAAGCAGCAGGACCAAGCGACTTGCAGCTGGCGATGCCAAGATGAGCATTAATGCCCTCGCAGACCCCACGGAGGTCGAGTCAGCTGAGTAGAGCACACGCCTACCCTGGCCGATCGCATGGAGGGCTTGGCTCAACTGTGCGAGGAGACTGTCACGATAAGTCGCGACCATCTCCAGGCATTTGTGGCCTTCACGGAGGCCTTCATGGAGGCAGACTCCAGGGTGTCCCAGCAGATGCTCGTGGAGATGCGTGAACAGACCGCTGCCACCGATGCCTTGCGGCCTGCTTTGTTGGCGGAACACAGCACTGCACCTGCTTCGCCTTCCCCTCCTGCACCCCCCCAACAGGCGATTGTGGCACCAGCTCCACCACCACGGCCGGAAGTCGTGCCATTGCCAGTTACACACCCACGATGTCTCGGTGCCAACCGAGGACCAAATTCGGCGGGTAGGGTTAAAGTACGGGGTAGCAGAGGATCTGGAGGGAAACGTGGCTGCAAGTGATGACATCTTCTGGTTATTTTTATTGTTATTGATATTGTTAATATTAATGTTTGTTATTGCTGCTGTTACTTTTTTACTGTTGGGGTGTGGTTTGGGAAGGTTGGGTGGGTGAGTGGGTGGGTGGTTGGGTTGTTTGGTGGGTTGTTGTTATTATAATATACATTTTGTTTGTTAATTAAAATGTTTTTATTACAATTTACAATTGTTGTGCATTTTCTTATAATAACATAATAACATATTAATGTAAACAATGGCTGGCCAGACCGGGCAAGGATGTAATGTAACTCAACGCAAACGCAAATGCAACCATTGTTTTGCCATAACCGTAACTGTAACTGTGACTATCCACAATGTAACTTCATGCAAAGCGTTCATTTATGAGCTGTTCATGCAACAGTTTTGCAACCGCATAACTCCCATGGGGTTTTTCCAGTCTTGCGGGTGGGCGTGTGGGCATGGGTTCATCACCAGGTTGATTATCCTCCACGAGGTGCTCATCGGCCTCCTCCTCCTCCTCCTCCTACTACTCCTCGTTGTCTACCTCTTCTGCCTCAAATCCTTCTTGAAGTGGACCGGCAGCCCCATCTGGCAAATATTATGTAACATGCAACACACCACAATAAACTCAGCGATCTGGTCAGGATGGTACTGTCGGCTGCCTCTAGAGTGGTCCAGGCATCTGAAGCGCTGCTTTAGGACTCCAATTGTCCTTTCGACGATGGTCGGTGTAGCTATGTGGCTTTCATTGTAACTCTTCTCGGCTTCAGTAACGGGAATACGCAGGGGGGGTCATGAGCCAGCTGACAAGGCCATATCCTTTATCTCCCAGCATCCAACCATGACCTTATGGCTGACTGTCAAACAGGTCAGAGACAGTACTCTCACACAGGATGTGTGCATCATGGATGCTGCTTGGAAAATTAGCATTAACTCTCATGATAATTTGGTTGTGGTCGACAATGAGCTGCACATTCAGCGAGTGAAATCCCTTTTGGTTACAAAATTCCTCTGGGTTCTGTAGAGGTGCTTTCAGGGCAATGTGCATGCAGTCTATTGCTCCCTGGACCTTGGGGAAGTTTGCTATTCTCAAGAAACCCAAAGACCTCCCGGTCTGTGCCTCGTTGGTCATAAGGAAGCTTATAAAGTCCATCCTGCGAGCGTAAAGGGCTTGAATCAACTGTCGAATGGAGCAGTGTGTGTCGTGCTGAGAGATACCACAGATGTCGCCAGCTGAAGCCTGAAAGGAGCCCGATGCGTAGAAGGATAGTGCCGCAGTAACCTTTATCTCAACAGGCAGTGTGGTCCTAATGGTGCTGGTAGGCTACAGATCCCTCGTGATGAACTGACAAATCTTATCAATGACCACCTTTCGGAAGCGCAACCTCCGAAGGCACGTGTTATCAGACAAGTTGAGGTAAAATTGCTTTTCCTTGTAAGTTCTTTGGCTGTAAGGTCTCCTCCTACGTCCACGCATTAGTCTGCGACCTCTACGATTGACCCCTTCACTAAACCCTTCACTTAACTCAACCCTTCACTTAACTTATCTGTGTCGTGATCTCTGTCCTAATTAGCAGTGCCGGGTGAGGACCGAGACAACTCATAGGCTGCTGCTATACATTTGTTCTGGGTGTTTCATCATGTGTAGTCCCATCTGGCCCATACAGAGTTCATGGGGCTGAAATTGGCTATCGCCCCGGTTGGGGATGGTAATCTTTCCGAGGCCGTACATTCTGCGCCCGGTGTAGTCCCGCCCCAGAAACGAAATTGGGGTTACCACCCCTCACAGGAAGTGGAGTGCAATGTTGGGATTCCTGGCATTGGGGGAGCTACCCGGGTGCATCGCGGAGCTCTACGTGGCCTCTCTGTGTTTCAATGCTCCTCCCCTTCTGTTAAATGGGAGAGATGCAGCAAGCTCTGATGACCTCCACTGGGCTACCAGGGATGCAGGGTGCCGTGGCCACAGCCCGGCACTGAAAAGGGCTGCCGGTCTGCATGATTGTGGCCCGGACCGCGCAAAAGCATCGGACAATGGCCTGACTGTTAAGTGGATGAAAAAAATGATGGCAGCACGTGGTGCAGCTCACCTCCCCTTTAACTTTCGTCCCGTGATGGGTGGCGGCCCAGTTTGCAACCCGTGAGGCTGGTGTGGGCTTTAGGCCACTGGCGGGACAAAAATTAAAGAGGAGGTGCGGCGCTGAAAACTTTAAAAGTGGCCAACTTACCAGTTGCGGCCTTCTCAACTTCATATCGAGGGATCCGTGCCGTGAAGTTGCAGCCCGGCACTCCACTTCTGTGCCGGGCTACTGCCAAGGCACCCCGCTCCCTAGTGTTCTAGCGGTGGCCCCTTCTCCCTCCTGGAAGGGGAGGGACCTGTGTTCCTACCAGCACTATACGTCTCTCTGCATAGTGCTGGAAACGTCGCGTTGGTTATTGCCCCAGTCCCGTCCCCAAGAGAAAGTGGAGCGCGAGATTTTGCGCTCAACTTCCTCTCGAGGGGGTGGTAAGCCCAATTTAGCTTGTGGGCGGGACTTGTGCACCTGGTATGCCCCAAGTAGGGCGGTATGCAATTTTGCGCTCTTGGTCTACTGAAGTTGAACAAAGAAAAGTGTCGGTAAAGACCCAAAACTGCAATATTCTTTTTCACCAACAATTGTAGCTAGTTCTTCAGGATATTATAGAAGAAAAGCTACCACTGAAAATATGCTGAAAATATGCTGAAAATATACAAAACTCTGACCAATTAATTCATGTACACCAGGAAGAAGCCAGCACCACCTGAGTCGGAAAATTACTCCAACTGTAGTTGAGATAGGAGATCCAAGAACAAGATGTGGCAGTTCACACAAATGCTATATATTGGCCCACTGACATTTAAGAAGCGAAAATCTGTGATCCCTGCCTGCTGGTGAAACAATGGCAGAGGAGGACTTCCGTGCTGAAATTTAGATGCCTGGTTGTTTCAGAGTTCTGGGGGTCAAGTTATTTACAAAAAATGAAGGACTGCTGGATGGAAGCTTGAGGGTGGGGCAGGGTAGGGGCTGGTAGGGCAGGAAATTGTGGTGTTGGCCAGCTGCAGGTCCAGCAGAAGAATGAAGAAATTAGGCAAAATGTGCCTCTTAATTGCTGATTTGCTTACACCTTGTGATTATATGGTGTACGGCAACTATTCTTTCAGAATCTGGTAGGCTTCCCCTTCTATCTTCTTGAAAATATGACATGTCAGCTTCACGTAGGAGTATAGTATGTTGAAGGCAGCACTAGAGGGAATTTGGGTGGGTAATGTTATTCCACCAATTTTGCCTCCATTCATGATGCCAGGTCCAAAGGAGAAATGCCAGTGCAGCACAAGCAAGGTGGTGACCTGACATAAACAAGTTCTGCCCCACAGCCAGCCGACCCATCTGGAATTGTCCCTGGGCTGGGGGTAGCAGGAACAGGTTTCCGATATGCCACATGTTTCCAACCCGCCCGGCGTGCCGACCCCTTACCACCCGGCGGTGACCACTTTTACGCCCCATGGAGGAAATTGCCCCATAGGAGCGCAATCACCGGGTGCTGTGCCGCTGGCCCAGCTGAACCTCTCCCTGGTGGCCCAGTGGGCTACACGTCAGCCTTGCAGCATCCCTCCCCTTTAAGTGAAGGGGAAGGACGTTGCGACACATCAGCGTGACGTGGCATGTCGGTGTCGCGCTGACATCATCAGCGTGGCCGTGATGGATACCACCCCACTCCTGACATAAACCCGCCCCTACACCGCTCAAACAGCGCTCCAATGCGCTGGGAGGTGGTGTCAGAGTTAAAGAGTCAAATTTTCTGGCTCTTCCCTCTGACTCCCGCCGGACGGTAAATTTCCTGATAATTCGAATTGGCTTCCCCAATTTCCCACTGAGGACAATTTCAGCCCAAGAGACCAATGGGCCAGATGACCCTTTCCTTAAGGCCTTTTACCACCATAAATCGGTGGCCACGCTGTGGAGTGGAGTGGTCACCAACTTTTGGTGGAATGTCCATGATAGCCCAATTGCTCTCCCGAGTTTTCCCAGCGGTGCCCCGATTCCCCCCCCCCCCTTACCGCTCTGCTGTTGCAGATCCGCGTTATGCACGTCATCACCGTGTGAACAGCCGATCAAACCCCCCCACTGTAACATTCCCCTCCGAAAATCTTCGGCCCGCCCGGTGGTGCCAAAACATGCATTCACCCAGTGGTCCAGTGAGGCTGTGGCCTTCCACAGAGGCGGTGCCACATTCCCATCGAACAGCTTATGAGATCAGCTGTCGATACACCCACCTGACAAATAGCACAAGGCAGACTCATGCTATCTTTAGTGGACCACCAAAGGGTAGATTTTATGAATTTATGTTCCTGGCACACAGTTGCACATAATGGAAATCTGGCCCAGTGTCGTGGAATTACACATGGCCAGATAGGGTGACAACAGGCAAAATTGCCCTTTTTATGCTTTACATATGAAAACATAACCAAAACAAGACCATAACTCCATCAGTGCTCACCCTCTCCATTAGATGGTGCAACTTCAGACACCACCTTCCCCCACTGCTAGAAATATTAACGCTGGCGGGGCAAAAAATACCTGTGATGAATTTCAGGAAAAATTCCAGGAAAACCTTCCTGACTTCCTATGGCAATGAAGCAAGCTCCAGGCGACCTTGGTTGCTCATGACACATCACTATATGTACTTAAATTAACCCCATCACGATCACCATTTGTCACAGTTTGCTTTAAAAACATGAGCTGGATTTTTGGTTGCCAATAGCCTCAGTTAAATGCGAGTGTTAGAGCTTCCTGACTGGGCGTGCAGCTTTTAGAGCATGATGTGTGAGCATCCGAGTTTGCAGAAGCAGACAGGCATAACAGTTCAGCTTGAGAAAAAGTCATTTTAAAAACTTTAATGGGGGTGTTACTAGTTCACCAGCATCGCATTCTACATGCTCTAGCAAGGCGACGTCAAGAAAGAAGGGCTGTTGGCCATGTCGGCAGCCGAAGGAGGAGAGCCCCTAGACATCAAGGTAGGAGGCCTTACCCCCACTTCCCGCCCCACAGCTTTACCGGTAGCAACGCCCATATCTGGGCCTGTCCGAGTTTTGAGGGGGGGGCATTACTGCGCGGAAGTGGTGAGCCAGTGTGCAAGGCCTCTGGTTGTGACACAGGATCGATATTTTGATCGCGCCCGATATTTGGAACTGGCAGCCGGAGTGAAGTAAGTAATGTCGACCTGTGACCTGTGGTTGATTTGGTTTTTTTGCGATTTATGTTGTGTTGGTGTGAGTTATTTATTGAGAATGTTTTGATGTGTTTCAGATTTTCTTTCCCCCCCCCACCGAGTCCTCTAGGAGGGAGCTCCGCGTCCGGCTGTTTAGCTCGGAACTTTCACTTGTTCAGCCAGCCTTCCACCCTAAAAGGGGTGTGCAATGCCTCCCTTTGCACTCCGCTCCAAACTCAGGGCCCAGCTGATGAATTTTGCCACGGCAGACGTAAACCATTTGCCAGTGCAAAATTTACCGTTCCGCCTGGATTAACGCTGCAACAGAGGCGCGACCAAATTTCCACCCCATTACCTCATAACCCTTAAATAGACTGTCAGGAATTTATTCATCACCTGGAATCATAGAATCATACAGCACAGAAGAAAACTATTCAGACCATCCTGTTATGTCAGCTCTGGTTCAGTAGGTAGCATCCTCTCCTCTGAGTCAGAAAGTTGTGGGTTCAAATCCCACTACAGAGACCCGAACACAAAAATCTTGGCTGACACTCCAGTGCTGTAGTGAGGGACACTGGTCCTCCTGCTAAGGTACATTCATGTGTGAGACTGTGTAGTAATCGGAAAGATCTTGTGCAGGCTGCTCATCGTCTTTTACATTATAAATACCGCGCATGCACAGTAATTTAAAATGACTGCGCAGAACAAAGTGCAGCTTACAGGGAACATTGCTGAGGGAGTGTTACACTATCAGAGGTGCGGTCTTTCAGATGAGACATTACATAGAAACATTGAAAATAGGTGCAGGAGTAGGCCATTCGGCCCTTCGAGCCTGCACCACCATTCAATATGATCATGGCTGATCATTCACCTCGGTACCCCTTTCCCGCTTTCTCTCCATACCTCTTGATCCCTTTAGCCATAAGGGCTATATCTAACTCCCTCTTGAATATATCCAATGAACTGCCATCAATGACTCTCTGCGGTAGGGAATTCCACAGGTTAACAACTCTCTGAGTGAAGAAGATCCTCCTCATCTCAGTCCTAAATGGCCTACCCCTTATTCTAAGTCTGTGTCCCCGGTTCTGAATTTCCCCAACATTGGGAACATTCTTCCTGCATCTAACCTGTACCGTCCAGTCAGAATCTTATACGTTTCTATGAGATCCCCTCTCATCCTTCTAAACTCCAGTGTATAAAGGCCCAGTTGATCCAGTCTCTCCTCATATGTCAGTCCAGTCTGGTGAACCTTCGCTGTACTCCCTCAATAGCAAGAATATCCTTCCTCAGATTAGGAGACCAAAACTGAACACAATATTCCAGGTGAGGCATCACCAAGGCCCTGTACAATTGCAGTAAGACCTCCCTGCTCCCATACTCAAATCCCCAAGCTATGAAGGCCAACATGCCATTTGCCTTCTTCACTGCCTGCTGTACCTGCATGCCAACTTTCAATGACTGATGAACCATGACACCCAGGTCTTGTTGCACCTCCCCTTTTCCTAATCTGCCGCCATTCAGATAATACTCTGCCCTCGTGTTTCTGCCACCAAAATGGATAACCTCCCATTTATCCACATTATACTGCATCTGCCATGCATTTGCCCACTCACCCAACCTGTCCAAATCACCCTGCAGCCTCTTAGCATCCTCCTCACAGCTCACACCACCACCCAGTTTAGTGTCATCTGCAAACTTGGAGATATTACACTAAACTGAGGCACCGTCTGCTCTCTCAGGTGGACATAAACAATCCATGGCACTATTTCGAAGAAGAGCAGGGGAGTTATCCTGGCAAATATTTATCCTTCAATCAACATCTTTAAAACAGATATATGTTCATTATCACATTGCTGTTTGTTGGAGCTTGCTGTGTGCAAATTTGCTGCTGCATTTCCTACATTACAACAGTGACTACGCTTCAAAAAATGTACTTCATTGGCTGTAAAGGATTTTGGGACGTCTGGTGGTCGTGAAAGGCGCTATATAAATCCAAGTCTTTCTTTTTTCTTTTTTCTTTATCCAATTCCCTTTTGAAAGTTACTATTAAATCTGCTTCCACGTCCCTTTCAGGCAATGCAATCCAGATCATAATAATTCTCATTCCACTTCCCCCCCACCCCTGGATTTTCTACCAAATATCTTAAATTGGTGTCCTCTAGTTACATACTTGCTACACGTCCGCTGCCTCTCTGGAAAGGCTATTCCACCACTTTGGATTATCTTTCTTTCACAGACATCTCATCTACTTTGAAATTATCCAAATAAGACAAACATTCAGAGTTTCTGAATGACTTGACCGAATTTGGAACTCCATTCCAGTTTGCAGACACTGTTTGTATATCTGTGATGAAATCATTTAGTGACCAGATCTGACTAATATATTGTGTGTACTCTCATTTGACACTAAATAAGGTAATAATATATCTGAATTGCTGTGATTTTGGTCAGTGGGATATATTTTAACATTTAGACTGAGCTGATAACATTGGATAAAATCTAAAATAAACAAGTAATAAAATATTTCATATTATAAGTTTAAAAATCTTATGCTAATATGATCTCAATAATGTATTGAAAAATCCCATTGGCTCTGCACATTATGATAGAATTCAGGGCAAATTTTACAAATGCACACTTTCACAAGAGCCTTGCTCGGATGGACCAGGTATGGGAAATGTGAACTCGTTGCTCACGATTTTCAAATTAATGGACCTAAAATTGCAGGGAGCTTATAATTATCCAATACATGCTGCCAGTGGGTGAGCCCATGAGGGTGTATTTGAATATGAAAGTTTTGAGATGATCTGTTGCATTTCAGATGTCACACCTTTGTATAAAACACAAATAAATCACAATGAACATTCTTTAAAAAAGATGCAAAAAGAAAAGTGAAGCCATTGATTAACTTTTAAATGACCTCAGCATGTTTCTAACTGCAATCAGTCTTTCATTTCTCTCAGGAAAGCAAGATTTGCATTTAATTAGCAGCTTATCACATCTCAAAAATATCCCAAAGCATTTCACAGACAATGAATTGATTTGAACTATAACGACTGTTACGGTTTACAGGAATTCGATACAGATCCACCTTAGCATCAAAATGCTGCATTGTGCGTTGCATGGTGCAAATCTCCTGTTATTATAAAACAGTGTGGTAGATTTTCTACTTGCCGCCTGGGCATAAAACTAGCAATGTTGATTGGCCACCCATCTCCCAGTCTTCATTTCGGGAGACCACCATTTTCATGCATGGGTGGAAAGTCTACCTCAGTATATCTTTTGAGCACAAACAACACCACTAGAAATCTGTGTATGCACATCAGTGAATGCTATGTTCAGTGAGGTGAAGAATGTATGAATGAAGCACTTTTAAAACATTTGAATCAATGTCCACATTAATGACCTCCAGCTCGAGTATGGCCTGACAAAGTGTAGATTGGAACTCTCTGTACCCTGCCCTTATCATGTACCTGACCAACCTCAGAAGGGCACCCTCTGCTCCCACAACACCGGTATAAAACATCTTTAATTAACATTAAATATACAAACTCACTCAGAGGACATAATGTCAAATGATGGTTCTTTTTTTGTCCCAAGCAGGATGTGGAGCAGATTGTTCATGCTTTTACATGGTGCAAGTAACTCAGGTTTCCTTGGAACAATGTTTCCCCCAGCGGGTTGCCTGGAGAATAATGGGAATCTCAGAGTAATATTTACTCTGTAATCACACACTAGATTTATTTGAAGTTGTAAATCACGAGAACAAAGCTTAAGAGCAGCTTGTTGTCCAAAAACCATTCCATGTATCAATTATCACAAAGGGTCTCCATGTGAAACATTAACTGGTTTTCACTCTTTTCAGATGTTGACAGACTTTTTACTTTTACTTTAGATTTTTGGCATTCACAGCTTTTGTTTTTACTGTGCACCAATATCTGTTTTTTAATAACATATTCTTTGGAGTTTGAGGGGGAAGTTTTATTTTGATTGTATTCCGTTTTTTCTCATTGACAGGCGTCCTGACAAACATCAGTGACCAGGAAGTTCCCTGAGTTGACCTGTAATAATATCCTCACTAAACAATCAAAATTATAATATGATGACTGGAAAGGCATTGGATTTTAAACTGCAGTAATTATCAAGTACAGGCACAATGTCCCAAATCCAGAATTGTCCGAAAACCGGACATTTTTGAGGCGGCCAAGATGGCGGCATCGGGTGGCAAGGGACGAGGAAACCGGTAAACAATGCAGCGCCGGGGTGCCGTGGGCGGTGGGAATCGACAGTGTGGTGAGGAGCGGAGAAGCGGCAGGTATCAGCGGACGGCGAGGTCCCGGCACAGTTTCGTCCCGGCACAGTTTCGGTCCCGAGGTTGCCAGATTTCAGACTATTGATTTTCTTGTCCGAAATCCGGCAAAACTCAAAAACTGGCACAGACTCGGTATTGAGGTTTCCGGGTTTCAAACGTTGCACCAGTAGTAGACTGCCATATCGGCAGCATATATTATAAAACATAAATTGCTTCTCCACCATGTTTTTATATAGATTACATAATACAGCGAGCAAAATGGAGTTAGTTAAAATATACATATCTTCTTAAAACAGCACATGTAAATATGTATATATCATGAGTAATTCATTGTTTGGTTTCCCACTGAAGAATCATACTCGTAGTTTGGTAAATGACAGGCATTTCGGTCTTCCCAACTATTCCCATCATGTTGTTTATCTTTCTTAGGGAATGTCCTGGCCACTAATGTTTGCCATGACCCCTATCAGTGAAAAAAAGGGAATGCAATGAAAATAAAATGTTCTTCCTAACTCGAAAGTACATGTTAATAAAAGTGATATGGAGATGGGAAATAAAAATAACTACAGACTCATTAGTCTTCCTTCCATGGAAGAAAAATCTAGCAGGTTCTGTAACTGGTTTGTGATTCTTCCTGCACAGATAATGCTTAAAGTCTAGGTGGTAAAGACAAAAATCTACACCAATTAGATGCTGCAAAGAGGGGACTTTAAGATGGATTAATTTAGTTGGGCTGAATATCCTTTCTCATCCGTAACTATCTTGTGATCTGGTGAATAATGGGAGAAATGTTTTTATACCAAAAGTAAACAAAACGTTCTTTTTAAATTAGGCACATTGAGTACTGTATAAATCCCAGAATGTTTAATATTCGAATACCAAATTTGGGATTCTGTTGTTCCACTACATTAGACCACCTTGACCAACTTAAATTCCTGAGTGAGTATCTCATTATTGAACGCAGAACTTCCCCAACTGAAACTCCGAATGGTTTGTCCTGTGAAAATGCACCAGCACAGGTAACAGATAGGGAACAACAAATCTAATGAAGCCAAGATGCTTATGAACGGCTATACAAATCCTTACAAACCATGAACTAGACAAACAAAAAGAGGTGATTTAAGAAATAAATTAATATGCGAATGAATAGTCTCCTGTGATAGAACAATGTAGTTGTCATTCATCACCAACATGCCAGAGGCTTAAGCCATAATATTCCAAACTTTGTTAGCATGAGGGTAGGATGTCAGCTTAGTTGAGTGTTATTTTACTGAGTTATGAATAGAGAGGAAACAATCTCACACAGTGAATGGTATTGTAACTACCTAAGTCATCATATTCAGTTAAGGAGGGCTATAACATTACTCAACCTGCCACAACATGAGCAATTGCTATTACCTGCGAGCAATAAGTTACATACTTGGAATACTTGACTGGCTACAGAGATCTGACTGTTGATATGTCGGCATTTAGCAAACACACAAACAGACTGATTCTAATTGAAATTACATGATTTGTATGTGAGCACAGTGAAATGACCCTTTTCTAATCATTACAATGTTTTCACTCCACCTTGTACAAATAATATTACCTGGTATATAAAATTTATGGGTTAAATTAACTCAATTGTGCTTCGTTGTGAAATGCACTATTGTTTTCAACGTGGCACAGTCTCTAGTTCTGCTGTGCGTCAGTGTATATTTTGTGCTCTAGCACATTGTGTGGACACGCAATTGTGTTTCTTTGGTACATTTTTGACTCCAATGCATAATTCCATTAACTAACTGTTATCTAACGAAAGACAATTTTTCATGCCACTGACAAGCACACGACTGTTCTGACGGCAAAGACTGCTTGATTAGCAAGGATACAAGGCTGTAAAATGGTCCACAACAGTGCCTAGCAAGACTGAACAGGGCTAGATTTTCCAGTTAGCGCTGAACATACCACTTGATGATTCATTGATTATTACCTGCAGGTGAATACAACCAGCAGGTGAAATGATTCTGCTTATGTCAACCCTCCTTCAATAGCATCCCTCTGGAATTTCATGCCCTTTGAAAACCGTGGGACTAACCTACACTGATCCCACTGCTTTCTCGTGGGTTCCAATCTTAACCTGTACATAAGAACATAAAAAATAGGAGCAGGAGTAGGCCACCTGGCCCCTCGAGCCTGCTCCACCATTTAATTAGATCATGGCTGATCTGATCATGGACTCAGCTCCACTTCTCTGCCCACTACCCAAGCCTTTATTCCTTTATCGTTCAAAAATCTGTCTATCTCTGTCTTAAATATATTCAATGACCCAGCCTCCACAGCTTTCTGGGGCAGAGAATGCCATAGATTTACAACCCTCAGAGAAGAAATTTCTCCTCATCTCAGTTTTAAATGGGAGGCTCCTTATTCTGAGACTATGCCCCCTAGTTCTAGTTTCCCCTGTGAGTGGAAATATCCTTTCTGCATCCACCTTATATTATCTTATATGTTTTGATAAGATCACCTTTAAATATGCAAATAGAGCTCAAATGATTTCACCAAGGCCTGACTGCCATGTTAACTAGAGTCCTGCACAGGGAAACCATTGTGGAAGAGGCGTCAGGGCCATAAGAACCTCATAAAGGAAAGTGGTTTTATTTTAGTATCCATTTCCTTGTGGGATCAGGGGGGCATTTGGCCCAGGCCCCGCTCACATGCCTCCTGTCCTGAGTTAAAATCAACCCTAAGGTGTATGGTAGCATATTGGCTAAAGAACTGAGGGCTAAAAATTTGTTATTGATCATTTTGAGGCGCTTACATTGACTGGTCCGTAAGTTTTTCATCTACATGTTGTCCTTTGGCGACATCATCTGAAAACACAGCATCAGTTTCCACATGTACGCTGATGACACCCAGTTCTACCTCACTACTACTTCTCTGGACCCCTCCAGGTCTCTAAATTGGCAGGCTGCTTGTCCAACATCCAGTTCTGGATGAGCAGAAATTTTCTCCAATTAAATATTGGGAAGACTGAAGCTATTGTTTTCGGCCCCCGCCACAAACTCTGTTCCCTAGCCACCGACTCCATCCCTCTCCCCAACTTCTGTCTGAGGCTGAACCAGACTGTTTGCAACCTTGCTGTCATATTTGATCCAGAAATCAGCATTCGACCATATATCCACAGCATAACTTATACCGCCTATTTCCACCTTCGTAACATCGCCTATCTCAGCCCTTGCCTCAGCTCATCTGCTGCTGAAGCCCTCATCCGTGCGTTTGTTACCTCTAAACTTCACTATTTCAACGCATCCCTGGCTGGCCTCCCACATTCTACCCTTGTAAACTAGAGGTGGTCCAAAACTCGGCTGCCCGTGTCCTAACTCGCACCAAGTCCTGCTCACCCATCACCTTTGTGTTCGCTGACCTACATTTACTTCCGGTTAAGCAACGCCTCGATTTCAAAATTCTCATCCTTATTTTCAAATCCCTCCATGGCCTCATCCTTCTGTAATCTCCTCCAGCCCTACAACTCTCCGAAATGTCTGCGCTCCTCTAATTCTGCCCTCTTGAGCATCCCTGATTATAATCGCTCAACTATTGGTGGCCGTGCCTTCTGTTGCCCAGGTCCCAAGCTCTGGAATTCCCTGCCTAAACCTTTCCCCCTCTCTACCACTCTTTCCTCCTTCAAGATGCTCCTTAAAACATACCTCTTTGACCAAACTTTTGATCACCTGCGCCAATCTATGCGGGTCAGAGTCAAATTTTTTTCTCATAATACACCTGTGAAGTGCTTTTGGCCATTTCACTACATTAAAGGCACTATATAAATACAAGTTGTTGTTGTTGTTGTTTAGCACTTGGCAATAAATAGCGCTGGTGACTGCAATATTCAGTTTTCGAGCCCCAAGAGGGAAGAGTAGCACTAAATCAAATCTTACACACTTCTCTTAGGATGATACAGTCGGCAAGCAGGGTACTAAGGTCACAGCGCGAATGAAGTTCAGGCGCGCCAATCAGAGAGCCATCAGAAATAATGGTGACATCCAATTCTTAAAAGGGGAGGTTCAATGATGCTGCACAGCCTCATTCTCATCATTGCAGCCTGTGCAGTGGTCTTGCAACAAGCAACATGGCAGTGCAGAGACTTCGCCAGTGGGCCCACGGGTTTTCTGACACTGCCCTGGAGGCTCTGGTCGAAGCGCTGGAGAGGCGATGGGCCATGATGTTTCCTCACAGTGGCAGGAGCCCATTGTCCAATGCTTTACGTCATCTATGGAGGGAGGTGACAAAGCACGTGTCGGCCAGAAGCGCGGTGTCCAGAATTCCCACGCAATGCCGCAAAAAATTCAACGACCTCACTCGGGTCGTCAGAATGAGTACCTTCTTCAGAAACCTCAACATGCCACCATCTCCTCCTCACTGTCTCACACACGGTATAAGCTACCACATCCCAACACTCACACACCAACTGTGCCCACCGAATGTAAATAACAGACAGTAACACCTATTCAACTATGGTAGGCACATCTGACAAATACGAAGCTGCACACTCACACACACGTTCCGGTTTTTCTTGCAGGCCAAGCTGGCACACAACAGAGGGAGTAGCTTCGCACTGGAGGAGGAGAGGTGGACCTCCAGTCCTTGACCGACCTCGAGGAACAAGTGGCTGCAATCATCGGGGTACAAGTGACGGGTGTGGTTGCCGTGGGAGAAGCCAATCCCTCTGGGGATAATAGCAGTATTTTCATCACCTCTCCCTCTTCGATCAGACCACGTCCCCTCACACCACAAGCCTTTCCCACTTTACATATAACTATGCTGTCTCAATTCCTTCCTGCCACCTTCCCTGAACTTAACAACACTTTTCTGCCTTTATGTTTTCAAATAATGAGCCAGTAGCCCAGGAGCCTGTCCCTCAGCCTTTGACTGCCAGTGACGCGTGAGAGGAGGAGGAAGAAAAGGACACAGTATCTCAGCCTGTGTCAGACCAGTCAGCTGCTTCTGAGGGTGGGAACACGACATCGGTGGAGGAGGCCATGTTCCAGGGGTCTGATGTGGGTGAAGCTCCGTGACCCAGTGGCATGCAGCAACGCCGTGGGGAAAGGGAAGCTCGGGGGCCAGTTCCCCGGAGGGTGAGTTCGCACGCGAGTTCTGCTCAGTGGGACTCAGATGAAGACCTCCATGTTGAGGCTGTGACCAGACGGTCAATGGTGATGCACAGCGAGCTTCTGGGTGCAATTGCAAGGGTGACCGAGAAGATGGATGCACTTGCTATGAGGTTGGAGGATTCCGTCTCCTGCGTTGCACAGCACACCTTCGAGCCCATCCTTGGCAGTTTGCAAAGGATGGTAGACTCGCAGAGAAACCGTGGGGACCCAGATCTCATGCCACATGTCATGGGTGAGGTGGCAGCAGCTATTGCAGCACAGGCCAAAGCAATGCAACAGCTTAGTACCGTAATGGAGTCAGTGCTTGGTGGCATCCAAACTCAGTCTGCTCTCATGCAGACTCATATTGATGCCACACAAGCGCTGACTGCTGCCATCGTCTCTGGGTTCCCACCAGTCCAACGAGGATCTCACGGTGCCAAAGCAGGCTAACAATTTGTGCTCCAGCAGATTGCTCCAGATGCTGAAGCGCTACCCTGGGGGAGTGGCAGTGTGTTGGTCAAAATGGGAGGTGCTGTGCTCTCTCAGGAGGACAGCATTCTGGCTTCCACCACTGCTACTTCACCATTGCACCTGCCGCTGTCTGCCCCACAGCCATCTGAGGCTGCTGCCGCCCATCCTGAGGTGGTGCAGTCTGCAGCCGGGCATTCCAGGTCCAGAGCTGGTCAAGGGCATCCTGCCAGGCCATCTGCAGTCTCTGTCACAGAGTGAGCAACCTTCAACCCGCCTTGCCGCAGCCACTGGGTCCACATTAAGGAGGAGCAGTCGGTTTGGGAGGGGAGAGAAGAGAAGGGGAGGGAAAGATGGAAAAAAAGCCAAATCAGCCAGACTTTCTTTGTGGCTTCTTATGTTTCAAAGGGGAGTGGTATTTGTTTATATATTGTTGGTCTTCTTTGCTGGTAGTTGTGCTTAACAGGAGATAATTGTGCATGAAATTAAATGTGTCATTTGACCTTTCCGTTTTGGTCATCTTTCTCATTGGACCTTTCCAGAGTGATAAGGCCTGCCACCTGCAGATAGCCAGGTCTTTCTAGAAACATAGAAACATAGAAAATAGGTGTGGAGTAGGCCATTCGGCCCTTCGAGCCTGCGCCGCCATTCAATAAGATCATGGCTGATCATTACCTCAGTACCCATTTCCTGCTTTCTCTCCATACCCCTTGATCCCCTTAGCCGTAAGGGCTATATCTAATTCCCTCTTGAATATATCCAATGAACTGACATCAACAACTCTCTACGGCAGGGAATAGGTTAACAACTCTCTGAGTGAAGAAGTTTCTCCTCATCTCGGTCCTAAATGGCCGACCCCTTATCCTAAGACTATGTCCCTTGGTTCTGGACTTCCCCAACATCGGGAACATTCTTCCCGCATCTAACCTGTCCCGTCCCATCAGAATCTTATAAGTTTCTATGAGATCCCCTCTCATCCTTCTAAACTCCAGTGAATAAAGGCCCAGTTGATCCAGTCTCTCTGCATATGACAGTCCAGCCATCCCTGGAATCAGTCTGGTAGACCTTCGCTGCACCCCCTTAATAGCAAGAACGTCTTTCCTCAGATTAGGAGACCAAAACTGAACACAATATTCCAGGTGAGGCCTCACTAAGGCCCTGTACAACTGCAGTAAGACCTCCCTGCTCCTATACTCAAATCCCCTAGCTATGAAGGCCAACATACCATTTGCCTTCTTCACTGCCTGCTGTACCTGCATGCCCACTTTCAGTGACTGATGAACCATGACACCCAGGTCTCGTTGCACCTCCCCTTTTCCTAATCTGCCGCCATTCAGATAATATTCTGCCTTCGTGTTTTTGCCCCCAAAATGGATAACCTCTCATTTATCCACATTATACTGCATCTACCATGCATTTGCCCACTCACCTAACCTGTCCAAGTCGCCCTGCAGCCTCTTAGCGCCCTCCTCACAGCTCACACCGCCACCCAGTTTAGTGTCATCCGCAAACTTGGAGATATTACACTCAATTCCTTCATCAAAATCGTTAATTTATATTGTAAAGAGCTGGGGTCCCAGTACTGAGCCCTGCAGCACTCCACTAGTCACCTCCTGCCATTCTGAAAAGGACCCGTTTATCCCGACTCTCTGCTTCCTGTCTGCCAACCAGTTCTCTATCCATGTCAGTACATTACCCCCAATACCATGCGCTTTGATTTTAGACGCTAATCTCTTGTGCGGGACCTTGTCAAAAGCCTTTCGAAAGTCCAAATACATCACATCCACTGGTTCACCCTTGTCCACTCTGCTAGTTACATCCTCAAAAAATTCCAGAAGATTCGTCAAGCACGATTTCCCTTTCATATATCCATGCTGACTTGGTCCGATCCTGTCACTGCTTTCCAAATGTGCTGCTATTTTATCCTTAATGATTGATTCCAACATTTTCCCCACTACTGATGTCAGGCTAACCGGTCTATAATTACCTGTTTTCTCTCTCCCTCACTTTTTAAAAAGTGGTGTTACATTAGCTACCCTCCAGTCCATAGGAACTGATCCCGAGTCAATAGACTGTTGGAAAATGATCACCAATGCATCCACTATTTCTAGGGTCACTTCCTTAAGTACTCTGAGATGCAGACTATCAGGCCCCGGGGATTTATCGGCCTTCAATCCCATCAATTTCCCGAACACAATTTCCTGACGAATAAGGATATCCTTCAGTTCCTCCTTCTCACTAGACCCACTGTTCCCTAGTACATTCGGAAGGTTATTTGAGTCTTCCTTCGTGAAGACAGAACCAAAGTATTTGTTCAATTGGTCTGCCATTTCTTTGTTCCCCATTATAAATTCATCTGAATCTGACTGCAAGGGAGCTACATTTGTCTTCACTAATCTTTTTCTCTTCACATATTTATAGAAGCTTTTGCAGTCAGTTTTTATGTTCCCTGCAAGCTTCCTCTTGTACTCTATTTTCCCCCTCCTAATCAAACCCCTAGTCCTCCTCTGTTGAATTTTAAATTTCTCCCAGTCCTCAGGCTTGTTGCTTTTTCTAGCCAATTTATATGCCTCTTCATTGGCTTTAACACTATCCTTAATTTTTCATGCTAGCCATGGTTGAGCCAACTTCCCCGTTTTATTTTTACTCCAGACAGGGATGTACAATTGCTGAAGTTCATCCATGTGATCTTTAAATGTTTGCCATTGCTTATCCACCGTCAACCCTCCAAGTATCCTTTGCCAGTCTATTCTAGCCAATTCACGCCTCATAGCCTCCAAACCAAATACAAATAACTAAAGGGAAATCAATTGCTCATGGCATTTTTATTTTTTTGTTTTAAATTTGACCACTTCTTCAGTTGCCCTGGAGACCAATGGCCACACTCAGATACTGCAGGTGCCCATCGAACAACTGCTTGGTTTTCCCGGTTAGTGTAATGGGCTGCAATTCTGGCAGGATTGCGGTTGAAGAGAAAAATCAAGCTGAATGTTTCTTATAATCTTACCCTTTTAACAAATGAGGCCACATTTTAAATAATCTCTGCTGACAATGTTTCATTTCACTGACAAAGAACTGAGAAACCACAAAATATTGTATTTGGGATGGACCCAAACCAACGCCTGACAGTAACTTTACCTTCAAGAGTCTCTGCAGCTTGTACCCAGATATCCTGTGTCTCCCTGTGTAACTTGGCACCGGAAGATTTCATTTTGGTGGGGTTTTTTTGCATCAGTTCTGGTTCTGCTGGAATTTTCTAAATCCTTCACCTTTAGTCTGTCTTCAAGTGACCTAGTGGACAGTATGCTTTGCAGTCGCCATCTCAGCAGTGATTTATTGGAAGCAATGCCTAATGAGCAATTCACGCACTGCCCTTACAGCGCCAACATTGCCACGATTCCTCCTCCGTGGCTGCTGCTCGTCCTCCATCATCATGCCCTGCCTCCTACTCCTCCTCTCCCTCCTCCTCCTCCTCAGGTGGACCTGCAATCCCTGCTGGCAATGGCTGGGCCATCAGAATGGCCAGGTTGTGGAATATGCAGCAAACAACGATGAAGAGGGAGACTCAATCAAGCGAGTACTGCAAGGTCCCTCCAGAGTGGTCAAGGCAGCGGAACCACTGCTTCAGCACCCCGATAGTCTGCTCGATGATGTTCCTGGTGGCAGCATAGCTCTCATTGTAACAGTGCTCAGCAGGGATGTTGGGGTTGCGGAGGGGTGTCATCAGCCAGGTGGCGTGGATAACCCTTGTCCCCGAGCAGCCAGCCGCGAACTTTATGTGGTGGCTGGAAGAGTGCTGGCACAGTGGTCTCTTGCAGGATGAATGCATCGTGGCTGCTGCCAGGGCATTCACGGTGAGGATGAGCTGCCTGTGGTCACATACCTACTGAACTGTCATGTGTGTAACCTTTATGTAACAACACTGTAATACTGTATATACGAAATGCACACCTTGACCACAGGGGGTGAACTTGTGGGAGACAGTCCTCACCTGGTCATCCAGGTACATAAAGGGAGGTCCCACGCAGGGTCATCACTTCTTGGTCCTGTTAATAAAGGTTCAGGTAATGGAGTGACCTTGTCCATAGAATGTGCCTCGTGTGGATTTGTGGTATTGTGTAAGGACTTTAAATTTGCGACGAAAAATGGGAATCAACGACCCACGAGAATGGCCACCGGCAGCACAGATGAACGGTGCTATGTTGGTGAGGGCTGGGACGATTTCATTAAGAGGCTCCAGCAGAGTTTTGTCATGAAGGACTGGCTGGGAGACACAGCGGCCGACAAGCGAAGGGCTCATCTGCTGACCAGCTGTGGACCTAAGACATACGCGCTCATGAAGGACCTCCAAGCATCCGAGAAGCCGGTGGACAAAACCTTTGAAGAGCTCAGCAAACTAATCGGTGAGCACTACAAACCGGCGAGCAGCGTACACATGGCCCAACACAGATTCTATACCCACCGACATCGGGAAGGGCAGAGCATACCGGATTTCGTTGCAGACCTCCGGCCATTGGCCAGCCTCTGTAAGTTCACAGACGCCTGCAGGGGGAGATGCGAAGGAATCTCTTTATTGAGGGCATCGGTCATGCTGGGATTTTCAGAAAGCTAATTGAGACCAAGGACTTGACCTTGGAAGCGGCGGCGTTGATGGCTCAGACTTTTATGGCGGGGGAGGAGGAAACCAAGATAATATACGCACGCAATTCTGCCTCTAACCAGGCTAATATATGAGGCGGAGGAACCAGATGAGGGGTCTGCGATGCAGGATGACGCTTGGGGCAAATCAATGGACGCTGGAGTTCAGCGGGTTCATGTGGCAAACATTCACAGCTCATATACCAAAACTATGATGATAAAAGTCCTATTAAACAGCATCCCTCTACGCATGGAGCGGACATGGCAGCCAGCCAGTCACTCATGAGTGTTCAACAATTCAAAAAGCTGTGGCCACTCAAAGCCAGCAGACCCAAACTAGAACGCATTGAGACGCAATTACGGACGTACACCAAATAAATCATTCCAGTGCTAGGCAGTGCAATGTTGGCGGTCACACACAATGGATCGGTGAAGCTGCTGCCGCTCTGGATTGTCCTGGGCAATGATCCCGCACTGTTGGGGAGGAGCTGGTTAGCTGAGATGAACTGGAAATGGGGGGATGTGCATGCCATATCATCTGTGGCGCGAAGTTCATGCTCACAGGTCCTACAGCAATTTGAGTCACTATTTCAACCTGGCGCGGGACGTTCAAAGGTACCAAAGTCACCCCGGACGCCAGACCAGTGCACCTCAAAGCCAGAGCTGTGCCGTATGTGATGCGGGAAAAGATCGAGAGCGAGTTGGACAGGTTGCTGAGAGAGGGCATCATCTCGCCTGTTGAGTTTAGCGACTGGGCGAGCCCCATCATTCCCGTCCTAAAAGCGGATGGCTCGGTCAGGATCTGTGGCGACTACAAGGCCACTATCAACCGGGTGTCCCTACAAGACCAATACCCGCTCCCGAGAGTGGAGGATCTTTTTGCCACGCTGGCAGGCGGCAAGCTGTTCACCAAGTTGGACCTCACTTCAGCCTACATGACCCAAGAACTGGCCGACGAATCTAAACTACTGACCACCATCACCACGCACAAGGAACTGTTTGTTTACAACAGGTGTCCATTTGGCATTCGATCAGCAGCCGCGATTTTTCAAAGAAACATGGAAAGCCTGCTCAAATCCATTCCCGGAACAATCGTATTTCAGGACGACATCCTCATCACCAGTTGTGACACCGAGGAACACCTCCACAACCTGGAGGAGATGCTACGCCGACTGGACCGGGTAGGCCTGCGACTCAAGAAGTCTAAGTGTGTGTTTTTGGCTCCCAAAGTCGAGTTTCTGGGCAGGAGGGTTGCTGCAGACGGGATTCGGCCTACCGAATCCAAAACGGAGCCGATTCGACGAGCGCCCAGGCCTTGCAACACATCAGATTTCTGGGAATTTTGAACTATTTCGGGAACTTTCTGCCGAACTTAAGCACATTGTTGGAGCTGCTACATGTGCTCCTGTGTAAGGGTTGTGATTGGTTTTGGGGGGACTGTCAGGAACGGGCTTTCAATCGGACGCAGAACCTACTTTGTTCAAATAAGCTGTTGATCCTGTACAACCCCCATAAGAAATTGGTTCTGACATGTGATGCATCGTCCTATGGGGTTGGGTGCGTTTTGCAGCAGGGTAACGCTGAGGGCCAACTACAACCTGTGGCTTATGCCTCCAGGTCGCGCTCTCAAGCTGAACGGGGTTATGGGATGGTTGAAAAGGAAGCACTCGCATGTGTCTACGGGGTGAAAAAGATGCATCCGTACCTTTTTAGCAGGAGGTTCGAATTAGAAATGGACCACAAGCCGTTAACATCCCTGCTGTCAGACAGCAAGGCTGTCAATGCCAATGCGTCAGCTCACACACAGTGATGGGCTCTCACGCTTGCTGCGTATGACTACATCATCCGGCACTGGTCCGGCACCGAAAACTGCGCTGATGCGCTCAGCAGGCTTCCAATGGCCACCACTGAGGGGGCAGCGGAGCAAAGCGCTGAGATGGTCATGGCTGTCGAGGCCTTTGACATCGCAGGCTCCCCCATCACAGCCCACCAGATCAAAATCTGGACCAACAGAGATCCCCTCCTATCCTTGATTAAGAAATGTGTCCTGACTGGGGATTGGGCGCCCGCACACGGAGCATGCCCTGAGGAGGTCAGACCGTTTCACAGATGGATGGATGAGCTCTCCATCCAAGCTGACTGCCTGCTATGGTAGGCAGCCAGGTAGTCATGCCCCAGAGGGGCAGGGAAGCATTCATCAGGGAACTCCACAGCGAGCACCCAGGCATCATGCTGATGAAGGCTATTGCCCGGTCACATGTGTGGTGGCCGGGAATTGATTCAGACCTGGAACATTGTGTTCGCAGGTGCACGACGTGTGCCCAGCTGGGTAATGCCCCCAGGGAGGCCCCGCTCAGCCCCTGGCCCTGGCCCACTAGGCCATGGTCATGTATTCACGTAGACTATGCGGGCCCGTTCATGGGAAAAATGTTTCTCATTGTGGTTGATGTGTACTCGAAATGGATCGAGTGCATCACTTTGAATTTGTGCACGACATCCACCACCGTGGAGAGTCTGTGCACGGTCTTTGCGACCCACGGCTTGCCGGACATCCTTTTTAGCGATAATGGCCCATGTTTCACAAGCTATGAATTCCGGGAGTTCATGTCGGGTAATGGCATTAACCATGTCAGGACAGCACTGTTCAAGCCGGCCTCCAATGGCTAGGCGGAACGTGCAGTCCAAATCATAAAACAAGGCATGCTCCGGATTCAAGGACCCTCCCTTCAATGCCGCCTATCGCGCCTCCTGCTGGCTTATAGGTCCCGACCGCACTCATTCACGGGGGTCCGGTCCATGGAGCTACTCATGAAATGAACACTCAAAACTCGACTGTCCCTCATTCAT
This sequence comes from Pristiophorus japonicus, assembly GCF_044704955.1. Lineage (NCBI taxonomy): Eukaryota > Metazoa > Chordata > Chondrichthyes > Pristiophoridae > Pristiophorus > Pristiophorus japonicus. The sequence goes on from NC_091981.1 coordinate 69,301,074, forward strand.
CCAGTCCTGTCTGACATTGTTGAGGGCAAGCGCCAGTCCCAAAATGAGTACCATGACCGAAATTCAAGGGGGAGATGTATAGAAATTGATCACCCCGTATTTGTTCTCAATCACACTTTGGGGCCCAAATGGCTTGAGGGTACTGTAATAGACAAAGAGGGGAATAGGGTCATCGTGGTTAAACTTAACAATGGGCAGGTATGCCGCAAGCATCTGGATCAAATAAAAAAAAGATTCAGCATGGACACTGAGGAACCTGAGGAAGATGGTATTCACACCACCGCCAGTGAACGAGCAACAAGAACATTCAGCAGCATGCACAGTCCCTGCGGTCAGCCTGGACAGGCCAGAATCACCACAGGTGACAGACACGCATACCAAGGCTCAACAATCAGAGCCCCAACTGCGGCGCTCCAGGAGAGAGCGCAGACCACCCGAGAGACTTAACCTATGATCCCAATAAGATGTTGAGGGGGAGGTGATGTCATGTATGTAACCTTTATGTAACAACACTGCAATACTGTATATACATAAGAAATGCACACCTTGACCACAGGGGATGAACTTGTGGGAGACACTCCTCACCTGGTCATCCAGGTACATAAAGGGAGGTCCCATGCAGGCTCATCACTTCTTGGTTCTGTGAATAAAGGCTCAGGTCATGGAGTGACCTTGTCCATCGAATGTGCCTCGTGTGGATTTGTGGTATTGTGTACGTTCAGAGAGTGGTATCCTTTGCAGTTAGGGAACACCTCTGCATTCTGCTAACGTACCCACAATAACACGTGGGTGCAGTCAATGGCCCCGTGAACCATGGGGAAGCCCCCAATATGACAAAGCCACATGAGCGTTCTCCCTGTTTCTCGCTTATCATGCTGAAGGTGATGTACTCTTTTCTCCTGCGGTAAGGAGCCTCAGTAGCCTCCCGGATGCAGCAATGGATAGCAAATTGGGAGATGTTGGAGAATATCCTCTGATGTAATCTGGAATTTTTTTTTTGTATCGTAGAAGCTCAGCGCCACAGTCACCTTAATTGTCACTGAGAGCGAAGTCCTGTTTCTGATGTGAGGCTGAAGGTCTGGCTGCAGAAGGTGGAAGAGCTCTGTAACCACCTCCTTGCTGAAGCGCAGCCTTCTTCGGCAGATAAGGTCAAAAGCTGCATTAACCGAACAATAGGGTAGTTTGTACCCACCTTGGCCTGCAGAATGTCAGGGAGATGAGCAGAGATGACACAGAACAGGACAAGCTACTCGAAGAGGGAGGAGGTGGAGAAGGGCTCTCAGGGAGGCTTATCACAGTCTCAATGCTGCAGAAACCCGAGAGGAGTATAAAAAGTGCAGGGGTAAAATTAAAAAGGAAATTAGGAAACCAAAGAGAGAGCATGAAAAATATTCACAAGTTAAATCAAGGAAAACCCAAAGATGTTTTAAAAATACATTAAGAGCAAGAGGATAACTAAAGAAAGAGTCGGGCTTATTCAAGACCACAAAGGTAATCTGTGTAAGGAGGCCGAAGATGTGGGTATGGTTCTTAATGAATATTTTGCGTCTGTTTTCACAAAAGAGAGGGGCAATGCAGATACTGCAATCAGGGAGGAGGAGTGTAAAATATTAGATGAAATAGACATAGTGAGGGAAGAAGTATTAAGGGGTTTAACATCTTTAAAAGTGGATAAATCCCCAGGCCTGGATGAAATGTATCCCAGGCTAGTAAGAGAAGCAAGTGAGGAAATAGCAAATGCTTTTACCATAATTTTCCAATCCTCTCTGGCTACAGGTGTGATGCCGGAGGACGGGAGGACTGCTAACATTGTACCTTTGTTGAAAAAGTGGGAAAGGGAAAGACCGAGTAATTATAAGCCAGTCAGCCCAACCTGATAGCGCCTGGAAAAAGCATACGCCTCCATCCGTAAAATTTGACCAAAACTGAGGTTTAATAATCGTGGGCACTAAATCAAGTGTTACACACCTGCGCTTGGCTGCCCCAGACGAAAACTGCAGCGCAAAAAATGCTCTACACTTCGCGCATGAACAGATACGCTCGTAGCTTCCCCGGCTCTGGCGAAAGCTGCCTCTTCTTCTTTCCTTCCTTCCTTCTTCCTCCGTGTCATGTATCTTACATTATTATATATAACTGTATCCTAACATGACTGTAATAAGATATGACCTGTAACCACCAGCATACCTTACCACCAGGGGTGCACTTGCAAGAGACAGGTATATAAGGACAGGTTTCAGGCAAGTGCAGCATTCCAGAGCTGTGAAATAAAGGTGCAGGTCCAGAGTGACCTTGACTTCACTACATGCCTCGTGTGAATCTGTACTGAGGGGACAGGACTTTACACTCTGCTTCCTTCCTTCCTTCCATCCTCCCTTCCTTCTTCTCCTCCTCCTCCCTTCTCTCTCTCCTCCTCCTCTTCCAACCCTCTCTCTCCTCCACCTCCTCCTCCTCCCCCACTAACACTTCTCCTCCTCATCATCCTACTCATTCCCCCCTCTCTCCTCCTCCTCCTCCCTCTCTCTCTTCATTCTCCCCCCTTCTTCCTCCCCCCTCCTCCACCTCCTCCCTCCCTCTCATCCCCCATCCTCTTCCTCACTCCTCCTCCTGCCTCCTCCTCCTCCTCTACTTCCTCCTTCACTTACTCCCCACCCCCCTGCTCCTTCCCTCTTCCTCCTCCCCTCCCCTTCCTCCTCCCCTGCTCCTCCTCCTCCCCATCCTCCTCCATCCCTCCTCCCCTCCTCCATTTCCACCTCCCCTCCTCCCTCTTCCTCCACCACTCCTCCATCTCCTCGCTCCATTTCCTCCCCACCCCGGTCTCTCCTCCTCCTCCTCTTCCCCCTCTTGCCCTCCTCCCTCCCTCCTCCCCATCCCCCTCTTCCTCTCCCCTTCTTCCTCCCCCTTTCTGCCTCCCCCTCCTCCACCTCCTCCCTCCCTCTCATCCCCTGTCCTCTTCCTCACTCTTTCCTCCTCCTCCTCCTTCTCACCCTTCCTCCTTCTCCCCCTCCCTCCTACTCCCATCCCCCCACCCTCCTCCTCCCCCTCCCTCTTCCTCCCCTCCCTCTTCCTCCCCCCCACTCCTTCTCCCCTCCTCAATCTCCACTTCCCCTCCTCCCTCTTCTTCCACCCCTTCTCCTCCTCCACCCGGCCTCCATCTCCTCCCCAACCCCCTCCTCCTCCACCTCCACCCCCCTCCATCTCCTCCCCAACCCCCTCCTCCTCCCCAACCCCCTCCTCCTCCCTTCCACTCTCCATCCTCCTCCCCCTCTTCCTCCCTCTCCTCCCCACCCCTCTCCTCCTCCCGCCCTCTCCCTTCTCATCATCCCCCTCTCCCTCCTCATCCCCTCTCCCTCCTCCTCCTCCCCCTCTCCCTCCTCCCCCTCTCCCCCTCTCCCCCTCTCCCTCCCTCCCCCCTCTCCCTCCTCCTCTCCCTCTCCCTCCTCCCCCTCCTCCACCTCTCCCTCCCCCTCCCTCCTCCTCTCCCTCTCCTCCTCCTCCTCCCCACTCTCCTCCCTTCCTCTCTTCCTCCTCCCCTCCTCCTCCTCCCTCCTCCCCCTCCTCCTCTCCCTCCCCTTCCTCCTCCCCCTCCCCTTCCTCCTCCCCCTCCCCTTCCTCCTCCCTCCTCCTCCTCCCCTCCTCTCCTCCTCCTCCTCCTCCCACTCCATCCTCTTCCTACCCCCCTCCCCCTCCTCTCTCTTCTTCCTCCTCCCCTCCCCCCTCTCCCTCCTCCCCCTCTCCCTCCCCCCCTCTCCCTCCTCCTCCCCCTCCCCCCCCATTTTCCTCCTCCTCCCCGCCTCTTCCTCCCCCCACCAACGTGCTCACATTTCGTAAGTTTTAACACCCACCTGCACCCAAACCCAAGCGCTCCTTCAGGTTAAAACTTCTGCCGTAGAGTACAAAATCTAATAACTGATTAGGTCTCTGCTGTTGCATTGTGTTCAATTCTGGGCACTACACTTTAGGAAGGATATCAAGACCTTGGAAAGGGTGCAGAGGAGATTCATTAGAATGCTACCAAGGATGAAGGACTTTTATTATGTGGAGAGACTGGAGAAGCTTTATTTTTCTTAGAGCAGATTTAATAGAGATGTTCAAAATTTTGAGATGTTTTGATAACATAAGGAGAAACTCTTTCCAGTGGCAGAGGTTTGGTAGCCATAGGAGACAGATGTCAGATAATTGGCAAAAGAATCAGAGGAGAGACGAGGAGAAATATTTTTATGCAAGTTTTTATGATATGGAATGCACTGCCTGAAAGATAGTGGACGCAGATTCAATAATAACTTTCAAAAGGAATTGGATATATACTTGAAAAGGAAACATTTGCAGGTCGATGGGGAAAGAGCAGCCGAGTGGGTCTTTCAAAGATACAGCATAGGAACGATGGAATAAATGGCCTTCTTTGTGCTCTATGATTCTAATCTAACATTTCAGAACAGTACTGAGGGAATGCTGCATTACCAAAGAGGCTAAACCACCTTTTCAGGAAGTAAAATATCCCGTACCACGATTTGAAGAAGAGCAGGAGTTCTCTCCTGGCCAACATTTCTCTCTCAAAAACTATCAATAAATCAAATTAAATGTTAATTTATCTCATTTGTTGTTTATAGGACTTTACTGTGCACAAATTGATAGCTGTTTGTAGAAACATAGAAACTTACAGCGCAGATGGAGGCCATTTCGGCCCATCGTTTCTGCGCCGGCCAACAAAGAGCCGCACAGCCCTCGGTCAGTAGCCCTGAAGATTACATATAAACCTACAAACAATGAACAATGGCGGAAAGGTAAAGAGCACACAGCCCAACCAGTCCACCCCACACAACTGCGGCACCCCTTGCACTGAAACATTCTACACTCCACCCCAACCAGAGCCATGTGATCTCCTGGGAGAGGCAAAAACCAGATTAAAAACCCAGGCTATTTGGGGAATAAAAAATGTTGGGAAAATTCCTCTCCGACCCATCCAGGAGATCACCCTGGCCGTATTTGATTCCCTGCAGTACTTACCATTGTATCTGCGCCAGCCAATAAGAGGTTATCCAGTCTAATCCTAATTACCAGCTCTAGGTCTGTAACCCTGCAGGTTACGGCACTTTAAGTGCCCATCCAAGCACCTTTTAAATGTAGTAAGGGTTTCTGCATCAACCACCATTCCAGGCAGTGAGTTCCAGATCCCCACAACCCCCTGTGTGAAGAAGCCCCCTGCCTTGAAATCCCCTCTGAACCTTCCACCAACCATGATAAAACTATGCCCCCTTGTAATTGACCCCTCCACTATATCCAGGCCCTTCAAAATTTTGTACACCTCAAAGAGATCTCCTCTCAACCTCCTCTGTTCCAATGAGAACAAACTCAGCCTATCCAATCTGTCCTCATAGCTAAGATTCTCCATTCCAGGCAGCATCCAGGCACCCTCTCCCAGTGCAATCACGTCCTTCCTATAATACGGTGACCAGAATTGCACACAGTACTCCAGCTGTGGCCTAACCAGAGTATTATACAATTTAAGCATAACCTCCCTGCTCTTGTATTCTATTCCTCGGCTAATAAAGGCAAGCATTCCATATGCCTTCTTAACCACCTTGCCTGCTATTTTAAGGAATCTGTGGACAAGCACTCCAAGGTCCCTTTGTTTATCTATGCTATTAAGTAGCCTACCGCTTAATGCATATACTGTTTCTTTATTAGCCCAAACATTACCTTACACTTCTCGGAATTAAATTCCATTGGCCACTGCTCTGCTCACCTAACCAGTAGATTGGTATCCTCTTGTAGCCCATGACTTTCCTCTTCATTATCAACCACACAGCCAATTTTAGTGTCATCTGCAAATGGGACCCAGTATTGAGCCCTGCGGAACCCCACTGGAAACATCCTTCCAGTCACAAAAACATCCATTAACCATTACCCTTTGCTTTCTACCTCGAAGCCAATTTTGGATCCAACTAGCCTCTTTGCCCTGAATCCCATGGGCTTTAACCTTCGTGACCAGTCTACCATGTGGGACCTTATCAAAAGCTTTGCTAAAGTCCATAAACACTACATCGTATGCACTACCCTCATGGTTCCGTCCTTAAAAAATTCAATCAGATTAGTCAAACATGATATTCCCTTAACAAATCCGTGCTGACTGTCCCTAATTAATCCTTGCCTTTCCAAATGTAGATTTCAGGATTTCAGGATTTTTTCCAATAATTTTCCCATCACTGAGGTTAGGCTGACATGCCTGTAATTACTCAGCCTATCCCTTTCTGCCTAAACAAGGGTACCACATTAGCAGTCCTCCGGCACCATGCCCAAATTCAAAGAGAACTGTAAAATGGTGATCAAGGCCTCTGCTATTTCCTCTTTTACTTCGCTCAACAGCCTGGGATGCATTTCATCCGGGCCTGGGGACTTATCTACTTTCAAAGCTGTTAAACCCCAATACTTCCTCTCTCACTATGTTTATTTCATCCAGAATTTCACACTCCTCCTCAATAGCAGTATCTGCATTTCCCCTTTCCTTTGTGAAAATAGATGCAAAGTGTCATGTCTGCAAACAGTTTGTATTCATTATGTAACTATGTACGATGTATCACCTGAGGGCGCTGCTGTTGGAGTCCCAGGGGCTTCCTGCCCTGGTGTGCACAGGATATAAAAGGCAGCCAGCCATGCTGCTCCTCACTTTGCAATCATATTAAATGGACTGAAGTCACACAGCTCTTACTCACAGTACAATGCCTCGTGGAGTTATTCGACGGTAATTGCAGACATAATAACTGGTGATGAGAATATGGACTTCCATGCAATTATGGCTACCTTTGGCACACTAAAAGACTTTGCAGAGGGTGATGATTGGGACGCCTTCACAGAAAGGCTTGAGCAACATTTTGTGGCAAACGATCTGGCGGGGAGACGGACACATTGGTGGAGAAGCACAAGCTGACCAGTTTTGGGCCCGAGGTCTACCGCCTCATCAGGGACTTGCTGGCACCCACGAAGGCCAAGGATAAGACATACGATGAGCTGATTGAACTAATTTGCGATACCATACAGATGACTTTCAACCAGAATCGGAGCTCACTGGCAAGTACTGTACGTAAAATAATGCCAATTGCAGGCAGAACTGTTGAACTACTAAGAACTATACAGAGCAGAGCCTACGAGCCTGCTGCTGCTAGGCCGCCAAGGAGTGTAAATGCGAAATCATTAACACAATGCTGGCGTTGCGGGGGTAATCATGGGGCCCATCAATGTCAATTTAAAAACTATGTGTGCAAAAGCTGCAGAACAAGGGGCCACCTCCAGCGAATGTGCAAACGTACTGCGACTCACCACCAGGCAGTGGAGTCGGCAGAAGAGTCCTGATCCAGCGGGGATCACAAAGGACAAGCTAGAGAGGCAACTCAGCCCAAGGGAGCAGTGTGCGGGGTGCACACCCTCTCCACAAAAAGTCCTCCTATGATGATAAAAGTCAAATTAAATGGTGTTCCTGTATCCATGGAGCTGGACACGGGGGCGAGTCAGTCAATTATGAGCCAGAAGGTATTTGAAAGGTGTAGGGCAGCAACAAAGTACAAAGACCCAAGCTGAGCCCGATTCAGATAAAGCTGCGCACTTACACCAAGGAATTGATACCAGTTATTGGCAGTGTGAACGTAAAAGTATCCTATGATAGAGAGGCACACGAGCTGCCACTGTGGATTGTACCAGACGATGGACTAACGCTGCTTGGCAGAAGCTGGACGGGGAAGATTTGATGGAACTGGGAAGATGTCAAAGTATTATCGTCAGTGGACAATGCTTCCTGTGCTCAAGTGTTGAGCAAGTTCCCATCTTTATTTGAACCAGGCATCTGCAACTTCACAGGCGCCAAAGTACAGATCCACTTGGTCTCCAAGGCACGGCCCGCTCATCACAAAGCTCGAGCGGTCCCCTACATGATGAGGTAAAAAGTGGAGATTGAATTGGACAGACTTCGTGAGGGGATCATATCGGCAGTTGAGTTCAACGAGTGGGCCAGCCTGATTGTCTCGGTACTAAAGAGCGATGGGACGGTCAGAATCTGCAACGACTACAAAGTAACGATCAATCGAGCCTCGTTACAGGACTAGTACCCACTACCCAAAGTGGATGACCTTTTCGCGACAATAGCAGGGGGAGAGCCGTTCACGAAGCTGGATCTAACCTCCGCTTACATGACCCAGGAGCTGATTGAGTCGTCGAAAAAATTAACATGCATTAACACGCACAAAGGACTGTTCGTGTACCACAGGTGCCCGTTCGGGATTCACTCGGCTGCAGCCATATTCCAAAGAAACATGGCGAGCCTGTTGAAATCGGTTCCACGCACCGTCTTATTTCAGGACGACATCCTCATCACTGGCCGCGACACCTCCGAACACCTGGAAGAAGTTTTAAGTCGACTAAACAGAGCTGGACTCTGGTTGAAACGATCCAAATGTGTCTTCCTGGCGCCAAAGGTCGAATTCCTGGGGAAGAAGATTGCGGCAGACAGCATCAGACCCACAGACTCGAAGACAGAGGCCATCAAGACTGCACCCACACCACGAAATGTAACAGAGCTTCACTCGTTCCTGGAACTCCTCAACTATTTTGGTAACTTTCTTCCAGGGTTGAGCACCTTGCTGGAACCATTGCACAAGCTGTTACGCAAGGGAGACGACTGGGCTTGGAGTAAAAATCAAGAGGCAGCCTTTGAGAAGGCCAGAAACCTGCTGTGTTCGAATAAGTTGCTGGTATTATATGACTCATGTAAACGTCTAGTTTTAGCATGTGATGCGTCGTTATACGGTGTCGGGTGTGTTTTGCAGCAAGCCAATGCAGTGGGCAAACTCCAACTGGTTGCATGTGCATCCAGAAGCCTATCAAAGGCCTAAAGAGGCTACAGCACGGTCGAAAAGGAGGCTTTAGCCTGTATTTACAGTGTAAAAAAGATGTACCAATATTTGTTTGGACTCAGGTTCGAGTTAGAGACGGACCACAAGCCCCTAATCTCGCTGTTTTCGGAAAGCATAAACACCAATGCTTCATCTCGAATCCAAAGATGGGCACTAACACTTTCTGCCTACAACTATGTGATCTGCCACAGGCCAGGCACTGAAAACTGCACCAATGCTATCAGCTGACTACCGTTGCCCACCACCGGGGTGGAATCAGCACAACCCGCAGACCTGTTGATCACTGTAAATGCCCCTGTGTTTGTGCTGAATTACGGTCAGGGCCCCGAATGGGTCACCGGCACTATATTAGCCAAGGAGGCGAATAGAGTGCTTGTTGTCAAACTGCTTAATGGACAAATGTGCAGAAAACATTTGGACCAAACCAAATTACGATTCACAGATAACCAGGAACCACGGGAAGGGGTCCTCATCTTCAGCGACCCACGCCCAATCAACAACAGACCTTGCTGCCAATCACGAGGATAATTCCACCATCCCCAACAGTCCAGCCCAACCAGTCACGCTGCAAGCAGCAGTGGCTCAACCAACTCACCCAGGCCAGAAGCGACACTCAGACGGTCAACCAGGGAGTGCAGGGTTCCGGTTCGCCTTGACCTGCAATCAACTCTCAAAGACTTTGGGGGGGAATAATGTCATGTATGCAAACTCTTTGTATTCACTATGTAACTATGTACGATGTACCACCTGAGGGTGCTGCTGTTGGAAGCCCAGGGGCTTCCTGCCCTGCTGTGCAGGGGATATAAAAGGCAGCCAGCCATGCTGCTCCTCACTTTGCAGCCGTATTAAATGGCCTGAAGTCACACAGCTCTTACTCACAGTACAAGGCCCCGTGGAGCTTTTCGATGATAATTGCAGACATAATACAAAGTGTTCATTCAGAATCATACCAACATCTTCCACCTCCACACAAAGATTACCTTCATGGTCTCTAATTGGCCCTACCCTTTCTTTTGTTACCCTATTACTCTCAATATATTTGTAGAACATCTTTGGATTTTCCTTAATTTTACTAGCCAAGAATTTTTCATGCTCTCTCTTATCTTTCCTAATATCTATCTTAATTTTACCTTTTGACTTTCTATATTCCTCCAAAGTTTTGATAGTATTTAGCCGTCGATATATGGCATGAGCTTCCCTTTTTTTCTTTATCCTTCCCTGTAAGTCCCTTGACATCCTGGGGGCTCTAGAATTGTTCTGGGGGCGGTGGGACCAGTACAAACTAGATGGTCTGCACCTGGGCAGGACCAGAACCAATGTCCGAGGGGGAGTGTTTACTAGAGCTGTTGGGGAGGGTTTAAACTAATATGGCAGGGGGATGGGAACCTATGCAGGGAGACAGAAGGAAATAAAATGGGGGCAGAAGCAAAAGATAGAAAGCAGAATAGTAAAAGCGGAGGGCAGAGAAACCGAAGGCAAAAATCAAAAAGGGTCACATTACATTGAAATTCGAAAGGGACAAAGAATGTTAAAAAGACAAGCCTGAAGGCTCTGTGCCTCAATGCGAGGAGTATTCATAATAAGGTGGATGAATTAACTGCGCAGGCAGCTATTAACGATTATGATATAATTGGCTTCAGGGTGACCAAGACTGGGAACTCAACATCCAGGAGTATTTAACATTCAGGAAGGATAGACAGAAAGGAAAAGGAGATGGGGTAGCATTGCTGGTCAAAGAGGAAATTAGCACAATAGTAAGAAAGGACATTAGCCTGGATGATATGGAATCTGTATGGGTAGAGCTGCGGAATACCAAAGGGCAGAAAACGCTAGTGGGAGTTGTGTACAGACCACCAAACAGTAGTAGTGAGGTTGGGGATGGCATCAAACAAGAAATTAGGGATGCGTGCACTAAAGGTACAGCAGTTATCATGGGTGACTTTAATCTACATATAATCTACTTTTATTCCAGGCCTATCCTTGTTCTTATCCATAACTTGAATCTGACTGAATTATGGTCACTGCTCTCCCACTAATACCCCTTCAACCTGCCCACCTTCATTCCCCAAAATGAAATCCAAACCACCACCCGCGCCCCCCCCCCCCCCCCCGCTTGTTACATACTGACTAAAAAAGTTCTCTTGAATGCATTTCAAGAATTCTGCACCCTCTATACCCTTCACACTAAATTTGGCCCAATCAATATTTAGATAGTTAAAATCCCCTACTATTACTCCCCTATGGTTTTTGGACTTCACAGCAATTTGCCTACATATTTTCTCCTCTATTTCCCTCCCACTGTTTGGGGGACTATAATACACACCCAGCAGTGTGATTGCCTCTTTTTTATTTTTCAATTCAACCTAAGTGGCCTCATTTGATGATCCCTCTAATGTATCATCCCTCCTCACCGCTCTAATAGTTTCTTGAATCAATACCGCGACCCCCCACCCTTTTTACCCCCATCTCTGTCTTGCCTAAAAATTCTGTAACCAGGAATATTGATCTGCCAAACCTACCCCTCTTTCAGCCATGTCTCTGTAATGGCTATAATGTCATACTCCCAAGTGTCGACCTGTGCTCTCAGCTCATCTGCCTTATTCGCTATACTCCTTCAATTGAAGTATATACCATTTAACACAGGAAGACCTCCTTACTAATCCTTGTTTCTTATGGCTTATAGATTCGCTTTCTAAATTTTTACTATCCAATTTCTGCTTTACTTCCTTCCCTATTGAATTTGTTCTCAGGTTCCCATCCCCCTGCCAAGCTAATTTAAACTCTCCCCAACAGCACGAGCAAAACTCCCTGCAAGGATATTGGTCCCGGCACTGTTGAGGTGATATAACAAATTTGGCTAGATTTTTAAAACAATTCATTAGCTGTGACCTGCCTTGGGCTATTCTGAGGACAAGAAGAGGTTGATATTCATTGCCTTTCCCTGGCATTAACAACTTCAAAATGGGTTTAGAGAGCGTACTGCTCCAATTACACCGGCAATGTAGCCTTCTCTATTTTGAAAAGGGCCTACTGTTGTGTCCAAAGCACCTATCTTTTTTTTAATTTGTTCCTGTGATGTAGGTATCACTGGCAAGACCAGCATTTATTGCCCATCCCTAATCCCTGCTTCAGGCAATAGGCCCCTTTTAATATGGGAATCAGGGTCCTATGACATGAATAGGACCCTGATTGCCAATTTTAGTCAGAACTTGTCAGAACCTGCACCGTGCAGCAGTTGTATGGATGATGGAACTGAAGAGTCCCTGCAAATGTAAGTGTTGAATTATTTTTAGTAACTCCTGCTCTTTCCTTCCGCAATTTACTTTACTGGAGGCCGCCCAGATATGGGCGCCCGCAACTCACCTACCAGATTTAAATGAAGTTGGGGCCTCAAAATCACAGGGGCCTCCACTGCCAGAATTGGAATACCCCTGCTGTTAGGTCCTGACTCTAATGTATTGACTTACACGAGACACATGCTGAAGTCAAGGTCACTCAGGACCTGCACCTTTAATTCTAGCTCTCCAGTGCTGCACTTGCCTGATACCTCCCTTTATATACCTCAGTGGGACAGGTATGGAGTGTCTCCTGCAAGTGCACCCCTGGTGGTAAGGTATGCTTATTGTTACAGGTCATATCCAGTTACAGTCATGTATAGCATGGTAAGATAGAGTTATATACAGTAATGTGAAATACATGACATCACCCTCCCCCAAGGTCTATTGCCTTTATAGATTCAGTCTCTCAGGTGGTCTGCGCTCTCACATGGAGCGTCTTAGTTGTTTGCCTTGATGCCTGTTTTTTGTTCGGTGTGATTGCTGGTATCTCGCCTGGGCTGTCTGTTGAGACTGCCCTTTCCTCAGGTTGTTCCACCTGTCTGTCCACCAGGTGTGGTGTGAGTTCCACATTGTAGTCTGCCTCTGGTTCTTCAGTGTTATCAGTGAATCTACTTTTTACTTGGTCGACATGCCTCCGGCAGGTTTGGCCATTGTCCATTTGTACAACCAGTAGCCTTTTTCCCTCTTTGTCTGTTACTGTCCCTGCAAGCCATTTGGGACCCCGGCCATAGTTTAGCACAAACACTTTGTCCCCTATCTCATTCCACCTCCCCCTCGAATTTCGGTCATGGTACTCAGTTAGCTTTTGACGCTTAGCCTCAACAATTTCATGCATGTCTGGGAGGATTAACGAGAGCCTGGACTTTAAGGTTTGTTTCATCAATAGTTGCGCGGGGGGAACCCCAGTCAAGGAATGCAGATGAGATCTGTATGCCAGCAGCAGTTGCGACAGGCGGCTCTGCAGCATGGGACCTTGGATTTTGAGCATGCCTTGTTTAATGATCTGCATTGCTCGCTCCACCTGGCCATTGGAGGCCGGCTTGAAAGGTGCCGTCTTAATGTGGTCAACGATAAAATCGTGAAATACTTGCTGGTGAAGCACGGACCATTATCACTGACCAATATGTCAGGAATGCCGTGCATTGCAAACATGGTTCTAAGGCTCTCCACAGTGGTGGAGGTGGTGCTCGAGTTTAAAATGGTGCATGCGATCCACTTTGAAAATGCATCGACGACTACGAGGAATATTTTGCCCATGAATGGGCCCGCATAGTCTACATGCACCCGCGACCACGGTTTGGTGGGCCAGGGTCAGGGGCTTAGGGGGGAGCCTCCCTGGGGGCATTACTGAATTGGGCACAAATGGTACACCGACGGACGCAGAGCTCCAAGTCCGCGTCAATGCCAGGCCACCAGACATGAGATCTGGCTATGGCCTTCATAAGGACGATCCCTGGGTGCTCGCGATGGAGCTCCTGGACAAACGCCTCCATGCCTCGTAAGGGCATAACTACTCGGCTGCCCCACATCACACAGTCTGCCTGTAGTGAGAGTTCATGCATGTGCCTATGGAAGGGTTTGACCTCCTCGGGGCAGGCATCGCGAGCCTCTGTCCAGTCACTGGTTAAAACGCATATTTTAACTAGAGATAACGTGGGGTCGCTGGTCGTCCAGGCTCTGATTTGGCAAGCAATCATGGGCGAACCTATGGATTCAAAGGTATTGATTGCCATGACCATCTCACAGTCCTGTTCATCGGACCCTTCTGTGGTCGCCAGGGGTAGCCTGCTAAGCGCGTCGACACAGTTGCCTATGCCTGGTCGGTGCCTTATTGTGTAGTCGTAAGCTGCCAGCATGAGTGCCCACCGCTGAATGCGCGCTGAGGCGTTGGCGTTGATTGCCTTGTACTCGGAAGTAAGGACGTGAGGGGTTTGTGGTCGGTTTCTAATGCAGACTTGGCCCCGAAAAGGTATTGGTGCATCTTTTTGACACCGTACATGCACGCAAGCGCCTCCTTCTCAACCATACCGTACCCGCGCTCCGCCCGCGAAAGTGACCTGGAGGCATAAGCAACGGGCTGCAATTTACCCGCATCATTGACGTGCTGTAAAACGCACCCGACCCCGTACACTGACGCATCACACGTAAGGACTAACTTTTTACCTGAGTCAAAAAAGGCTAAAACACTCTTGGAACATCGAAGGTTACGTGCCTTATTGAACGCGTGTTCTTGGGCGGCCCCAAAACCAATCGCACCCCTTTCTGAGTAGCACGTGGAGAGGCTCCAGCAGCGTGCTCAAGTTCTGCATAAAGTTCCCAAAGTAATTGAGTAGCCCAAGAAAGACGCGCAGTTCTGATGCCTCATTGGTTGTCGTACCCGAAGTATAGATCAGCCTCGTTTCTTCTTCGCCTGCCAAGAATGTCTGTGCGACCAGTGCTGCTGCCTCTAGAGTTAAGTTCTTAGTCTCTATAAGCTTTTGGAATAGGCCTGCATGGCTTATTCCTGCAATAAGAAAATCTCTCAGTACTTCTCTCCTTAGTTCATCGGGGATCTCACATGAACTAGCCAGCCTCCGAATTTCCGCCACGAAGTCGGGTATGCTTTGGCCCACACAGCGTCTGTAGTTGTAGAACGTGTGTCTGGCCATGTGTAGGCTGCTCGCTGGCTTCAGGTGATCTCTCACTAGTGTGCTCAACTCCTCAAACGACTTGCTTGCTGGTTTTTTGGGTGCCAGCAGGTCTTTTATTAAAGCGTATGTTTTCGAGCCACAGCTGGTCAAGAGATGGGCTCTTCTCTTGTCTGCCTTATCGTCGCCCAGCCAGTCTTTGGTTACAAAGCTTTGCTGGAGCCTTTCTATAAAGTCATCCCAATTGTGTCCAGCATTGTATTTCTCATCTGAGCTGTTGATACCCATTCTGTAGATTCTGTGATCCCGTAACTCATCGCCACTGTTAAGTCCTGACTCTAATGTACTGACTTACATGAGCCACATGCTGAAGTCAAGGTCACTTAGGACCTGCACCTTTAATTCCAGCTCTCCAGTGTTGCACTTGCCTGAGACCTTCCTTTATATACCTCAGTGGGACAGGTATGGAGTGTCTCCTGCAAGTGCATCCCTGGTGGTAAGGTATGCTTATTGTTACAGGTTATATCCAGTTACAGTCATGTATAGCATGGTAAGATACAGTTATATACAGTAATGTGAGATACATGACACCTACTGTGATAGGTTGGGCTAGGCTACGTGATCCCAGTGATGCTTATGAAGCGCATACATGGGCCCAGACCTTTGCATAGAGGACCAGGACCAGAAGTCTTCGAAACTCCAGGAACAACAGGTACTTTCATGGAAATGTTTGTGGTTGGAGGCATCTGCCTGCGGGAGGCCTCAGGCCAAGAATTTGCAGTCGATGTATACTAATGCCTGAGAGAAATACTGAGGGACTGCTGCATTGTTAGAACTCCTCTTCTTCAGATCGGATCAGGTTCAGATGTTAACAAATATGATGTGATTGGGATTACGGAGACATGGCTCCAGGATGATCAGGGCTGGAAACTCAACATCCAGGTGTATTCAACATTCAGGAAGGATAGAATAAAAGGAAAAGGAGGTGGGGTAGTATTGCTGGTTAAAGAGGAGATTAATGCAATAGTTAGGAAAGACATTAGCTTGGATGATGTGGAATCTATATGGGTAGAGCTGCAGAACACCAAAGGGCAAAAAACATTAGTGGGAGTTGTGTACAGACCTCCAAACAGTAGTAGTGATGTTGGGGATGGCATCAAACAGGAAATTAAGGGTGCATGCAATAAAAGTGCAGCAGTTATAATGGGTGACTTTAATATGCATAAAGATTGGGCTAGCCAAACTGGAAGCAATACGGTGGAGAAGGATTTCCTGGAGTGCATAAGGAATGGTTTTCTAGACCAATATGTCGAGGAACCAACTAGGGGGGAGGCCATCTTAGACTGGGTGTTGTGTAATGAGAGAGGATTAATTAGCAATCTCATTGTGCGAGGCCCCTTGGGGAAGAGTGAGCATAATATGGTGGAATACTGCATTAGGATGGAGAATGAAACAGTTAATTCAGAGACCATGGTCCAGAACTTAAAGAAGGGTAACTTTGAAGGTATGAGGTGTGAATTGGCTAGGATAGATTGGCGAATGATACTTAAGGGGTTGACTGTGGATGGGCAATGGCAGACATTTAGAGACCGCATGGATGAATTACAACAATTGTACATTCCTGTCTGGCGTAAAAATAAAAAAGGGAAGGTGGCTCAACCATGGCTATCAAGGGAAATCAGGGACAGTATTAAAGCCAAGGAAGTGGCATACAAATTGGCCAGAAATAGCAGCGAACCCGGGGACTGGGAGAAATTTAGAACTCAGCAGAGGAGGACAAAGGGTCTGATTAGGGCAGGGAAAATGGAGTACGAGAAGAAGCTTGCAGGGAACATTAAGGCGGATTGCAAAAGTTTCCATAGGTATGTAAAGAGAAAAAGGTTAGTCAAGACAAACGTAGGTCCCCTGCAGTCAGAATCAGGGGAAGTCATAATGGGGAACAAAGAAATGGCAGACCAATTGAACAAGTACTTTGGTTCGGTATTCACTAAGGAGGTCACAAACAACCTTCCGGATATAAAAGGGGTCAGAGGGTCTAGTAAGGAGGAGGAACTGAGGGAAATCTTTATTAGTCGGGAAATTGTGTTGGGGAAATTGATGGGATTGAAGGCCGATAAATCCCCAGGGCCTGATGGACTGCATCCCAGAGTACTTAAGGAGGTGGCCTTGGAAATAGCGGATGCATTGACAGTCATTTTCCAACATTCCATTGACTCTGGATCAGTTCCTATCGAGTGGAGGGTAGCCAATGTAACCCCACTTTTTACAAAAGGAGGGAGAGAGAAAACAGGCAATTATAGACCGGTCAGCCTGACCTCAGTCGTGGGTAAAATGATGGAATCAATTATTAAGTATGTCATAGCAGTGCATTTGGAAAATGGTGACATGATGGGTCCAAGTCAGCATGGATTTGTGAAAGCGAAATCATGCTTGACAAACCTTCTGGAATTTTTTGAGGATGTTTCCAGTAAAGTGGACAAGGGAGAACCAGTTGATGTGGTATATTTGGACTTTCAGAAGGCTTTCGACAAGGTCCCACACAAGAGATTAATGTGCAAAGTTAAAGCACATGGGATTGGGGGTAGTGTGCTGACGTGGATTGAGAACTGGTTGGCAGACAGGAAGCAAAGAGTAGGAGTAAATGGGTACTTTTCAGAATGGCAGGCAGTGACTAGTGGGGTACCGCAAGGTTCTGTGCTGGGGCCCCAGCTGTTTACATTGTACATTAATGATTTAGACGAGGGGATTAAATGTAGTATCTCCAGATTTGCGGATGACACTAAGTTGGGTGGCAGTGTGAGCTGCGAGGAGGATGCTATGGGGCTGCAGAGTGACTTGGATAGGTTAGGTGAGTGGGCAAAAGCATGGCAGATGAAGTATAATGTGGATAAATGTGAGGTTATCCACTTTGGTGGTAAAAACAGAGAGACAGACTATTATCTGAATGGTGACAGATTTGGAAAAGGGGAGGTGCAACGAGACCTGGGTGTCATGGTACATCAGTCATTGAAGGTTGGCATGCAGGTACAGCAGGCAGTTAAGAAAGCAAATGGCATGTTGGCCTTCATAGCGAGGGGATTTGAGTACAGGGGCAGGGAGGTGTTGCTACAGTTGTACAGGGCCTTGGTGAGGCCACACCTGGAGTATTGTGTACAGTTGTGGTCTCCTAACTTGAGGAAGGACATTCTTGCTATTGAGGGAGTGCAGCGAAGATTCACCAGACTGATTCCCAGGATGGTGGGACTGACATATCAAGAAAGACTGGATCAACTGGGCTTGTATTCACTGGAGTTCAGAAAAATGAGAGGGGACCTCATAGAAACGTTTAAAATTCTGACGGGTTTAGACAGGTTGGATGCAGGAAGAACGTTCCCAATGTTGGGGAAGTCCAGAACCAGGGGTCACAGTCTAAGGATAAGGGGTAAGCCATTTAGGACCACGATGAGGAGAAACTTCTTCACCCAGAGAGTGGTGAACCTGTGGAATTCTCTACCACAGAAAGTAGTTGAGGCCAATTCACTAAATATATTCAAAAGGGAGTTAGATGAAGTCCTTACTACTCGGGGGATCAAGGGGTATGGCGAGAAAGCAGGAAGGGGGTACTGAAGTTTCATGTTCAGCCATGAACTCATTGAATAGCGGTGCAGGCTAGAAGGGCTGAATGGCCTGCTCCTGCACCTATTTTCTATGTTTCTATGTTTCTGTGTCTGTTCTGGTGCTTCAAGTGGGTGTTGGAGATCCCATAATACAACCTGAGGAAGAGCAAACTTCTCCTGATACCCTACCAAAATTTTTTCTTTACCAATGCTATCAAAAACATCTCTTTAATATTTCTGGAATCTAGCTGTGTGAAAAATAGCTGCTATGTTTGCCTACAAACAATGACTGGGCTCAAATGTATGTCAAGCATTTTGAAATGTTACTCCGAGATGCGATAAGGCTACGAAATGCAAACCTGTCATTCTTAACCTGGCCTTTAATTGCCAATGTATAACCACATCAAAAACCTTTTGAAAATCTAGCTATGTATCCCCCCCAGTCCACCATGTCTGCAATATCTTCAAAGACTCCAGCAGGTTAGTTAAGCATGACCTCCCTTTTCTGAATCTATGCCGAAACTCGTTTAGAAGATATGCTTTTCCAACTGTTCACTGTTACATTTCTCAAGATCATTTCAAAGACTTTCCCTACCACAAATATTAAACTTACTGGTCCTCTAGTTTCTAAGTAAGATATTTGACTTTTTTGCAAATAATGAGGTTACTTTAGCCACTTTCCAATCCACAAACTTGCTTCTAATTTTAACAAGCATGCAAATGTCATTAATTTTAGTCCCCATATCATTTAAGACTCACAGATTCAGGTTGTCTGGACCATAAATTGGTTTCTCATTGCATTTATTTTCTGGGTGGAAAACAGGTGCAAAAAGTACCAATTTCTTGGGGCAATGCCAGATGTTCGACCCCATATTGGGTTAGGTGATATTTCAAGAGTCCCTAGCAGCCACATTAAAAATTCTCTGCTTGAGGGAGAAGTATTAAATTATGTGGCGCCATTTCCATAAGTAGTAAGAGAAGGAAAAATAGCTGTATTTGTTTCCCCAGTTGCAAAAATGTTAGTGGCAATTTCCAAGTATGCAGTGACAGTGGCGAACCACATCCAGTGCGAGCACATATCGGAACTGCAACATGGCCAGCGAGCCCCAGGTGGGCAGAGGAAACATTTCAAGGACACCCTCAAAGCCTCCTTGATAAAATGCATCATCCCCACCGACACTTGGGAGTCCCTGGCCAAAGAGCACCCTGAACATCATCCTATTTCCAGTTTCGTTTTGCCAGCCAGCTTCTCCCCAGCAGTGCTGGGGGGTCTCCGGGGACAATCCACAGGGGAAGTCGGTTCACTGTCCCTTTGTGTGTGATGGAGAGCATGGCGCTGCCGAGGACTGATACGATTTCTTTGGTATAGGTCCTTAGTTTGGTGTCTACCCTTGTGAGTTTTGGTCTGTCTCTTTTATGCGGCCACAGTTGTTCAAACTGTTGAGCGCCCATGAGAGATTGACTTGCTCCCGTATCCAGCTCCATGTTGACAGGTAACCCATTGAGTAGGACCCTCATCATTATAGGAGGCATGTTGTTGTAGGAGCAGCGGCCATTGATTGTGTTGACCCGCTGTACATCGGTGTCCCGGGTACTGTCCCCACCATCTTCTGGTTCGCTTTCCGACACATCCGATTTGTATACCAGCCAAGCTGCCGTTTTTTTGCACATGCGGACCAGATGCCCTGTATATTCACAGTTCCTGTAAACAGCCTGCTGAAATCGACATCCCCTTGACGAGTGCCCACCCCCACACCTCCAGCACAGACCGCTTCCATTGTTTCCAAAGAATGAGCTGAGTCTGGCTGATCTCTCTTGAGCTTCTCTCAGTTTGTAGTTGATTGCTCACATTATGGGTTGATGAGGTGTGAACGGCCATTCCTGTGGCCCTTGATGGCTTCTGGCGCCACAGCCTGCTATCGAGGGCCTGCTCTCCAGCTTTTGTCTGTGTGTGGGGGTAGCAGCTTGTTTGATGCTGTGAACTCCTTGTTCCGATATTTCGTTAGTTGTCGTACCTGCATTGTAAATCAATCTAGTTTCTTCTTCCCCTGCCAAGAATGTCTGTGCAACCAGTGCTGCTGCCTCTAAGGTCAGGTTCTTGGTCTCTATGAGCTTTCGGAATATGCCTGTGTGGCTTATTCCTTCAATGAAAAAGTCACTCAGCATTTCTCTCCTCAGTTCATCGGAGAACTCACATAAACTAGCCAACCTCCGAAGTTCCGCCACGAAGTCGGGTATGCTCTGGCCCACACAGCGTCTGCAGTTGTAGAACCTGTGTCTGGCCATGTGTAGGCTGTTCGCTGGCTTCAGGTGGTCTCTTACCAGTGTGCTCAATTCTTCAAACAACTTGCTTACTGGTTTCTCGGGTGCCAGCAGATCCTTCATTAAAGCGTATGTTTTCGAGCCACAGCTGGTCAAGAGATGGGCTCTTCTCTTGTCTGCTTTGTCGTCTCCTAACCAGTCTTTGGTTACAAAGCTTTGCTGGAGCCTTTCTATAAAGTTCTCCCAATTGTCTCCCACATTGTACTTTTCATCTGATCCGTTGTTCGCCATTCTGTGGATTCTGTAATGCAATCCTCATCGCCACTGTAAAGTCCTGTCCCCTCAGTACAGATTCACATGAGGCATGTAGTGAAGTCAAGGTCACTCTGGACCTGCACCTTTATTTCACAGCTCTGCAATGCTGCACTTGCCTGAGACCTGTCCTTATATACCTGTCTGGGGCAGGTATCCCAGTGTCTCCTGCAAGTGCACCCCTGGTGGTAAGGTATGCTGGTGGTTACAGGTCATATCTTATTAAAGTCATATATAGCATGTTAGGATACAGTTATATATAATAATGTAAGATACATGACAGGCATAAAGCATGGCTGGTGATTGGTGAGTAGCTTTTCTTTTTCGTTCTTTATCAGTAAGTAACCTTTAGCATTGCTGTTGCCAAATTATGTTGATCTAGGGGTTAAGTCATGGCAGGAGAGCTCGGACACATGTTATGCTCCTCCTGTACTATGTGGGAAGTCAGGGACACTTCCGGTGTCCCAGACAACTATGTGTGCGGGAAGTGTATCCACCTCCAGCTCCTGACGGACCGCATTGCCGCGCTGGAGCTGCGGGTGGACTCACTCTGGAGCATCCACGATGCTGAGAATGACGTGAATAGAACATTTAGTGAGTTGGGCACACTGCAGGTAAAGGGTACTCAGCCTGATAGTAAATGGATGACTAGCAGGAAGAGCAGTGTAAGGAAGGTAGTGCAGGGGTCCCCTGTGGTCATCCCCCTGCAAAACAGATACACCGCTTCGGGTGCTGTTGAGGGGGATGACTCATCAGGGAAGGGCAACCGTGGGTGGCTCTGCTGCACAGGAGGGCAGGAAAAAGAGTAGAGAGCTATCGTGATAGGGGATTTGATTGTAAGGGGAATAGATAGGCGTTTCTGCGGCCGCAACCGAGACTCCAGGATGGTATGTTGCCTCCTAGTGTAAGGGTCAAGAATGTCTCAGAGCGGGTGCAGGACATTCTGAAAAGGGAGAGTGAACAGCCAGTTGTCGTGGTACACATTGGTACCAATGATATCGGTAAAAAACGGGATGAGGTCCTCCGAGACGAATTTAGCGAGCTAGGGGATAAATTAAAAAGTAGGACCTCTAAAGTTGTAATCTCAGGATTGCTACCAGTGCCACGTGCTAGTCAGAGTAGGAATCACAGGATAGCTCAGATGAATACGTGGCTTGAGGAATGGTGCAGAAGAGAGCGATTCAAATTTTGGGGGCATCGGAACCGGTTCTGGGGGAGGTGGGACCAGTACAAACCAGACAGTCTGCACCTGGGCAGGACTGGAACCAATGTCCTAGGGGGAGTGTTTGCTAGTGCTGTTGGGGAGGAGTTAAACTAATATGGCAGGGGGATGGGAATCTATGCAGGGAGGCAGAGGGAAATAAAAGGGAGACAGAGGCAAAAGATAGAAAGGAGAATAGTAAAAGTGAAGGGCAGAGATTCCCAAGGCAAAATCCAAAGAGGGCCACATTACAGCAAAATTCTAAAGGGGCAAAGTGTGTTAAAGGGACAAGCCTGAAGGCTCTGTGCCTCAATGCGAGGAGTATTCAGAATAAGGTGGACGAATTAACTGCGCAGATTGCAGTTAATGGATACGATGTAATTGGCATCACAGAGACATGGCTCCAGGGTGACCAAGGCTGGGAACTCAACATCCAGGGGTATTCAACATTTCGGAAGAATAGATGGAGAGGAAAAGGAGGCCAGGTGGCGTTGCTGGTCTAAGAAGAAATTAATGCAATAATAAGGAAGGACATTAGCCTGGATGATGTGGAATCAGTATGGGTAGAGCTGCGGAATACCAAAGGGCAGAAAACGCTAGTGGGAGTTGTATACAGGCCACAAAACAGTAGTAGTGAGGTTGGGGAAAGCATAAAACAAGAAAGAAGGGATGTGTGCAATAAAGGTACAGCAGTTATCATGGGCGACTTTAATTTACATATAGATTGGGTTAACCAAACTGGTAGCAATGCGGTGGAGGAGGATTTCCTGGAGTGTATTAGGGATGGTTTTCTTGACCAATATGTGGAGGAACCAACTAGAGAGCTGGCCATCCTAGACTGGGTGATGTGTAATGAGAAAGGACTAATTAGCAATTGTGTTGTGCGAGGCCCCTTGGGGAAGAGTGACCATAATATGGTCGAATTCTTTATAAAGATTGAGAGTGACACAGTTATTTCAGAAACTAGGTCCTCAAATTAAGGAAAGATAACTTCGATATCATGAGGCGTGAATTGGCTAGAATAGACTGGCAAATGACATTTAAAGGATTGACAGTGGATAGGCAATGGCAAACATTTACAGATCACATGGGTGAACTTCAACAGTTGTACATCCCTGTCTGGAGTAAAAATAAAACAGGGAAGGTGGCTCAACCGTGGCTAACAAGGGAAATTAAGGATACTGTTAGATCCAAGGAAGAGGCATATAAATTGGCCAGAAAAAGTAGCAAACCTGAGGACTGGGAGAAATTTAGAATTCAGCAAAGGAGGACAAAGGGTTTAATTCGGAGGGGGGAAATAGAATGTGAGAGGAAGCTTGCCGGGAACATAAAAACTGACTGCAAAAGCTTCTATAGATATGTGAAGAGAAAAAGATTGGCGAAAACAAACGTATGTCCCTTGCAGTCGGACTCAGGTGAAGTAATAATGGGGAACAAAGAAATGGCAGACCAATTGAACAAATACTTTGATTCTGTCTTCACGAAGGAAGACACAAATGACTTTCCGGATGTACGAGGGGACCGAGGGTCTCGTGAGAAGGAGGATCTGAAGGATATCCTTATTAGACGGGAAATTATGTTGGGGAAATTGATGGGACTGAAGGGCGATAAATTCCTAGGGCCTGATTGTCTGCATCCCAGAGTACTTAAGAAGGTGGCCCTAGAAATAGTGGATGCATTGGCAATCATTTTCCAACAGTCTATCGACGTTGGATCAGTTCCTATGGACTGGAGGGTAGCTAATGTAACACAACTTTTTAAAAAAGGAGGGAGAGAGAAAATGGGTAATTGTAGACCGGTTAGTCTGACATCAGTAGTGGGGAAAATGTTGGAATCTATTATTAAGGATGAAATAGCAGCGCATTTGGAAAGCGGTGACAGGATTGGTTGACGTCAGCATGCTTAACCAATCTTCTGGAATTTTTTGAGGATGTAACGAGAAGAGTGGACAAGAGAGAATCAGTGGGTGTGGTGTATTTGGACTTTCAAAAGAGATTGGTGTACAAAATCAAGGCACATGGTATTGGGGGTAATGTCCTGGCATGGATAGAGAATTGGTTGGCAGGCAGGAAGCAGAGAGTCGGGATAAATGGGTCCTTTTCGGAATGGGAGTCAGTAACTAGTGGAGTACCGCAGGGCTCAGTGCTGGGATCCCAGCTCTTCACAATATACAATAACGATTTGGATGAAGGAATTGAGGGTAATATCTCCAAGTTTGCAGATGACACTAAATTGGGTGGTGGTGTGAGCTGTGAGGAGGATGCTAAGAGGCTGCAGGGTGATTTGGACAGGTTAGGAGTGTGGGCAAATGCATGGCAGATGCAGTATAATGTGAATAAATGTGAGGTTATCCACTTTGGTGGCAAAAACAAGAAGGCAGCATATTATCTGAATGGCGGCAGATTAGGAAAAGGGGAGGTGCAAAGAAACCTGGCTGTCATGGTTCATCAGTCATTGAAAGTTGGCATGCAGGTGCAGCAGGTGGTGAAGAAGGCAAATGGCATGTTGACCTTCATAGCTAGGGGATTTGAGTATAGGAGCAGGGAGGTCTTACTGCAATTGTACAGGGCCTTGGTGAGGCCTCAACTGGAATAATGTATTCAGTTTTGGTCACCTAATCTGAGGAAGGACGTTCTTGCTGTTGAGGGAGTGCAACGAAGGTTCACCAGACTGATTCCAGGGATGGCTGGACTGACATATGAGGAGAGACTGGATTAACTGGGCCTTTATGCACTGGAGTTTAGAAGGATGAGAGGGGATCTCATAGAAACATATAAGATTCTGACAGGACGGGACAGGTTAGATGCGGGAAGAATGTTCCTGATGTTGGGGAAGTCCAGAACCAGGGGACACAGTCTTAGGATAAGGGGTAGGCCATTTAGGACTGAGATGAGGAGAAACTTCTTCACTCAGAGAGTTGTTAACCTGTGGAATTTCCTGCCGCAGAGAGTCGTTGATGCCAGTTCATTGGATATATTCAAGAGGGAGTTAGATGTGGCCCTTACGGCTAAAGGGATCAAGAGGTATGGAGAGAAAGCGGGAAAAGGGTACTGAGGTGAATGATCAGCCATGATCATATTGAATGGTGGTGCAGGCTCGAAGGGCCGAATGGCCTGCTCCTGCACCTATTTTCTATGTTTCTATGCCAGATCGACCCCGTCCAAACCGGGCTGAACGGGAAGTACAGATCATAAAGCAGGGCATGCAGTGAGTGACGGAAGGCCCCTTGCAGACCCATCTGTCTCGTGTGCTGCTTCCATATCGGACGAGGCCCCATTACTCACAGGGGATCCGCCAGCCAAACTACTCATGAAGAGGACCATCAAAACTAGGTTGTCCCTCGTGCACCCGGTTTTAAGTGAGATTGTCGAAAACTGGCACCTGAAACAATGTACATATCATGACCACAACTCTGTAATGCGTTGATCAATGTCGATGACCCTATTTTCACGCTGAAGTTTCGTACGGGCCCCAAGTGGCTCGCAGGCACTGTTATAGCTAAAGAGGGGAGTAGGGTATTTGTGGTAAGACTCACTAATGGCCAACCCTGCAAGAAGCACATCGATCAAGCCAAATTGAGGTTCACCGATGATCCAGAACCGCTGGATGACTACAGTGACATCGACTTCCAACCACAAGCAACAGAACCAGCGGTTCACCAAAAGACAGAACCCATCGCACCGGGCAGTCCGACCAGAGCTGCAACACCACAAGGCAGCGATACTCCGGTCAGGCCACCCACACCCAACGTCCAACTCAGACGCTTAACCAGAGAGCGCAGATCCCCGGTTTGGCTTGACTTGTAAACCGCATCTAAGACTTGGGGGGAAGTGTTGTGATGTATTTGCAGCCATATTCTGTACCATGCATTGTACCATGTAATTACATGTAATAGCCAACAGATGGGGAAAGCCCGGGAGGCACACATTACTGCACCTCGTGCTGTCTCCCTATATAAAGCAGGCTACCCCTGCAGTGCTCACTTTTGGAATTTACATTAAACCTAAAGGTCACAAGGTGATCAGCTCCAGCATGGGCCATGTGTGATTTATTACAGTGATAAGCATACATATCGCACAAGCGCACAAGAAACGTACCAAATTGGTTCCTCTGCCTTGTTTGCTTAGAATATGCACGCTAGTAGCACTACTCACACTGTTCATTGGCAGCTCGTCTACTGAAAAGACTGGAATATCGACTTCCCTAATGGCATGTAAAGGCCTCATGAAGTGAAGGTACCTCTTGGCTTCAATTGGCTATAATTAGAGGTTTTCTGATGCTGCTTTGAAAATGTTGGTGGAGGAGGTTGGCAAGAGGATGGACATCCTCTTTCCAGCTAGCAAGAGGAAAATATCCAGGCGAGCTACCCAGACCTGGTGGGGAGAGGTGGCAGAGCAGGTCAGCATCAGAGGCTTTGCACCAATGAGCTGGCTGCAATGCAAGAAAAATGTTTAATGACCCGACAAGGGCTGCTAAATTAAGACTCATAACTCATATCCCTCATTACTCTCTGCCCTGTACTATCAGTAGCCCCACTCACAACCCTTCATTCCCTCACTTCCCATCACTCTCCTCCAATCACTGGAGCGCAACTTCACTTCGCCTCCTTCTGCAAACACCCTAAACCCGCTACTATTCTCACAATTAATTCCTTATCCTCCTCACACCTGTGCCATCTTTCACATGATTCTACTCTTATATGCATTGTGAAAACACCTACTCTACTCTTATATGCACATCCTCAAAACATCTCATTTGGCTACCAGGACTACACTGCCTTCTTTCTTGCAGGACAAATTGGCATGGGGAGGATGAGCGGCCATCCACATACTGTGCCCACTTGATGACAATATCTTGGACATTGTAAGCAGGATGCACATCTAGGGATTCCCAGGTGTTGGTGGGAATGTTGCACTTTATCAAGGAGGCTTTGAGGGTGTCCATGAAATATTTCCTCTGCCCACCTGAGGCTTGCTTGACGTGTAGGAGTTCCGAGTAGAGCGCTTGCTTTGGGAGTCTTTGTTGGGCATGTGGACGATGTGGCCTGCCCAGCCAAAGACCGCCCTATGTGGAGGAAGAGCACCCGGGATGGCACTGAGCACATCGAGTCTCGTCGCCGAGAGCATGCAGAGAACAAGGGCAGGCAGCGGAAGGAGCGTGCAGCAAACCAGACTCCCCACCCACCTTTTCCTCAACGACTGTCTATCCCACCTGTGTAATTCCCGTATTGGACTGATCAGTCACCTGAGAACTCACTTTTAGAGTGGAAGCAAGTCTTCCTCGATTTCGAGGGACTGCCTATGATGATGAATCTTCTGCAACTTGGTTCTAGCGTTTCTTCATTTCTTTGGGTGGAACTTTTATGTGACCTGTGCTGGTGTCCAGCTCCTGCCATCTGTTCTCAATCACAGAAAATAGTCCCTCCACTTCTTCCTGTAAAAAATTCTTGGTCCTTGCACCGAGCTGCGATATTTCTAATGCTCTCACACTGCACTCCTTCTCACACAGTCAAAAGGCTGATTGCCAAATCCGAGCTTTACTGAGCATACGCATCCATTGGAATGGCGTCAAAAACGTAACTTTTTTTTCCCGTGGTCAGTGCTTCGATGCTGGGGATGTTGGCCTGATTGAGAACACTGATGGTGTGTCTGTACCAAAAAACGAAGCCACACCTTCTGCGCATGCGCGGGAAAAAAAAGTTACGTTTTTGACATCATTCCAATGGACACGTATGCTCAGTACAGCTCGGATTTGGCAATCGACCATTTTTAAAGAGCCAGTTGTATGTATGAGAAGGAATGCTGGCTGAGAGCATTGGAAAAATCGCAGCTGGAGCAATACAAGATGCAACGTGGTGCAAGGACCAAGAATTTCTTACAGGAAGAAGTGCTGCGCAATGGAGACCACCAGTGTAAAATGAAGTGGCAGGACCTTGGTCAAATAGTTAGTGTAAGTAATATTTTCATTTATTCATATGATGCATGTCATCACACATGAGCTGCATATTAATGGAGTGGTAGCCTTTTCTGTTCCTGTACATCTCAGAATCCTCCAAAAGGTGCTCACAAGGCGATGTGGGTACAATCAATGAAGTCTTTTATCATTGGGAAGCCAGCAATCCTGGAGAAGCCCACAGCCTCATCATGGATTGCTTGGGCGGTCATGGAGAACTTCATGAAATCATTCCTATGTGTTTACAGTGCAGCCGTGACCCGGCGAATGGAGACATGTGTTGCATGTTGAGAGCTGGCGCACACATCCCCAGTTGTAGCTTGAAACGATCTGGAGGCATAAAATGAAAGTGCAGTTCTAACCTTCACTTCAACTGACAAAGCAGCCCTTCTGATTATTCTAGGTTGCAGATCTGTTTTGGCCAACTCACAGATCTCACTTACAATTTATTTGCAAAAACGCAGCCTTCTGGCACAGTCTGCATCACTCAGGTGGAAGTACGAATGCCTGTCTCGATATACCCGAGATGGGTAAGGCCTCCTGCACAGCACCCTACAGGCTCTGATGTTCCTGATGCGATGAAGTCGAATCAATTGTCTTCCACATAGCACCATGATGCAGAAGGCTCGCACAAGGTATGGCATTGTCAATATTGCCCCTGTTGTGTATCCGTAAAGCATTCACTCCCATGTTCCGCCACCAGGGAGTGCATCCCCTGAAGTCCCAAGGCATCCCAGCATTCCTTGGGAGACTGTATATAAGCCGGCCCTTAAGGCCTGTTCCTCACTCTGGCGTGTCTTAATAAAGACTGAGGTCACTGTTACTTTAACCTCCCTGTGTGCAGTCTCATCTGTGTTAGGAACACAATAACTGGCGACGAGTATACGAATCCAACGCAAAGATGCAGCAAACTGTGGGCATCGTGGAGAAGTTCTCGGACGGTGAGGACTGGGAAGCCTCTGTCGAACAGCTAGACCAGTACTTTGTAGCCAACGAGTTGGACGGAGAAGGAAGCGCTGCAAAAAGGAGAGCGGTCCTCCTCACGGTCTGCGGGGCACCGACCTGCAGCCATATGAAGAATTTTCTGGCTCCGGTGAAACCCACAGATAAGACATATGAGGAGCTGTGTACACTGGTTTGGGAGCATCTTAACCCGAGGGAGAGCATGCTGATGGCGAGGTATCGGTTCCACACGTGCCAGCGATCTGAAGGTCAGGAAGTGGTGAGCTACGTCGCCGAGCTAAGGCGTCTTGCAGGACAATGTGAGTTTGATGGCTACCTGGAGCAAATGCTCAGAGACTTTTTTGAACTGGGCATTGGCCACGAGACCATCCTACGAAAACGTTTGACTGTAGAGACACCGACCCTCAGTAAGGCCGTTGCGATAGCACAGGCATTTATGTCCACCAGTGATAACACCAAACAAATCTCTCAGCACACAAGTGCTAGCAATGATCGTAAATTAACTGGAACTGTGATTGCTAGCAGAAATGTACAGGGCAGAACCCACGAGTCTGCAACTGCCAGCAGGCCTCAGGTGACCTAAATGACTCAGAGTCCCCAACAAAGGATGAATGCAAGGTAATTCACACCTTGTTGGCATTGTGGAGGCTTCCATTCAGCCTATTCATGCCACTTCAAAGGGTATGTTTGCAAGAGCTGTGGAACAATGGGGCACCTCCAACGAGCTTGCAGAGCAAAACCTGCTAACCACCACGTGGCAGAGGAAGATCGGTCCATGATGGATCAAAGCAATTTTGAGCCTCAGAGAGAGGAGGCTGATGCTGAAGTACACAGGGTGCACACATTTTCGACAAAATGTCCACCCATAATGCTAAATGTAAAATTGAATGGCTTACCCATAGCCATGGAACTGGACACTGGCGCTAGCCAATCCATCATGAGTAAAAAGATGTTTGAGAGACTGTGCTGCAACAAGGCACTCAGACAAGCCCTGAGTCCCATCCACACGAAGCTGAGAATGTACACAAAAGAGCTTATCACTGTCCTGGGCAGCGCCATGGTCAAGGTCACCTACGAGGGCACGGTGCATGAACTGCCACTCTGGATTGTCCCGGGCGATGGCCCCACACTGCTTGGAAGGAGCTGGCTGGGCAAAATCCGCTGGAACTGGGATGACAGTCGAGCGCTGTCCCATGTCGATGAGGCCTCATGTATCCAGGTTCTTAAAAAATGTCCTTCCCTTTTTGAGCCAGGCATTGGAAACTTTTCTGGGGCGAAGGTGTGGATCCACTTGGTCCCAGAGGCACGACCCATTCACCACAAGGCGCGAGTGGTACCTCACATGATGAGGGAGAGAGTGGAAATCGAGCTGGACAGGCTGCAACGCGAGGGCATCATCTCCCCAGTGGAATTCAGCGAGTGGGCCAGCCCGATTGTTCCAGTACTCAAAAGTGATGGCACGGTCAGGATTTGCGGCGATTATAAAGTAACTATTAATCGTTTCTCACTACAGGACCAATACCCGCTACCTAAGGCAGACGCTGGCAGGAGGCAAGACTTTCACCTAGCTCGACCTGACTTCAGCCTAAATGACGCAGGAGCTGGAGGAGTCTTCAAAGGATCTCACCTGTGTCAGGTATGTAACCTTAATGTAACAACACTGCAATACTGTATGTACATAAGAAATGCACACCTTGACCACAGTGGGTGAACTTGTGGGAGACACTCCTCACCTGGTTATCCAGGTATATAAAGAGAGGTTCCACGAAGGGTCATCACTTCTTGGTCCTGTGAATAAAGGTTCAGGTCATGGAGTGACCTTGTCCATAGAATGTGCCTCGTGTGGATTTGTTTTATTGTGTAAGGACTTTACATTGGCGATGAGAAACGGGAATCAACGACCCATGAGAATGGCCACCGGCAGCACACATGAACGGTACTGTGTTGGTGAGGACTGGGACGATTTCATTGAGAGGCTCCAGCAGAGTTTTGTCACGAAGGGCTGGCTGGGAGACGCAGCAGCCGACAAGCGAAGGTCTCATCTGCTGACCAGCTGTGGACCTAAGATTTACGCGCTCATGAAAGACCTGCTAACTCCCGAGAAGCCGGCGGACAAAACCTTTGACGAGCTCCCTTTTATTGCTCTCCCTTTTATTTGCGGAGCAGGTTCAAGGGGCTAGATGGCCTACTCCTGTTCCTAATTCTTATGTTCTTAATTCTTGTGCTCAGCAAACTGATCGGTGAGCACCTCAAACCGGCGAGCAGCGTACACGTGGCCCGACACCGATTCTATACCCACCGACATCGGGAAGGACAGAGCATACCAGATTTCGTTGCGGACCTCCGGCGCTTGGCCAGCCTCTGTAAGTTCACAGACGCCTGCAGGGGGGAGATGCGAAGGAATCTCTTTATTGAGGGCATCAGTCATGCTGGGATTTTCAGAAGGCTAATTGAGACCAAGGACTTGACCTTGGAAGCGGCGGCGTTGATGGCTCAGACCTTTATGGCGGGGGAGGAGGAAACCAAGATAATATACGCACGCAATTCTGCTTCCAGTGGCGATGGATCAGGGAGTCAATATCATAAATGCGACATAGAGCCCCGCAGGCAGGCAAGGGCAGTTCGACACACCCCAGGCAGCAATAGACCCAAGAGTAAGTCTCCAACAGAGACAATGGCAGGCTGAACGACATTTACGCCCCCCCCAGTGGACAATGCAGCCTGGGATGGGGCCATTGACACCCACTAACAGGGTGCTCAAGAGCAGTCAAAGGGACAATCAGCGAGGAATGCCTTGTAACAGCTCTTTTGTTCACAACAATGGGAATCTCAGTTCATGCTGGCGGTGTGGGGGCAGACATGCTGCCAGGTCTTGCAGGTTTCAACAGTTCGTCTGCAGAAATTGTAACCTCAGTGGCCATTTAGCCAGAATGTGCAGAAAGCCTGTAACCAGGCTAATATACGAGGCGGATGAACCAGATGAGGGGTCTGCGATGCAGGATGACGCTTGGGGCAATTCAATGGATGCTGAATTTCAGCGGGTTCATGTGGCAAACATTCACAGCTCATATACCAAAACGGCACCGATGATGATGATGAAAGTCCTATTAAATGGCATCCCTGTACGCATGGAGCTGGACACGGGGGCCAGCCAATCACTCATGAGTGTTCAACAATTCGAAAGGCTGTGGCCACTCAAAGCCAGCAGACCCAAACTAGAACGCATTGAGACGCAATTACGGACGTACACCAAAGAAATAATTTCAGTGCTCGGCAGTGCAATGTTGACGGTCACACACAATGGATCGGTGAATTGGCTGCCACTCTGGATTGTCCTGGGCAATGATCCCGCACTTTTGGGGAGGAGCTGGTTAGCTGAGATGAACTGGAAATGGGGGGATGTGCACGCCATGTCATCTGTGGAGCGAAGTTCATGCTCACAGGTCCTGCAGCAATTTGAGTCACTATTTTAACCTGGCATCGGGACGTTCAAAGGTACCAAAGTAGTGATACGCATCACCCCGGACGCCAGACCAGTGCACCACAAAGCCAGAGCTGTGCCGTATGTGATGCGGGAGAAAATTGAGAGCGAGTTGGACCGGTTGCTGAGAGACGGCATTGCCATGTATGTAACTTTCATGTAACTGTAACCTTCATATACTGTATACACCTAAGAAATGCACACCTTGACCACAGGGGGAGAACTTGTGGGAGACATTCCTCACCTGGTCACCCAGGTATATAAAGGGAGGTCCCATGCAGGGTCATCACTTCTTGGTCCTGTGAATAAAAGTTCAGGTCACAGAGTTACCTCGTCTGCCGAATGTGCCTCGTGTGAATTTATAGTAATGTGTAAGGACATTACAGGCAACATCTTGCCCATTGAATTCAGCGATTGGGTGAGCTCCATCGTTCCCGTCCTAAAAGCGGATGGCTCGGTCAGGATCTGTGGTGACTACAAGGCCACCATCACCGGGTGTCCCTA
Source organism: Pristiophorus japonicus (assembly GCF_044704955.1). Classification (NCBI taxonomy): domain Eukaryota; kingdom Metazoa; phylum Chordata; class Chondrichthyes; family Pristiophoridae; genus Pristiophorus; species Pristiophorus japonicus. Next base: position 69,334,210 of record NC_091981.1, read on the forward strand.
CAAGACCAATACCTGCTCCCGAGCGCGGAGGACCTTTTTGCCACGCTGGCAGGCGGCAAGCTGTTCACCAAGTTGGACCTAACTTCAGCCTATATGACCCAGGAACTGGCCGACAAATCCAAACTACTGACCACCATCACCACGCACAAGGGACTGTTTGTTTACAACAGGTGTCCGTTTGGCATTCGATCAGCGGCCGCGATTTTTCAAAGAAACAGGGAAAGCCTGCTCAAATCCATTCCCGGAACAATCGTATTTCAGGAAGACATCCTCATCACCGGTCGTGACACCGAGGAACACCTCCACAACCTAGAGGAGGTGCTTCGCCGACTGGACCAGGTAGGCCTGCAATTCAAGAAGTCTAAGTGTGTGTTTTTGGCTCCCGAGGTCGAGTTTCTGGGCAGGAGGATTGCTGCAGACGGGATTCGGCCTACCGAATCCAAAACGGAGGCGATTCGACGAGCACCACATCGGAGTTGCGTTCATTTCTGGGACTCTTGAACTATTTCGGGAACTTTCTGCCAAACTTAAGCACATTGTTGCAGCTGCTACACGTGCTCCTGCATAAGGGTTGCGATTGGTTTTGGGGGGACTGTCAGGAACGGGCTTTCAATCGGGCGCGGAATCTACTTTGTTCAAATAAGTTGTTGACCTTGTACGACCCATGTAAGAAATTGGTTGACATGTGATGCATCGTCCTATAGGGTTGGGTGCATGTTGCAGCAGAGTAATGATGAGGGCCAACTACAACCTGTGACTTATGCCTCCAGGTCACTCTCTCAAGCTGAACGGGGGTATGGGATGGTTGAGAAGGAAGCACTCGCATGTGTCTATGAGGTGAAAAAGATGTATCAGTACATTTTTGGCAGGAAGTTCAAATTAGAAATGGACCACAAGCCATTAACATCCCTGCTGCCAGACAGCATGGCTGTCAATGCCAATGCGTCAGCTCACATACAGCGATGGGCTCTCACGCTCACTGCGTACGAGTACACAATCCGGCACCAGCCCAGCACCGGACGCGCTCAGCAGGCTTCCACTGGCCACCACTAAGGGGGCAGCGGAGCAAAGCGCTGAGATGGTCATGGCTGTCGATGCCTTTGACAGCACAGGCTCCCCCATCACAGCCCGCCAGATCAAAATCTGGACCAACAAAGATCCCCTCCTATCCTTGATTAAGAAATGTGTCCTGACTGGGGATTGGGCACCCGGAGCATGCCCTGAGGAGGTCAGACCTTTTCACAGACGGATAGATGAGCTCTCCATCCAAGCCGACTGCCGACTATGGGGCAGCCGGGTAGTCATGCCCCAGAGGGGCAGGGAAGCATTCATCAGGGAACTGCACAGCGAGCACCCAGGCATCATGCTGATGAAGGCCATTGCCCGGTCACATGTGTGGTGGCCGGAAATTGACTCAGACCTGGAACACTGTGTTCGCAGGTGCAAGATGTGTGCCCAGCTCGGTAATGCCCCCAGGGAGGCCCCGCTCAGCCCCTGGCCCTGGCCCACCAGGCCATGGTCACATATTCACGTCGACTATGCGAGCCCGTTCATGGGGAAAATGTTTCTCATTGTGGTTGATGTGTACTCGAAATGGATCAATGCATCATTTTGAATTAGTGCACGACATCCACCACCGTGGAGAGTCTGCGTGCGGTCTTTGCGACCTACGGTTTGCCGGACATCCTTGTTAGCGATAATGGCCCATGTTTCACAAGCTACGAATTCCAGGAGTTCATGTCAGATAATGGCATTAACCATGTCAGGACAGCACCATTCAAGCCGGCCTCCAATGGTCAGGCGGAACGTGCGGTCCAAATCATAAAACAAGGCATGCTCCGGATTCAAGGACCCTCCCTTCAATGCCGCCTATCGCGCCTCCTGCTGGCCTATAGGTCCCGACCCTACTCGCTCACGGGGGTCCTGCCCGCAGAGCTACTCATGAAACAAACACTCAAAACTCGGCTGTCCCTCATTTATCCAGTCATGTCTGACATTGTTGAGGGCAAGCGCCAGTCCCAAAACGAGTACCATGACCGAAATTCAAGGGGGAGATGTATAGAAATTGATGACCCCATATTTGTTCTCAATCACGCTTTGGGGCCCAAATGGCTTGAGGGTAGTGTAGTAGACAAAGAGCGGAATAGAGTCATAGTGGTTGAACTTAACAATGGGCAGATATGCCGCAAGCATCTGTACCAAGTTAAAAAAAAGGTTCAGCATGGACACTGAGGAACCTGAGGAAGATTATGAGATGGTATTCACACCACCGCCAGTGAACGAGCAACAAGAACATTCAGCAGCATGCACAGTCCCTGCGGTTAGCCCGGACAGGCCGGAATCACCACAGGTGACAGAGACGCATACCAAGGCTCAACAACCAGAGCCCCAACTGCGGCGCTCCAGGAGAGAGCGCAGACCACCTGAGAGACTCAACCTCTGATCCCAATAAGATGTTGAGGGGGAGGTGATGTCATGTATGTAACCTTTATGTAACAACACTGCAATACTGTATATACATAAGAAATGCACACCTTGACCACAGGGGGTGAACTTGTGGGAGACACTCCTCACCTGGTCATCCGGCTATATAAAGGGAGGTCCCATGCAGGCTCATCACTTCTTGGTCCCGTGAATAAAGGTTCAGGTCATGGAGTGACCTTGTCCATAGAATGTGCCTCGTGTGGATTTGTGGTATTGTGCAAGGACTTGACAAGAACCTCAGATTCGAAGTGCTCAGCGCCCTCCCGGATGCACTTCCTCCACTTAGGGCGGTCTTTGGCCAGAGACTCCCAGGTGTCAGTGAAGATGTTGCACTTTATCAGGGAGGCTTTGAGGTTGTCCTTGTAACATTTCCTCTGCCCACCTTTGGCTCGTTGGCCATGAAGGAGTTCCAAGTAGAGCGCTTGCTTTGGGAGTCTCGTGTCTGGCATGCAAACAATGTGGCCTGCCCAGCGGAGCTGATCAAGTGTGGTCAGTGCTTCAATGCTGGGGATGTTGGCCTGGTTGAGAATGCTAACATTGGTGCGTCTGTCCTCCCAGGGGATTTGTAGGATCTTGCGGAGACATCATTAGTGGTATTTCTCCAGTGACTTGAGGTGTCTAATGTACATGATCCATGTCTCTGAGCCATATAGGAGGACGGGTATTACTACGGCCCTGTAGACCATGAGCTTGATGGCAGATTTGAGGGCCTGGTCTTCAAACACTCTTTTCCTCAGGTGGCCGAAGGCTGCACTGGCACATTGGAGGTGGTGTTGAATCTCCTCATCAATGTCTACTCTTGTTAAGAGCCCCATTATCATGTTATCTTGGGCTTCATTGTTCAGGACCCCACCTCCCCCCCACCACCCCCCCACCACCAAGCATAAAAAATGGGCGTATCTTAATTTTAAGCTATGCTACTACAGTCAAAACAGCTGAAAAAAGTCCCACCAGCACTCGCAATGATTAACTAGAGATTTGGCGGGCAAAATTGGGCCCCTTTGCACCTGCTGCTAGAGGCTCCGGGGGGCGCTAATGACCGCAAATTGGTATGCGACCAGGCGGGACGAGATCAGCACATCCCGCTAAATTTGGCAGAGGTTTAGGGGCGGCAGGACGGCATTGCGCCCCGATCTCCTGTGCCCGGCAATTGTGATGCCATTGCCGTGGGCAGCACCCCGGAAGAAAAATTGGCTCTCGACCACTGGTTGTGCACCTGCTGTTAACAACGATAGGTTGAGCAGTCGAGTTTCAGTCGGATGGCAGCTGGAGGAGCGCTATTTAAAGGCACCAGCATCCGGTTTACTTTTAGTCGGCCAATAATGGTTCCTTGTTAGTTTCACATAGGCAGTCAGGCCTTTTGACCAATTTGAGCGATTTGCTGTTGAGCAAGTGTTCTGGCTCATAAAGATTTGTGAGTTTCATTGAGGGAAAATTTGAAAGTTCAACATTCGAATCCTTTCATGGGGGCTGTGCTGGTACTGGATCTCATCCTCCAGCGTCACCGTCAGAGGTAGCTGAGGCACAGAGAAAGAGTGCAAAAAATGGCCAGAGGTGGGAGGGCCAACAGGCCTCTCAGCAGGAGACCAGACCCTCCCAGGGTATTCTGGCAGCAGCTCTCCTACATCAATTTCACTGAGGAACAGTGTGTTCGAAGGCTGTGTCTTAAGCAAGCTCTGCTTCCTGCAACCAGACCTTGAGCCTCAGACCAGAGTGAGGACAGCTCTCTCAGTGGCAGTCAAGGTCACCATCACGCTCAATTTCTATGCCAGAGGAGCCTTCCAGTGTACAACAGGAGATATCTCCAACATCTTCCAGTTTGCCGTCCATTGGTGCATCTGCGAGGCGAGGGGAATATATTTTGTTCCCCATGATCAGAGAGAATCAGCTGGAGCGTGCATGTGCTTGGTCAGGATAGCGGGCTTCCCCATGTTGCAGGGCGCCATTGACTGCATCCATATTGCTCTGCAGGCACCGCATAACAATCTTGAGGTATTCCGTAACTGCAAAGGCTACCACTCACTGAATGTGCAGTTGGTACACAGGCCGAATCCTCACCAACAATGCCCACTATCCTGGCAGCAGCCATGATGCCTTCATCCTGTGCCAGCTCTCTTCCAGCCACCACATCAAGCTCGCGGCTGGCAGCTCAGAGACAAGGGTTATCAGCTCTCCACCTAGCTCATGACTCCCCTCCGTAACCCCAATGCTCGTGCCCGGCACTTATATAATGAGCCACGCTGCCACCAGGAACGTCATTGAGCAGACCATCGGAGTGCTCAAGCAACGGTTCTGCTGCCTTGAACGCTCGGGAAGAGTCCTTCACTATTTGGCTGAGCGGATGATCCTTTTTGTCATCATCTGCTGCACAACTTGGCCATCATGAGGGCGCATCCATTGCCACCTGGCATAGCTCCACCACCTCAGGATAAGGAGGAGGACGAGAATGAGGACAAGGATGAAGAGGAGGACAAGGAGGAACAGAAGCAGGAACAGCAGCGACGGAGGAGGCAGCCACTCAATCGGCCTTCTGGAAGGGCAGTCAGTGGCCACCTCATCAGACTTCGGTTCCAATTAATTTCAGGCTACTTCCCAGTTGCTCAGCACGTCCCCATCACCACATCAATTTCTCATTCCATACCACACTCCAAAACCGAAATGAAAGAGACCACCAAACATTCCAATGACAAATGTATCCAAAAATATTAACCACAATAACAATAACAACAACATTAACTAATCATCCTTGTGCAAACCCTTACTTACACTCTTAACACTGCCATTTCCTATTCTACTGCTCCGATGTAGTGCCTCCCCATTAGTTGCAGCAGAGCTGGTGGAGGCTACTGAGTGTCAGGGCCAGCGACTACAGACCTGGAAGGCCCGGCTGTATACTGCACCACCTCAGGCTGGGCGGCGGCACTATGGGCTGGATAGATGACAGGCAGCAACAAGTGCAATGGCGGAGTGGCAGTGGTGGGAGCAGGAATGCTGTCATCCCGAGAGAGGACATAAGGTTTCTGTTCCACTGATTCACTGCCACTCCCCCGGGGCAGCACCTCAGCATCCCTACCAATCTGCTGGATCACAGATTGGTGGCCTGCTGCTACACCATGAGACCCCCAGTAGACTGTGGTGGGCCCAGCAGTGATAGTAGCATTCAGAGCTTGCGTGGCATCCAGCTGAGACTGCATGAGAGCAGTCTGAGCTTTGAGGCCACCAACCATTGTCTGCATTACAGCACGAAGACATTGCATTGCTTCCACCTGTGCTGCAATGGAAACTGCCACATCACCCATGACACACGTCATGAGGCCTGGGTCCCCACGGTCTCTCCACTATCATCTGCAGACTGTAAATGATTGGCTCCACGGTATGTGCAGAGCTCTGTGCAATGTGGAGTGTGTCCACGCTCCTTACTATTGCCGAGAGGCTCTCGGGCATGCTTGCCATTGCATCTATCATCTTGGAATGCATGGCCATCACCGTTCTTGTGCACACCTCGCCATCGAGATCCTCATCTGAATCCTGTGCAGCGGAACTTGCACGTGAACTCGTCCACCATGGGGCTAGGCCCTGAGCTACCCTTTCCCCTTGGCCTTGCTGCAGCCCACTCGTCCCAGTGCAGACCCCTCTACTAAGCTTGCCTCTAACAATCACGTAGTGCCAGTCTCTGAAGGGATGCCTACGGGTGAGAGATGCAGTGACATGGTGCTTTGCTACTCCTTTTCTTCTCCTTCCTCACTGTCAGTGGGAGGCACAGGGACAGGCTGATCATCTGGTTGCTGAGTATATGAAAGCAGAAAGGTACCAGACTCCCATTAAGGTGAGGGTAGCGGGGCAGAAATGGAGCAAGGAATGCAGACAGTATCAGGAGCTGGAAAGTGATAAAGACATGGTGTGAGGGGGAAGTGGGATGAGAAAAGGAAAGGGGATGAATTTTCCGTTGTTGCCCTCAGAGGGATCGACGTCGGCAACGGCCATGGCACACACCACCTGCTGCTCAATCAGTTGCAGCCTCACTCCTCCAGGTCAGACAGCTGCTGAAGATAAGGGTCACCCCCGCCTGTCCTTTGCTGTGCCCTCCTATTGTGGGCAATCTTGGCCTGCAAAAGAAACAAATGTGTGTGAATCAGAGTCCAGCTATGTGTCTAGGAGATATGCCTGCCATCGTTGAATAGCGTCCATTGTAGGCAAGGCCTGAGATGTGGATGTAAGTTTGAGTAGGGGCAGATGTTTGGTGGGTGAGTGGTAGGGGTGTGGTGCTTTGCGCAGTGTGCACAGACTGAGGCTCAGATGCTGGTATTTAGGACCTGTTGAAGCATGTACTCACCTTAATCACCCAACTGAGGTCGTTGAATGTTTTCCGACACTGTCAGGCTGTGTTGCACCACACTACTGGACGAGATGACCTCTGCCACTTCCCTCCACATTGCCCTGAAGACCTGGGGCAATAGCTTCCTTCCATTGGCCGGAAACAGAATTGTCTTCCTTTACTCCACTGCAGCCACCAATGTCTCCAATGCCACGTCTGTGAAGCGACGAGCTCTCTTCCTGGTGGGATTGGGATTGGGATTGGGATTGGGATAGGGATTGGGATTGGGATTGGGATTGGGATCGGGATCGGGATCGGGATTGGGATCGGCTATTGCCATCAGGGGATTCACTTCTTCACAGGTCACCCTCAGATCCAGCAAAGCTGAAAATGAGCAGCTGCACAATGTTACAACCTCCCCTTTTAAGAGCTGGAATGAGCCAATGTGAAGGATGAAGGAAACTCTTTTAGAGTCTACCTGTAAAACATAAAACATTAAACCGTGCCACCTGCCCTGGATGACACAGCAGACATTTACAAGGCCCTTTTTTCTTTTTTGTGGTTTTCTTTTTGTGTTTTTCTTTTTTTTTTGGGCGCTAAAATCAAATTTTTTCCAGTGCCCCCTATAAAAGGGGAGGGGGACACTAAAAGCACCGGCAATTAAAACAAATTAAACTTTAAAACGTAAAATCAAATTAAAATTTGGTTGCCGGGCGTGATGATGCTCTCCAGTCCCTCCGGTGCCCACCTCTCGCGGAAGGCCGCGAGCGTACCGGTGGACACCGCGTGCTCCATCTCCAAGGACACCCTGGACTGGATGTAAGAGCGGAAGAGAGGCAGGCAGTCAGGTTGAACGACCCCCTCGACCGCCCGCTGCCTGGACCGGCTGATGGCACCCTTGGCCGTGCCCAGGAGCAGTCCTACGAGGAGGCCCTCGGACCTACCCGCTCCCCTCCGCACAGGGTGCCCAAAGATCAGGAGAGTGGGACTGAAGTGCAGCCAGAATTTCAGGAGCAGCCCCTTTAGATAATGAAACAGGGGCTGCAACCTCGTGCACTCAGTAAAAACATGGAACACGGACTCCTCCAGACCGCAGAAATTGCAGGCGGCCTGGGAGTCCGTGAACCGGCTTAAAAATTTGTTGCACGGCACTGCTCCGTGCACCACCCTCCAGGCCAAGTCCCCGATGAATACTGGGAGGACTCCCGCATAGAGTGCCCTCCATCGGGGATGAAGGATGAAAGAAACTCTTTTGAGTTTACCTGCAAAACATAAAAACATTAAACGGTGCCACCCGACCTGGGTGACACTCCAGACATTTACAAGGCCCTTTTTTTCCCCCCTTTTTTTGTTTTTTTTGTGTTTTTTCTTTTTTTTTTTTTTTTTTTTTTTTGGGCACTAAAATCACAATTTTTCCCCAGTGCCCCCTATAAAAGGGAAGGGGACACTAAAAGCACCGGCAATTAAAACAAATTAACTTTAAAACGTAAAATCAAATTAAAATTTGGTTGCCGGGCGTGATGATGCACTCCAGTCCCTCCGGTGCCCACCTCTCGCGGAAGGCCGCGAGCGTACCGGTGGACACCGCGTGCTCCATCTCCAAGGACACCCTGGACCGGATGTAAGAGCGGAAGAGAGGCAGGCAGTCAGGTTGAACGACCCCCTCGACCGCCCGCTGCCTGGACCGGCTGATGGCACCCTTGGCCGTGCCCAGGAGCAGTCCTACGAGGAGGCCTTCGGACCTACCCGCTCCCCTCCGCACAGGGTGCCCAAAGATCAGGAGAGTGGGACTGAAGTGCAGCCAGAATTTCAGGAGCAGCCCCTTTAGATAATGAAACAGGGGCTGCAACCTCGTGCACTCAGTAAAAACATGGAACACGGACTCCTCCAGACCGCAGAAATTGCAGGCGGCCTGGGAGTCCGTGAACCGGCTTAAAAATTTGTTGCACGGCACTGCTCCGTGCACCACCCTCCAGGCCAAGTCCCCGATGAATAGTGGGAGGACTCCCGCATAGAGTGCCCTCCATCGGGGATGAAGGATGAAAGAATCATTGCTGAATGCATTGCACCTGAAATTCATTAGCAATCTGGTGGTAGCACCCCTGTAGCCCCCACACTGAGGTAATTAGCACTTGATTTAGTGCCTGACTGCCTTCCTGGGGCACTAAGCTCAATTTAGTAGAAGTTCAGAATCATTCGTGCCTGGCGCAAAATTTTCGCAAGTTCACAAGTTAACATCCTAAATGGGGCACTACTGAATTTTTCCCTCTTAGATTATTAGAGGTGAGTGTCTCTTTAAACCTGTAGCCTGTATCCTGACTGTTCCTGCCATGATTTGCTCAGCAAACTTAAAAGTTAGTGGAGGGCATTTCAACTCCCAAAAACGGGTGGGTTTTGGTCGGGTGGGAAGTAAAAATCTTTAAAGTTTCAAATCTGAAGCCAACCCGACTCAAACCTGTGCACTTTCGAATTTAACAGAGAGTAGACAGGGGATAGGTGACCAACCAGGAGGCGGGACCTTCATTTAAATACCTTAATGAGGCTGTGTGCCTTTCACTTGAGACGTTAAACTGCTCTCTCAGGTTGACGTAAAAGATCCTATGACACTGTTTCGAAGCAGAGCAGGGGAGTTATCTGTTATGTATGTAAGCTTTACTAGTGTGTAAGACTTGCCACCGGGGGCACACCTGTTGGTGACACAAGGGTCACCTGCACACCCTGGGCAAGCAGGTATAAAAGGCAGTCTACCAAGCTGCTTCCTGACTCTGGAGTTACATTTGAGAGACCAAGGTCACAACAGTTTGAGCTTACAGTATACAGTCTTGTGGAGTTATTCTGAACATAACATTATCCCCAATGTCCTGGTCAATAGTTATCCCTCAATCAACATCACTAAAAAAAACAACTTATCTGGCCATAAACACATTGCTATTTATGGGAGCTTGCTCTGCACAAATTGGCTGCTGTGTTTCCTACATTACAACAGCGACTACACTTCAAAAGTATTTAATTGTCTGTAAAGCACTTTGGGAATGCCCTGAGGTCGTGAAACGCAAGTGGAAGACTTTCTCTGTTCCAGCTTTATCACTGGACAGCTGTGTTTCCTGGGCATCAGAAAACCCGCCGCCTAAAAGGAGGCGGGGACTGCTGGATTGAACAGGTAAGTGCCTTTCCAGCACTACTTGTGGGCCAGGAGGAACAGGAGTGTTTCACTCTGGCCCAACAAGCTACCCTGTTAACCTCCCCAGCAATCGGATCCGCTCGCTATCCGATGCATTCCACGGTCTGCAATCTCCTCCACAGGACCCCTGTGATCTCCTCCACAGGACCCCTGTGATCTCCTCCATGAGCCCCCTGTGATCTCCTCCACAGGACCCCTGTGATCTCCTCCACGAGCCCCCAGTGATCTCCTCCACGAATCCCCGCGATCTCCTCCACGTGGCCCCTGCAATCACCTCCATGGGTCCCTTGCGATCTCTCCCCACTGCCCCCCCACCCCCGCACATCGATGTCCACCACCCAATATACAATCTCTCCGGGTCCCCCATTGATATCCACCCTGACCCTTGATCTGTACATCCCTCCTCCCTGGTTCCTGGCTGCAGCCTAGTGCCACAGGCCTACCCACCCGACAGCCTCTCAATCTGCCTGGCTGCAGTCATTCTTCTGTGTTTCCTGACCGCTAAACTGCTCTCCTGCTCCCTCCCCAGTGAATCAGTTGCTGGCACAGACCAATTTCACAAAAAGGTCCTGTAACGAGATAATGTATAGCGCCCTCTAGCTAGGAGGAAAGGGGAGCTGTATTGAGAGAGAAAGACTGTGGTGAATTCTAATGAACCTTCTCATCTGGCGAAACACACCAACTGAAGGCCTTGATAGTTCGCCAGTACAATGCTTGTTTGGTCGCCGCACAAAGACAAAGATCCCAATCGCAAATGAACTACTCAAACCAAGAATCATGCACAACATCATCGTCAACAAAGAAAGGAACCATGCCAAACAAGCACACAACTACAACAGAGGTGCTACAGCACTTCCTACACTGCAGGAAGGAGAAACAGCAAGAGTGAAACAAACGCAAGAAAGCAAAGCATGGCAAAAAGCTCAGGTTCAGAAACAATTCAGCATTCGTTCATATCAGGTCATTACAGAAGATGGCCTTGAGTATCGCAGAAATAGGAAACATCTGAGAAAGAGCCCTGAGACATTCATCGAAACTTGAGAGATCTCAGTGACACCCTCAGACGATCTGATGCCAACATAGCCAACTAACACGTGAAACAGCACTTCAATGACAACGTGTGAAAACAGGAATTTGTTGTCTGATATTTCCCCTCATAGCAAAGGTAAAGGGACTAAAGCTGTTGTGTATCTGTAAAGCATGCACTCCCATGTTCCGCCACCAGGGAGTGCTTCCCCTGAAATCCCAAGGGATCGCAGCATCCCTTGGGAGCATAGGCCCCTAAGCCCTGTTCCTCACTCTTGAGTGTCTTAATAAAGACTGAGGTCACTGTTACTTTAACCTCCCTGTGTGCAGTTTCATCTGTGTAAGGAACACAATAACTGGCGACGAGTATATGAATCCAATGCAAAGATGCAGCAAACTGTGGACATCCTGGAGAAGTTCTCGAAGCGTGAGGACTGGGAAGCCTATGTCGAACAGCTAGACCAGTACTTTGTAGCCAACGAGCTGGACGGAGAAGGAAGCGCTGCAAAAAGGAGAATGGTCCTCCTCACGGTCTGCGGGGCACCAACCTACAGCCTCATGAAGAATCTTCTGGCTCCAGTGAAACCCACAGATAAGTCGTATGAGGAGCTGTGTACACTGGTTCGGGAGCATCTTAACCGGAGGGAGAGCGTGCTGATGGCGAGGTATCGGTTCAACACGTGCCAGCAATCTGAAGGTCAGGAAGTGGCGAGCTACGTCTCTGAGCTAAGGTGACTTGCACGACAATGTGAGTTTGATGGCAACCTGGAGCAAATGCTCAGAGACTTTTTTGTACTGGGCATTGGCCACGAGACCATCCTACGAAAACTTTTGTCTGTAGAGACACCGACCCTCAGTAAGGCCATTGCGATAGCACAGGTGTTTATGTCCACCAGTGGTAACACCAAACAAATCTCTCAGCACACAAGTGCCAGCAATGTTCATAAATTAACTGAAACTGTGTTTGCTAGCAGAAATGTACAGGGCAGAAACCACAAGTCTGCAACTGCCAGCAGGCCTCAGGTGACCCAGATGACTCAGTCAGCAAACAAAGGATGAATGCAAGGCAATTCACACCTTGTTGGCGTTGTGGAGGCTTACATTCAACCGATTCATGCTGCTTCAAAGGGTATGTTTGCAAGAGCTGTGGAACAATGGGGCACCTCCAACGAGCTTGCAGACGAGCGGCAAGCTCTGCAAAACCTGCTAACCACCAAGTCGCAGAGGAAAATCGGTCCATGTTGGATCAAAGCAATTTTGAGCCTCAGAGAGAGGAGGCAGATGCTGAAGTATACAGGGTGCACACATTTTCGACGAAATGTCCAGCCATAATGCTAAATGTAAAATTGAATGGCTTACCCATAACCATGGAACTGGACACTGGCGCTAGCCAATCCATCATGAGTAAAAAGATGTTTGAGAGACTGTGGTGCAACAAAGCACTCAGACCAGCCCTGAGCCCCATCCACACAAAAACTGAGAACGTATACCAAAGAGCTTATCACTGTCCTGGGCAGCGCCATGGTCAAGGTCACCTACGAGGGAATGGTGCATGAACTGCCACTCTGGATTGTCCCGGGCGATGGCCCCACACTGCTTGGAAGGAGCTGGCTTGGCAAAATCTGCTGGAACTGGGATGACATCTGAGCGCTATCACATGTCGATGAGGCCTCATGTACCAAGGTTCTGAACAAATTTCCTTCCCTTTTTGAGCCAGGCATTGGATACTTTTCAGGGGCGAAGGTGCGGATCCACTTGGTCCCAGAGGCATGACCCATTCAGCACAAGGCGTGAGCGGTACCTCACATGATGAGGGAGAGAGTGGAAATCAAGCTGGACAGGCTACAACGCGAGGGCATCATCTCCCCAGTGGAATTCAGCGAGTGAGTCAGCACGATTGTTCCAGTACTCAAAAGTGATGGCACAGTCAGGATTTGCGGCGATTATAAAGTAACTATTAATTGTTTCTCGCTACAGGACCAATACCCGCTATCTAAGGCAGCGACGCTGGCAGGAGGCAAGACGTTCACCAAGCTCGACCTGACTTCGGCCTGTATGATGCAGGAGTCTTTGAAGGGCCTCACCTGCATCAACACGCACAAGGGACTGTTTATCTACAACAGATGCCCATTTGGAATTCGGGCTGCAGCGATCTTCCAGAGAAACATGGAGAGCCTACTCAAGTCAGTACCACGCACGGTGGTTTTTCAGGATGACATATTGGTCATGGGTCGAGCATCTACAAAACCCGGAGGAGGTCCTCCAGCGACTGGATCACGTAGGGCTGCTGCTGAAGAGGTCGAAATCCCTCTTCATGGCAACAGAAGTGGAGATTTTGGGGACGGCATTCGGCCCACAGACACCAATACAGAGGCTATCAGGAACGCGCCCAGGCCACAGAACATCACGGAGTTGAGGTCGTTTCTGGAACTCTTCAACTATTTTGGTAACTTCCTACCGGGGTTAAGCACCCTTTTAGAGCCCCTACATGTGTTATTGTGTAAAGATGAGAACTGGGTATGGGGAAAAAAACCAAGTAATTGCTTTCGAGAAAGCCAGAACCATTTTATGCTCCAACAAGCTGCTTGTATTGTATAACCCGTGTAAAAGACTTGTGTTAGCATGTGATGCATCGTCATACGGAGTCGGGTGTGTATTACAACAAGCTAACGTTGCGGGGAAGTTGCAACCTGTCGCCTATGCTTGTCGAAGGCCGAGAGAACCTACAGCATGATTGAGAAAGAGGCATTAGCGTGTGTGTTCGGGGTAAAGAAATTGCATCAGTACCTGTTTGGCCTCAAATTTGAGCTGGAAACCCATCACAAGCCCTTCATATCCCTGTTCGCTGAAAACAAGGGGGTAAATACTCATGCCTCAGCCCGCATACAAAGGTGGGCACTCGCGCTATCAGCATATAACTATACCATGCGCCACAGGTCAGGCACTGAGAACTGTGCGGATGCTCTCAGTCGGCTACCATTGCCCACCACGGGGGTGGAAATGGCGCAGCCTGCAAACCTGTTGATGGTGGTGCAGCCCGCAGACTTGTTGATGGTCATGGAAGCATTTGAAAATGATAAATCACCTGTCACGGCCCGCCAGATTAGGACATGGACCAGCCAAGATCCTCTGCTGTCCCTAATAAAAAACTGTGTACTGCATGGGAGCTGGGCCAGCATCCCCGTTGTATGCAAGAACTAATCAAGCTGTTCCAGCGGCGAAAGGATGAGCTGTCCATTCAGGCAGACTGTCTGTTGTGGGGTAACCGTGTAGTGCTACCCAAAAAGGGCAGGGAGACGTTTATCTCGGATCTCCACAGCACACACCCGAAAGCGATAGCCAGATCCCACATGTGGTGGCCCGCTATCGACTCTGACTTCGAGTCCTGTGTACGGCAATACAGAATGTGTGCTCAGTTTAGCAACGCGCCCAGAGAGGCACCACTAAATTTATGGTCTTGGCCCTCCAGACCATGGTCGAGGATCCATGTCGCCTATGCGGGCCCGTTTCTCGGTAAAATGTTCCTGGTGGTGGTGGATGCTTTTTCAAAATGGATTGAATGTGAAATAATGTCGGGAAGCACCGCCAGCACCACCATTGAAAGCCTGAGGGCCATGTTTGCCACCCTCGGCCTGCCTGACATATGGTCAGTGGCAACGGGCCATGTTTCACCAGTGCCGAATTTAAAGAATTCATGACCCGCAATGGGATCAAACATGTCACCTCGGCCGTGTTTAAACCAGCCTCCAATGGGCAGGCAGAGCGGGCAGTACAAACAATCAAACAGAGCCGTAAACGAGTCACAGAAGGCTCACTCCAAACCGCCTGTCCCGAGTACTGCTCAGCTACCGCACGAGACCCCGCTCGCTCACAGGGGTGTCCCCGGCTGAGCTACTCATGAAAAGGACACTTAAAACCAGACCCTCGCTGGTTCACCCCAACCTGCATGATCAGGTAGAGAGCGGGTGGCAGCAACAAAATGTAAACGATGGTCGCACCATTGTGTCACGGGAAATTGATCTGAATGACCCTGTGTATGTGCTAAACTATGGACATGGTCCCAAGTGGATCGCGGGCATAGTGATAGCTAAAGAAGGGAGTAAGGTGTTTGAAGTCAAACTAGACAATGGACAAATTTGCAGAAAGCACCTGGACCAAACGAGGCTGCGGTTCACAGACTGCCCTGAACAACCCACAACACACACCCAAAGGATCAACGACACCATCCCGGACCACAAAATCGAACCCATCACGCCCAACAGCCCAGCAAGGCCAGGCTCACCCAGCAGCCCTGCAGGGCCAACAACACGTCAGCCCAGTGAGGGCACAGTCAACACACCAGAACAGACATTTGTACCGAGGTGGTCCACCAGGGAAAGAAAGGCTCCCGACCGCCTCACCTTGTAAATAGTTTTCACTTTGGTATTTGGGGGGAGTGATGTTGTGCATCTATAAAGCATGCACTCCCATGTTCCGCCACCAGGGAGTGCATCCCCTGAAGTCCCAAGGGATCCCAGCATCCCTTGGGAGTACTGTATATAAACCGGCTCCTAAGGTCTATTCCTTGCTCTGTATTAATAAAGACTGAGGTCACTGTTACTTTAACCTCCCTGTGTGCAGTCTCATCTGTGTTCGGAACACAATAAAAGCGATCAGTGCACAGAACACCACTGAAACAACCAGTTTGAGGCGAAGCGACAGAATCTGCATAACACCAAAATACTATGTACAGAAATAATAAATCATGGACACTGGCCACTTGGATAAAGAATTAATAAGACAAGAGTTTTGTTGTTGTTGTTCGTTAAACTTGTAGTTGTTTAATACATGTATTCATAAGAAGTTAACTACCCGTTTATATTGGCTAACTTCAATTCATTTTTGTTTCTTATGAAAGGAAAGGTGCAATGAGATAATGTACAGCGCCTTCTAGCTAGGAGGTATCGATATAATGTAAAGCGCCCTCAAGCTGGGAGGTATCAGGAGCTGTATTGAGAGAGAGGGTCTGTGAAGGAATGCCATTTTACAAGCTCCACATGGCTTTCTGAGATCTCCCAAACAAAGAGTGTTAAGTTGAACTAAGGGTGTTCAAGAATGTTCAAGAAACTATAAAATACGGGTCCTAAAACAGTTGAAAGACTCTGATTTAAATATTTTAGTTGCCTTAAATGCTTAATTTAAGCCAGCACTTGGGACGACTAAGGGACGCCCAAATCAACTCATTGCACACGACTCATTTCTGCTTTATACTGGTTGCACGTGATTGCAGCCCAACATTGGTGAGTTTAGCACCTGCTTTGTGCTCAAAAAACTGGTGAAATGAGGTACAAATTTGCCTTCATGATTTCGATCATCATAAAAATAGAAAAAATTACAAGAAAACAAATACTTATTTTCTGAATTTGATATGCTTGGGTCAATATTTTCCATTGAAGTCCTGTGCTTTTGTAAATCTTTTTAGTCTTGAGTTTGTGAGAGATCCCAACTGTTAGCTGAAGAGAATGGCCCTTCGCAGGATGGAATTCCCAGCATGCACAGGTGCATGTAGCTTCCAGAAGTTTTCATGATTGACAGGAAGACACAACAGGTTAGGATTTGCTGTTTGTAAACTGTTTCCCTTTCAATGGAAAATGACTGAGAATGAATGAAGTAACCAGAATTTGTTTCTGTACAAGACATCTAACACAAGGTAAGGATGACATCTTTAACCTTCGTCAAGCAATTTTCCTGAAAAAAAAGGTCACTGTATTCAATAGGTTATTTAATTTATGTGTGTAACAAATGGAACTTCCAGCTGTATCAAAGTGGGATCTGTACATTTTGCAATTTATTCTAAATGTTACAGCAACTGCCCTTTCTTTTGTTTGTTTATGTAGATGCTAGCAATCTGAGAAAAATAAAGGAAACCAGAATTTCCTGCTGTTGCCAATCAACAGAGAAATAACGGGCAAAAGATCCACAGTCATTCTGGCAGACTGCTACCCAAATGGACGCAAACTCAGCTGTGAATCAGGTCTGCGAGAGAATACACAGCCTTGTGAGGGAATTTAAAGTCTCTATATACCCCTTGTACAGCAGTGGCACAGAGGAGAGAGCGGGGACTCAGGCCGAAGTTCCTGAGTTCTGGCCTTTAGTCAGAAGCCTGCAAATGTCGGTGAATGTAGACCATGAGATCCGTCGTACCAGAAGATCAGACGAAGATGGGTGTTAGTGGAGAGGATCTGAAGGCCCACACTGGGGTTGAGGTCTGGAACCTCGATGAGGAGGAAAAATATATTTTTCAAATATTTAAATATGCCTTCTGGGCTCGAAACGGTGACTTTGCTTGGCCAGTCAACAGCGGAGCCCACAGGAGGGCACATCCTGATATTTTTGCCAGGATGCAGTCCCTGTGGATTTTTGGGGACAGTGACATAAAAGTTAAAGGTCGTGTGGATCTTTGACAGCTGCAGGCAGCCCTGTCCACACCCTGGTGCGAGGCTCGAGTTGTGGTTGCAGTGACATAGCTCAGTGACAGCCTCCTTTGTGGAGTGAAGGCACCTTATACTTCCCAAAGGTTCATGTAGGAGACGTACTCCATGAAAACTTGTTGTGGGTGTGGTCTCCTGCAGTGTGCCCTCCTCTTCCTCCTCCCCCTTGTAGCAACTACCCTAGTCTCTGCTGTCTTCATTGTTGCTCACCCTCCTCCAATCTCAAAGGCAATTCCACAAGACCATGCCTGACTGCAGTCACAAATAACATCAACAACTTGTATTTATATAGCCCCTTTAACATAGTAAAACATCCCAAGGCGCTTCACAGGACTATTATAAGACAAAACAATTTGACACCGAGCCACATAAGGAGAAATTAGGACAGATGACCAAAAGCTTGGTCAAAGAGGTAGGTTTTAAGGAGTGTCTTAAAAATGGAAACATGAGGTAGAGAGACGGAGAGGATTAGGCAGGGAACTCGAGAGCTTAGGGCCTAGGCAGCAGAAAGCATGACCACCAATGGTTGAGCGATTATAATCAGGGTAGAATTAGAGGAGTGCTGACAACTCGGGGGATTGTGGGACAGGAGGAGATGACAGAGATAGCGAGGGGCGAGGCCATGGAGGGATTTGAAAACAAGGATGAGAATTTTATAATCGAGGCATTGCTTAACCGGGAACCAATGTAGGTCAGTGAACACAGCGGTGATGGGTGAATGGGACTTGGTGTGAGTTAGGGTGTGGGCAGCCGAGTTTTGGATGACCTCAAGTTTACATAGGGTAGAATGTGGGAGGCCAGGCAGGAGTGTTTTGGAATAGTCAAGTCTAGAGGTAACAAAGGCTTGGTAAGGGTTTCAGCAACGGATGTGCTGAGGCAAAGGCAGAGGCAGGTGATATTACGGAGCTGGAAATAAGCAGTCTTAGTTATGCCGTGGTCGGAAGCTCATTTCAGGATCAAATATGGCATCAAGTTTGCGAACAGTGTGTTTCAGCCTCAGACAGGTGTTAGGGAGAGGGATGGAGTCAGTGGCTAGGGAACGGAGTTTGTGGCGGTGACCGAAAACAATGGCTTGCATCAGCAAATGCTTCATCTCAGCAGTCAAACTTAACTTTCCAGAGTCAGATAAATGTCTCCCTGTTGTCTGCAGCCAGAATGTACCAAACCTTTTAAGAGATGCTGGCGTCTTTAAGTGACATTGGAGGCACTGGATATCTGGCCCCCAAACAGGCATACAGCCAATGAATAGCACTTGGCTGCATTTCAATTCATGATAATGAGTAGACAGCACAAATATTCCATACTGCCTGCTAATGAGCCCCGCGCACTCGTTTTGGGCACAATTGAAATTCTGCGCCACTGGACCCCCATCCAACTTTCGCAGAGTCATTGGGAGGAATTTTAACCCCCCAAAACAGGTGGATTTGGGTCAGGTGGGAGGTTAAGATGGTAGAAATCTGAATCCTGACCCTAACCCATCTCTAACCCATGCATTTCTAGTTTTAACGAAGGCAGTACAGGGGGGTTGTGCGGGTGTGCCAGCCCATTCCCAGGAGGTGGATTGGCACTTTAAATATTATAATGAAGCTGCATGCCTCATTTTCAATCTCCATTTTAAATCTAACTCTGGGTGGCCAGGTTTCCCAGGCGAGCTAAAGGGAGCTAGAGACGGATGGATCCAGTAGTTAAGTGCCTTTCCATTATGTAAGGGGTGGTCTATCGGGGGGGTCAGCTTTCCCTTCTGACCTTATATGAGCGGTTTCGAATCGCTCCCACACTCTTGGTTCTAGACCCTGGAATTAGGAAGGGACTGTGACAGACTTGGACAGACAATCGGTTTCAAGGTAGGAAGCAGGTATGGCTTTACTGTGTTGAAAAGGAAGTAAAAGGCACACCTTGAATAATACACACAGGATAGTAATACTAATACACACTGAGGGGTACAACACATAAATTGTCAACATACAGCCTGTGGGGGAAAGAATACAGCTTAAACTCTAAATGGGGTAAAGAGGAGAATGCAGATACATTTACACAAGTTATCCCAGCCTCCCTCTCCCAATTCCTCTAACTAACTAAGTTATAGCTCTGGAGGTTCAGGGGCTATGATCACCAATCCCCTTTTTGACAGTTGCCGGTGAATCACGGTTTCGGGGTTCGCTGCACTCGGCCTTCTAGGCGAGCCGTACCCCGGACGGAGGAGAGGACTTCGGACTGCGTAGTCTTCAGTTGGGGTAAGTCCGTTGATGCGGTAAGTTGCGTTTTGGATGTATGGGGTAAGTACCCACTTTCTTTGGTTAGGAATACTTTTAGTTAGTCCTTTTTGGTAATTTCTCACCCGTTGGTCATTCAGAAGTAGATTGTAGAGTGGAAATAAATGTCGATTCTTCGGTTTTTGCTGAGTTGGTTTCGGTTAGTCGCTTCGCTGGTTGTGGTGGCCCGGATTGTCAATTTGGTTGCTGACAACCTTCCATTTCGTGGGCCTCGTGCTCGGTCAGTCCTTGATGATTTCTTGTAGTTTCCTTCACTACTCCATTTCTTCACTCCCCACCTCCGGCTGCTTGTGTTCTTTTCCTTGTAAAACTGGGAATAGATATACCCCAAAAAGGCTTCCTTATCTCTCATCAAATCTGGCCCAGCTCTTTGTTTTAATTTTTCAGTGCAGCTAATTGAAACTTGATTAAGTGGTTTTAATCTGGCGTTGATCGGCTTTTCTGAGTTGGTGAGCTCTTGTCCATTGTGATAGTCTGGCCTGAGCCAGATATTTCTATGCCTGTTGAAAAGGTGTTGGAATATGTATGTGTCATTTGGGTCCTCTGGGTGGGGTGGATAATGTTTCTTCCGTGGTCAATTGTTAAAATGTAAATGTCTTCCAGGGACAGGTTTTGAGGGTAAACAGTTCCCAGACAATTTGATTAGCTCCAATGTCCAAACTGTCCCTTTAGAGATTGACCCCACCCCTTTTCTTGCAGACCCAACATTCACCTTTTAAAAATTCCAAAT
Organism: Pristiophorus japonicus; assembly: GCF_044704955.1. Classification (NCBI taxonomy): domain Eukaryota; kingdom Metazoa; phylum Chordata; class Chondrichthyes; family Pristiophoridae; genus Pristiophorus; species Pristiophorus japonicus. Next base: position 69,354,689 of record NC_091981.1, read on the forward strand.
TCGATTAAAGTTCGTAGTTTCTTCCATGTGCACTTTAGGATTTCAAACTTTCTGGTAGATAGTTCCAAATTAAATTCCCTGTCCTATGAGTCCAAACACTGCGGTGGCGGGCGGGGGCGGTGTCTCCATGAATGCATCCCCTTTTATCCCCTCAGGCCTCGTCTTCCCCTTTAAACTCATTTGTGTCCCGAAGTTTATCCTTCCATTTTAAAAGTCCAGAAAGGGATTCTTCTCCTCTGCAGGGGAAAAGTACAAGGAATCTTTGCAAAATATTGGTCAATTCTACACTCCCCCCTTTGATACCATATCACTTATGGTATCAGCTTCCAGGTGAGTAAAATTCCTGACTCCCAAGAGATAACCTTCCCCGTAGATTAACTAAACTAATACCCAAAATATGCATTACACTTATGCAACATCACCATAGATACACACTTTTCCCTTTACAGGTACAAACCTTTTACATTTACACCCTCCCAGCTTGGAGAGGGTTCCATCATTACAATTGCATTTCAGCACAGTTACATTTCATTTCAATTACATTATATTCACCAGCATGTAGGCAAACATACAACCACATTACAGAAGGAAGAACATAGATGAAAATTAAACAACATCAATTGGTCTCTTGAGGTTTGTCCATCACCTGGTAATGTCTGGATCCTGCCCTTGAGAACTGCTCTCAGGCTGGCTGACACATCAGACAAACTCAAAACAATCACCTAAACATTACTGCAACATTAACCTTAATTCTAAACTAAACTTAAAATGTAAAACGGTGCAGTTAACTGCCTTAAACTAAAAATCAGAGCTATATACAACCGCCACCCGTCTCTGGGTGGCCTGGTTAATCCCTATCAGGCCCATGCCTTGTGCGGCCTGATAGCCGCCTGGATGCTAGGGTTTTCCCGCAGCCGGTGAGCTGGAGACCCTTGTCTCTAGGACAGCTCGTTGCTACTGCTCCTGTGAGACCCTCACCGCTGGAGGCGGCTGGCTGGGAGTCCCTACTCTGAGCGGCCTCTGTACTTCTGATCTTTGGCCTTCCCTGTCGGGCTGCCCTTCTCCTAGGGTAGAATTGCTGAGGCTTAGATGCCGGTGACCACGGTATCTTTGGCCGTGGTGTACGGAGGGTCCTTCTCAGGGCTTCGGTTACTGAGGTTGCGTCCAAATCCCAAACGATGGGTGGGATAGCCCCTCCAGTAGTGCGATTCACCGCCCCTATAGGCACGGTTTCTGAGCCTGCCACATTCCCTGTGGGCCCTCCACCGTCGGCGGTGGCCAACGGACGGTCCTTGTCCTGAGGACGGTTCACCCCTCCCGGCTGCCCTCTGTGCTTGGCTGACCCTGGGTTGTACAGCTTGCACTGGTTGATGTGGAACCACTTAGTACGGCGGGGCAGCTTTATGGCATAGACCATCAGGCTTGCCTTGTTGACAATGCTGTATGGCCTCATATATAATGCTTCAAAAACCCCTACCTGAGCATAGTTCCTCACCATGACCTGGTCCCCTATCTCTCATTTGTGGTGTTTGCTGGGTTCTAGCAGCAATCGGTTACTCCGATGCTGTCTGCCCATGTTACTAGCAGCCTGCCAGTGAATCTGTCTGAGGTGTTCAAACAGGTTTCCTGATAAACAGGTCCTGGTTCACCTCTCTGAGCTGACCTTCTGTGAGCACCGGGGCTAGGACATGGGTGGGGGTTCGCATGATCCGGCCAGTCATGAGCTCGTATGGGGAATACCCGGTGCTCTTTGACTGGCTGGCTCGGATCCCCATTAGGACCAACGGTAAGACCTCCACCCACTTTTGGGGTGAGTCTCCCGTTTCCTTCTGCAGCCTTTCTTTAATGGTGCGGTTTAAACGCTCCACAATACCAGATGACTGTGGATTGTGGGCAACGTGCCATTGCCCCTCAATGCCGAGCACCTTAAGGGTTGCCTGCATTACCTGCCCGGTGAAATGGCTCCCCTGGTCCGACTCCACATACTGTGGGAATCCCCACCAGGAGAACACTTCCCTCACTAGAATCTTAGCTGTCCCTAGTGCGGTGGCTGTTCGGCAGGGGAAGGCATCAACCCATTTTGAGAACACGTCCACCAGGACTAGGCAGTATTTTTGTATCCTCCCTGGGCAGTGGGTAGGGGCCCGATGTAGTCAATTTGGATTGATTGCCATGGTCCCTCTACCCTCCTGACGTGTCCTAGGGACACCTTCCTTTTCTGGAGGTCAGGGTTGTTCGCAGCACACACCAGGCAGTTCGCACAGAACTCGCGGACGTCCTCCCTGAGTCCCGGCCACCATCCTGCCTGTTCCACCCGTTGCCAGGTGGTCTCAGGCCCGGGGTGTCCCGCTCCTGGACCCTCATGGGCCAGTTTTAGGAATTCCCTCTGGTGTTGCTATGGCACGACCCATTGTCCCTCTTTAAACGGCACGCCTTCCTTAATGGTAATGGCTGCTGTGCCGTACGGACCTTCTACTCTCTCTCCTCTAGCTAGTGCGTTCAGGACAGCTTTCAGGACCGGGTCCTGTGCCTGAACTGTATTTAAGTCCGGGGCCAAAGCGATCCCTGTACTCTCTGCTGCCCTGTTCTTATTCTTGACCGCTGCTATGCGGCCGGTGTCATGGGGTCCCAGAACTTTCCCGTGCGGGCATCTTCTTTGGCCAGTTTGTCGGCCTGTTGGTTTCCCTCTGCACGGGGTTCGGTTTTTGAATGGGCCTTCACCTTATTTATGTAGACCTTTCCCTCTTCCCCCATCGCTGTCATGATTTTCTCCAGCAGGGGCTTGATTGCCAAGGGTCTCCCGTCAGCGGACGTGTATCCGCGACGGGACCAGATAGCCAGGTACTCCGTACATGAATTGCAGGTGAACATACTGTCCGAGCAAATCGTGTACAGGGTATGGAATTCCTCGGGGTGGGTCACCACGTACATTACGGCGGACAGTTCAGCATGCTGGGCATTCATGTTACTGGGGAGCTTGATTCTCAGGACAATACCTGCCCTTGGGTCATAGACTCCGCAACCAGTGAGTCGCTCGCCAGCAGATACCGTGCTGGACCCGTCCACGTAGATGTCCTGGCCTATAGAGTGTAACCCAGCCCGAAGGCCAATGTTCGCCTCCCATACCCCTTCTATGGAGCACCTGGGTAGACTAGGTTGGCTGCGAGCCCTGGCTCGCGGGGGCCTTCTACTCTGAGGTCCATCTGGGAGAGGAGCAGGTTCCAGCGAGCAATGCGGGCACTGCTCACCATCCTGTCCTTAATCCTCCCATCTAGGAGCATCTGAGTAGGTGTGTAGTGGGTTAGGAGTGTTAGAGGAGACCCTCCCGTGAAGATCAAGGATCTTTTCACTGCCCAATGTGTGGCTAGGAGGTGTCTCTCACAGTTGGAGTATCCCTTCTCCACATCTGTGAGGATCCTGGAGGAGTAAACCACCGGCCTCAGCTGGCCGTGCCGCTCTTGAAGCAGCACTGAGCTCAAACTGTCCCCGCTGGCTGCCACCTCCAGGAAAAATTCCTTTCCGACATTTATCGCTCCTAAGGTTGGCAAGTCCTTCTTGAGCTGATTAAATGCTGCCTCGCAACCCTCATCCCAGTCCCACTCTACACCCTTGTGTAGGAGCCTGAGCAGAGGGGCTGCGGTGGCTGCATAATCCTCAATAAAATCTCTGCAGTATCCGGTGAGTCCTAGAAAGGATCTTACCCCTGTCACTGTGTTGGGGGCTGGTAACTCCTGTACTGCCTCCCTTCTAACCTTGTCTATGGCCCTTTCCCCAACGTGCACAGTCAGCCCCAGGAATTTGACTTCATTTTGGCCGATCTGTGCCTTTTTGAGGTTTACTTTAAACCCTTCTTCTTTTAGCAGCTCCAGCAGCTCAGCCAGCAGTGGGCCATGCTCCTCCCCCTGATCGGTGAACAGGAGCAGATCATCCACATACTGCATCAACTGCTGGGGTCTGCTAAAGCCCTTTAAACAGTTCGCCATGCATTGGTGAAAAATGCTGAGAGTGTTCTGAAAGCCTTGGGGAAGACAGTTCCACGTGTATTGTTGGCCCTTGAGGGTAAAGGCGAACTTGTACTGGTCCTCCCGTTTTAAAGGAATGGACCAGAACCCATTTGAAATGTCCAGTACCGTGAAAGTGGTCACAGATGCTGGAATACTCCCTATGATGTCCGCTACGGCTGTTACAGTGGGTGCACAGGCAGGGATATTCTTATTTAGTACTCGATAGTCCATGGTGGCCCTCCATGAGTTGTCCGGTTTCTTAACCGGCCACAGTGGAGAGTTCACATGGGTAGCTATCGGTCTTAACACCCCTTGCTCTACCAGTGATCCCAATGCATTGTCAGGCCTGCCTCTGCCTCCCTGGGGAAGTTATATTGCTTTTGTGGTCTGGTGATGGGGTCCCCTTCTATACTAACTTCCACCCCCGTTACCCTACTACAGTCATGTTTGTGGGTGGCGAATGCTGCAAGGTGTACATACGCTTGGTACTCCACTGGGGTGTTACTGACCAGTAATTCCAAGTCGTAACCCTCCTTTGGCTTCACAGTACACAATGCTTCCTTGGCCCCTTTTTCTGGGATCACCACCACCTCACCTTCCCTGTCAGTCCCTATGGCTCGCCATAGACAGTGGTTCCTGAGATCCACTAGGATCTGGTGGCTAATGATAAAATCAGCTCCCAGGATCCCTTTTCCCTTCTGCTCCCATTTCATCAGGACACACTTCCATTTGGTTTTGAGTGTCCCCAACTGAATGGTGAGCGGGATGGAAAACGAACCAGTTTGCTCATTGCCTGTGAACCCCACTCGACTGTACATGACCCCATTTGATAGAGGTAAGGTAGCTGGGTTATCTGAATATACAAGGGTGCTGGAAGCACCAGTATCTAGCAGGTAGGTCCCTTTCACTTTCTCCACCTCCATCGTAATGCACAGTCTCTTCCAGGCATCGTACTCCAGGAAACACAGGTACACAGGCTGCGCTGGCTCTCGTCATGCATCTGGATGGGGTGGAGCAGAATGTTTTACCGTACCGGCTACTGCACCGGTTGCGATAGCTACTGCTCCCTGTCTGTTTATGAGTGTCTGTAGGGCAGCTACGAGTGTCTCATATGAGTCGGGTGTTCCTGCCCCGGCCTTACAGGCTGGGGCTGGAGTGGCCTTTCCCTTAGTCTCTTTCCAGGGGTTCCTACAGTCCTTCCTCCAGTGCCCACTTTTCCCACACCCAAAACACTCGCCCCCTTTGTGGGGAGGGTTCCCACCTTCCTGATGCCACTCTCTCTTGCCTTGGCTGGGTTTAATCTCATGGACCTTCCCTTTAGAGGAGGGCTCCTCTGTCCCTCCACCGTTCTGGTAAGTCAGGGTCAACTGTCTGACCACTGTCTCCTCGGTGGTTCTGGGATCTCTTGGATCGAACCAGACCTCGGCTTTTGCCTTTACTCCAGGTAAGCTGTTTGCCACCAGGCTGCGGAGCCAGTGAGCCAGCTCATTAGGGTTCAGGTGGGCCTGGTCAAGAACCCCACTACAGGCCCTTTCGTAGACCGGCCACAATCTGTCAGCAAAAGCCTGTGGAGTCTCCCCATAGAGCTGCACTGTTTTCTCCACTCGGGAGAAAGGACTCCCGTCGTTCATACCCATGGCCTCTAGAACCTCCTCCTTAACCGTAGCGTACGTGTTTCGCCCCTTTCTGCTGTCTGCAGAGAGGGAATGGCACAGCTTGGTGTCGAGCGAGAAGAGCAACAGCTTAACTTGCTCCGAATCATCGCACCCGTTAATATCCCCTGTGTGTTCCACTTCCAGGAAGTGTACTGAAGGATCCTCCTGTTGGGTGAGCTTACTTAGGTGACCTATCATAGCCCTCAGTTTTTGGGTGTCGTGGGGGACTACGAAGTTGCTCTCTAGGGGTCCTGCTGCCCCATTGGCATCAGGCGGGCCAAACTTCTGCTGCCGGACTGGGTGCATTGGCCCTGGTTCCGGCCCTCCTTGTATTGGCTCGCCCGCTTCCCCTGCTGCCAAGCCGAGTTAAAACTTGGGGCTGCCGGTGTTGGTAGTTCACAATCCTTGCCTGCCCCGCACTCTGGCTGACATCCCTGCTGCTCCGGGCCGTTCCCAGGAGCTGCAGGTGGTGACTGAGGGTTTTTTCCTTGCTCTACCAGGTGTTCCTGGGCTAAACCCGGGTTTATCAGGCACACCATGCCTTTAGCCCGGGATAGAGCAAGGTTCAAGCTTTCGATCTGCTGCTGGCAAGGGCCGTGGTCTCCTGCCTCAAATTCCCTGGTACTGGCTGCCTTATAGGCTACTGAATGTCTCTCACCCCCTCTCCATACTCTTTAACTTGCTTGGCGAGGCAGGAATTCCCTTCCCGCAACGCCAGATCGCTATTCTTGGCTTTAATAATCTGACACTGTGAAAGGTCCAATTGAGTTTTGTGCCTTTCTTTAGTGAGCTCTCTACTTTCCTTTAACTGACCCACCTCTGTCCACAGCCTTTCCCCGACTGTGGCCCTTGCACTGGATCTCTCTTCTGCCTGCCTCAAAACGCCCTTTAATTTTTCATTCTCCTCATCTAGAAGCCGGATCTGTCGCTGAAGGCAAATTAGCCAAATGGCCTTCTCTATCGACCTTTTATGGTCCTTGCTCTCGGTCCATTGAGCTGCAGCATCTTCTGGATGCTCAGCATACAATAGATCGAGTACCCACTCCTTAGCCACATTTACCTTCTTAAACACAGACAAGAAAATCCCCTCTTCCATTTTGCTTCTTTTCCTGAAACCAGTCTCTCTCTTATCACGTCCCTTGCACCAGTGTCCCTTCGTGGTCGCATTTATGTAAGGCGTGGTTTTAGAGGGGGTCAGCTTTCCCTTCTGACCTTAAATGAGCGGTTTCAAATCGCTCCCACACCCTTGGTTCTAGACTTTGGAATTAGGAAGGGACTGTGACAGACTTGGACAGACAATCGGTTTCAAGGTAGGAAGCAGGTATGGCTTTACTGTGTTTAAAAGGAAGTAAAAGGCACATCTTTAATAACACACACAGGATAGTAATACCAATACACACTGAGGGGTACAACACATAAATTGTCAACATACAGCCTGTGGGGAAAGAATACAGCTTAAACTCTAAATGGGGTAAAGAGGAGAATGCAGATACATTTACACAAGTTATCCCAGCCTCCCCCTCCCAATTCCTCAAACTAACTAACTTATAACTCTGGGGGTTCAGGGGCTATGCTCACCAATCCCCTTTTTGACAGTTGCCGGTGAATCGCAGTTTCGGGGTTCACTGCACTTGGTCTTCTAGGCGAGCCGTACCCCGGACAGAGGAGAGGACTTCGGACTGCGTAGTCTTCAGTTGGGGTAAGTCCGTTGATGCGGTAAGTTGCGTTTTGGATGTATGGGGTAAGTACCCACTTTCTTTGGTTAGGAATAGTTTTAGTTAGTCCTTTTTGGTAATTTCTCACCAGTTGGTTGTTCAGAAGTAGATTGTAGAGTGGAAATAAATGTCGATTCTTCGGTTTTTGCTGAGTTGGTTTCGGTTAGTCGTTTCGCTGGTTGTGAATTCAATTTCAATTTGGTTGCTGACAACCTTCCACTTCGTGGGCCTCGTGCTCAGTCAGTCCTTGATGATTTCTTGTAGTTTCCTTCACTACTCCATTTCTTCACTCCCCACCTCCGGCTGCTTGTGTGTGTTCTTTTCCTTGTAAAATTGGGAATAGATATACCCCAAAAAGGCTTCCTTATCTCCCACCGCCCAGCTCTTTATTTCAATTTTGCAGCCCAGCTAACTGAAACTTGATTAAATGAATTTAATCTGGCATTGATAGGCTTTTATGAGTTGATGAGCTCTCATCCATTGTGATAGTCTGGCCTGAGCCAGATATTTCTATGCCTGTTGAAAAGATGTTGGAATATGTATGTGTCATTTGGGTCCTCTGGGTGGGGTGGATAATGTTTCTTCCGTGGTCGATTGTTAAAATGTAAATGTCTTCTCGGGACAGGTTTCGAGGGTAAACAGTTCCCACACAATTTGATTAGCTCCAATGTTCAAACTGGCCCTTTAGAGATTGACCCCACCCCTTTTCTTGCAGATCCAACATTCACCTTTTAAAAATCCCAAATTCGATTAAAGTTCTTAGTTTCTTCGATGTGCACTTTAGGATTTCAAACTTTCTGGTAGATAATTCCGAATTAAATTCCTTTTCCTATGAGTCCAAACACTGTGAGGGGGGGGGGGGTTGGTGGGGCGGGGGCGGCAGTCTTCATGAATTCATCCCCTTTTATCCCCTGCAGGCCTCGTCTGCCCTTTTAAACTCATTTGTGTCCCAAAGTTTTTCCTTCCATTTTAAAAGTCCAGAAAGGGATTCTTCTCCTCTGCAGGGAAAAGGTACAAGGAATCTTTGCGAAATATTGGTAAATTCTACACTTATCTGCTGGATCCAGCAGCCCTGCTTCACCACCCACATATCCAAAACCCACCGACCTCCCTCCTGAGGCCTCCGATCTCGCCCCTGCCCCCGAGGCCTCTGATCTCCCACCCCCACGAGGCCTCTGGCCTCCGATCCCTGCCCCCCGACTCCCCTCTCCAGTCTCTGATCACCGCCTCCCAAGCCCTGCTTCAGCCTTCTGATCCTCAGCCCCCACTGTCCCCTATCCACCCCTCCAGCCCACCGATTCCGGCCTTCCAATCCTCGCCTCCGACCCCGAATCCTCACCGTACAACCGCTTCTGATCCTGGCCTTATGACCTGCTCCATTTCTCACCCCCTTCAATTCCGTCTCTCAGACCCCTACCTCCTTAATCTCCGACCACTCTAATCCCAGCCTTCTGATCCTCTCCCCCCAATCACCAATCCGCTCTGATCCAGGCCTTCCGACCTACTCCACTGATCTCCGCCCCTCCCCCCACCCGATCCCGGCCTTCCGACTACTAATTCCCTCTTATCTTCTCCCCGGCTGTTGCCTGGTATCGCAAACCTACCCATCTGGTTGGCTGTGAGCGGAAAACACAGAAAAAATATCTTAATCAGGCCGTGCTGTTAAATTCGGGAAACGCGTTATCCTGGGTTTCCTGACTGCAATCCATCGCCGCCCACCCCCCAGCACTCCCTACCTGTCTCCAAGTTATAATCCTGCCCAATCGCTTCTCCTCCAACCCTTCATCAGTTAAACCTGGCATTCTTCACCCTTACCTGGTGTGCAAGCAGGATGACAGAGGCAATGTCAGCACCTTGTAAAGAGACACACACATCTTTCAGGTAAGTTTATATTTAAGCTTCTGGACTGGGTTTTATTGATTTTATTGGAGTAGTGGGTTGTCGCATTAGATGTAAAAAGTCTTTTTATGCAGGTAGGGAGTGCTGCTGGATGTTTACAAGGGCTCGAATGGTAAATGAAGGCCTTGAGAAGGCAGAAAATGCTGCAAATACTCAGCAGGTCAGGCAACATCCATGGAGAGAAAAACAGAGTTCACGTCTCAGGTCACGATGCTGCCTGACCAGCTTAGTATTTCCAGCATTTTATGCTGTCATTTCAGATTTACAGCATCCGCTCACAGAGAGAAAAGGAAGACACAGAGAGAAGGAAGCAGACAGAAGGATACATCCAAGACAACACCTTTGTGGCTGGGATAACCGGGATGGAATCATCCGCCTGCAGTACCAGTGACCACATACCAAATTCCCCTTTCAACATTAGTCCCACACCTTACGTTCCTTCTGTTACTGACCACCACAGTGTCCTCTTAGCCATGATGCTGAAATAAAAGCCATCATAAAGCAAACTTTCCAATTCAATTCTTGGAAGTCTGCTGAATTTCAGTGGAGGACACTGCTGCTTGACCTAGAGGAGCTGGTGGCTGGGAGTGTCAAATTAATCTTCTTTTTGTTCTGGGGACTGGGAGAAATTTAGAACTCAGCAGAGGAGGACAAAGGGTTTGATTAGGGCAGGGAAAATGGAGTACGAGAAGAAGCTTGCAGGGAACATTAAGGCGGACTGCAAAAGTTTCCATAGGTATGTAAAGAGAAAAAGGTTAGTAAAGACAAACGTAGGTCCCCTGCAGTCAGAATCAGGGAAAGTCATAACGGGGAACAAAGAAATGGCAGACCAATTGAACAAGTACTTTGGTTCGGTATTCACTAAGGAGGATACAAACAACCTTCCCGATATAAAAGGGGCCGGAGGGTCGAGTAAGAAGGAGGAACTGAGGGAAATCTTTATTAGTGGGGAAATTGTGTTGGGGAAATTGATGGGATTGAAGGCCGATAAATCCCCAGGGCCTGATGGACTGCATCCCAGAGTACTTAAGGAGGTGGCCTTGGAAATAGCGGATGCATTGACAGTCAGTTTCCAACATTCCATTGACTCTGGATCAGTTCCGATGGAGTGGAGGGTAGCCAATGTAACCCCACTTTTTAAAAAAGGGGGGAGAGAGAAAACAGGGAATTATAGACCGGTCAGCCTGACCTCAGTAGTGGGTAAAATGATGGAATCAATTATTAAGGATGTCATAGCAGTGCATCTGGAAAATGCTGACATGATAGGTCCAAGTCAGCATGGATTTGTGAAAGGGAAATCATGCTTGACAAATCTTCTGGAATTTTTTGAGGATGTTTCCAGTAAAGTGGACAAAGGAGAACCAGTTGATGTGGTATATTTTGACTTTCAGAAGGCTTTCGACAAGGTCCCACACAAGAGATTAATGTGCAAAGTTAAAGCACATGGGATTGGGGGTAGTGTGCTGACGTGGATTGAGAACTGGTTGTCAGACAGGAAGCAAAGAGTAGGAGTAAACGGGTACTTTTCAGAATGGCAGGCAGTGACTAGTGGGGTACCGCAAGGTTCTGTGCTGGGGCCCCAGCTGTTTACATTGTACATTAATGATTTAGACGAGGGGATTAAATGCAGTATCTCCAAATTTGCAGATGACACTAAGTTGGGTGGCAGTGTGAGCTGCGAGGAGGATGCTATGAGGCTGCAGAGTGACTTGGATAGGTTAGGTGAGTGCGCAAATGCATGGCAGATGAAGTATAATGTGGATAAATGTGAGGTTATCCACTTTGGTGGTAAAAACAGAGAGACAGACTATTATCTGAATGGTGACAGATTAGGAAAAGGGAAGGTGCAACGAGACCTGGGTGTCATGGTACATCAGTCATTGAAGGTTAGCATGCAGGTACAGCAGGCGGTTAAGAAAGCAAATGGCATGTTGGCCTTCATAACGAGGGGATTTGAATACAGGGGCAGGGAGGTGTTGCTACAATTGTACAGGGCCTTGGTGAGGCCACACCTGGAGTATTGTGTACAGTTTTGGTCTCCTAACTTGAGGAAGGACATTCTTGCTATTGAGGGAGTGCAGCGAAGATTCACCAGACTGATTCCTGGGATGGCGGGACTGACCTATCAAGAAAGACTGGATCAACTGGGCTTGTATTCACTGGAGTTCAGAAGAATGAGAGGGGACCTCATGGAAACGTTTAAAATTCTGACGGGTTTAGACAGGTTAGATGCAGGAAGAATGTTCCCAATGTTGGGGAAGTCCAGAACCAGGGGTCACAGTCTGAGGATAAGGGGTAAGCCATTTAGGACCGAGATGAGGAGAAACGTCTTCACCCAGAGAGTGGTGAACCTGTGGAATTCTCTACCACAGAAAGTAGTTGAGGCCAATTCACTAAATATATTCAAAAGGGAGTTAGATGAAGTCCTTACTACTCGGGGGATCAAGGGTTATGGCGAGAAAGCAGGAAGGGGGTACTGAAATTTCATGTTCAGCCATGAACTCATTGAATGGCGGTGCAGGCTAGAAGGGCTGAATGGCCTGCTCCTGCACCTATTTTCTATGTTTCTATGTTTCTATGTTTCACTCTTCTCTCCCTCTTTTTGGTCACCCACTGGCTGTGCAGGCTTCATTTCTAACATGTGTGAAATGAGGAAGGCACGATGATGGAGTTGTGGTGATGGGAGGGAGGGAAAGCATGAGGTGCATGCCAGAAGGAGGATAACATATGAGGATACCAGCATTTTTTAGCCTTTCAGTACGACCGTTGGCCAAGGGCTCAGCCATGCTCCTGCCAAAAATGGCCTGCACCATCTCCTTCAAGGAGATGAGGTGAGGCTAGGAATGGGAGATGAGCCTTGTGATTGGTGCAGATTGTTGGTAGGTGAATGATTGGGGGTAGGGGGGCGGGGTGGGGTTGTTCAATGAGCAGTGTGTGAGACTAATGGTGCAGTTGGTAGGAGACCTTTGAAGATAAATTCACTGACCAGATCTGAGATCATGAAGCTTCTTGGGCACTGGAGCCAGGTGATGGGGATGACACTACTGGCGGAGATGGCCTCTCTGATGTGTCCCACAACCTTATTTTTGGAGGTCCACCTGGCTCCTGCGTGCAGAGGTCCTGTCTTGCAGTGATTACCCCCAACCCCCCCGCACAAAGCAGGAGTGCTGCATGTGAGACCCTGGGTTTCCCTTCCCTGGCTTGGTGAGCCATTTGTGTTTGTGCTAAACTGGTCTTCTCATTTTTGGATGATAGGATGGGAATTCAGCTTTCAGCGCTGAATATTCACATTTGGGACTTTTTAATATTCATTTTTGTTTTGAAAGGCAGAACGGACTGAAAACTGCATTGTTTCACTGCATAGAAACATAGAAAATAGGTGTAGGAGTAGGCCATTCGGCCCTTCGAGCCTGCATAGGTGCAGGAGTAGGCCATTCGGCTCATCAAGCCTGCACCACCATTTAATAAGATCATGGCGGATCATTCACCTCAGTACCCCTTTTCTGCTTTCTCTGCATACCCCTTGATCCCTTTAGCCGTAAGGGCCATATCTAACTCCCTCTTGAATATATCCAATGAACTGGCATCAACAACTCTCTGCGGTAGGGAATTCCACAGGTTAACAATTCTCTGTGAAGAAGTTTCTCCTCATCTCAGTCCTAAATGGCTTACCCCTTATCCTTAGACTGTGTCCTTGGTTCTGGACTTCCCCAATATCGGGAATATTCTTCCTGCATCTAACATGTCCAGTTCCGTCAGAATTTTATATGTTTCGATGAGATCCCCTCTCATCCTTCTAAACTCCAGTGAATACAGGCCCAGTCGATCCAGTCTCTCCTCATATGTCAGTCCTGCCATCCCGGGAATCAGTCTGCTGAACCTTCGCTGCACTCCCACAATAGCAAAAATGTCCTTCCTCAGATTAGGAGACCAAAACTGAACACAATATTCCAGGTGAGGCCTCACCAAGGCCCTGTACAACTGCAGTAAGACCTGCCTGCTCTTATAGTCAAATCACCTAGCTATGAAGGCCAACATACCATTTCTCTTCTTCACCGCCTGCTGTACCTGCATGCCAACTTTCAATGACTGATGTACCATGACACCCAGGTCTCGTTGCACCTCCCATTTTCCTAATCTGCCGCCATTCAGATAATATTCTGCCTTCGTGTTTTTGCCCTCAAAATGGATAACCTCACATTTATCCGCTGCATCTGCCATGCATTTGCCCATTCACCTAACCTATCCAAGTCACCCTGAAGCCTCTTAGCGTCCTCCTAGCAACATAGACATAGAAAATAGGTGCAGGAGTAGGCCACTTGGCCCTTCGAGCCTGCACCACCATTCAATATCATGGCTGATCATTCATAAGAACAACTCACAACTCACACCGCCACCCAGCTTAGTGTCATGTGCAAACTTGGAGATATTACACTCAATTCCTTCATCTAAATCATTAATGTATATTGTAAATAGCTGGGGTCCCAGTACAGAGCCCTGCGGCACTCCACTAGTCACTACCTGCCATTCTGAAAAGGACCCATTTATCCCGACTCTCTGCTTCCTGTCTGCCAACCAGTTCTCTGTCAACATCAGTACATCACCCCCAATACGATGTGCTTTAATTTTGCACACCAATCTCTTGTGTGGGACCTTGTCAAAAGCCTTTTGAAAGTCCAAATACACCACATCCACTGGTTCTCCCTTGTCCACTCTACTAGTTATATCCTCAAAAAATTCTAGATTTGTCAAGTATGATTTTCCTTTTATAAATCCATGCTGACTTGAACCGATTCTGTCACTGCTTTCCAAATGCGCTACTATTTCATCTTTAATAATTGATTCCAACATTTTCCCCACTACTGATGTCAGGCTAACCGGTCTATAATTACCCATTTTCTCTCTCTCCCTCCTTTTTTAAAAAGTGGTGTTACATTAGCTATCCTCCAGTCCATAGGAACTGATCCAGAGCCGATAGACTGTTGGAAAATGATCACCAATGCATCCACTATTTCTAGGGCCACTTTCTTAAGTACTCTGGGATGCAGACTATCAGGTCCCGGGGATTCATCGGCCTTCAATCCCATCAATTTTCCTAACACAATTTCCCACCTAATAAGGATTTCCTTCAGTTCCTCTTTCTCACCAGCACCTTGGTCCCCTAGTATTTCTGGAAGGTTATTTGTGTCTTTCTTCGTGAAGACAGAACCAAAGTATTTGTTCAACTGGTCTGCCATTTCATTGTTCCCCATTATAAATTCACCTGAATCCGACTGCAAGGGACCTACGTTTTGCTTCACTAATCTTATTCTCTTCACATATATATCGAAGCTTTTGCAGTCAGTTTTTATGTTCCCAGCAAGCTTCCTCTCATACTCTATTTTCCCCCTCCTAATTAAACCCTTTATCCTCCTCTGCTGAATTCTAAATTTCTCCCAGTCCTCAGGTTTGCTGCTTTTTCTGGCCAATTTATATGTCTCTTCCTTGGATTTAACACTCTCCTTAATTTCCCTTTTTCGCCACGGTTGAGCCACCTTCCCCATTTTATTTTTACTCCTGACAGGGATGTACAATTGTTGAAGTTCATCCATGTGATCTTTAAATGTTTGCCATTGCCTATCCGCCGTCAACCCTTTAAGTATCATTCGCCAGTCTCTAATAGCCAATTCATGTCTCATACCGTTGAAGTTACCTTTCCTCAAGTTCAGGACCCTAGTCTCTGAATTAACTGTGTCACTCTCCATCTTAATAAAGAATTCTACCATAGTATGGTTACTCTTCCCCAAGGGGCCTCGCACAACAAGATTGCTAATTAGTCCTTTCTCATTGCACATCACCCAGTCTAGGATGGCCAGCCCTCTAGTTGATTCCTCGACATATTGGTCTCGAAAACCATCCCGAATACACTCCAAGAAATCTTCCTCCACCGTCTTGCTGCCAGTTTGGTTAGCCCAATCTATATGTAGATTAAAGTCACCCATGATAACTGCTGTACCTTTATTGCACGCATCCCTAATTTCTTGTTTGATGCTGTCCCCAATCTCACTCCTACTGTTTTGTGGTCTGTACACAATTCCCACTTGCGTTTTCTGCCCTTGGTATTCCGCAGCTCCACCCATACAAATTCCACATCATCCAAGCTAATGTCCTTCCTTACTATTGCGTTAATTGCCTCTTTAACCAGCAATGCTACCCCACCTCCTTTTCCTTTCTGTCTATCCTTCCAGAATGTCGAATAATCCTGGATGTTGAGTTCCCAGCCTTGGTCACCCTTGAGCCATGTCTCCGTGATGCCAATTATATCATATCCATTAATTGCTGCCTGTGCAGTTAATTCACACACCTTATTCCGAATACTCCTCGCAGTGAGGCACAGAGCCTTCAGACTTGTCTTTTTAACACACTTTGCCCCTTTAAAATTTTGCTGTATTGTGGTCCTTTTTGATTTTTGCCTTGGGTTCCACTTTTACTTTTCTTCTTTCTATCTTTTGCTTCTGCCCCCATTCTACTTCCCTCTGTCTCCCTGCGTAGGTTCCCATCCCCCTGCCATATGAGTTTAACCCCTCCCCAACAGCACGAGGAAACACTCCCCCTGGGACATTGGTTCCGGTCCTGCCCAGGTGCAGACCACCCGGTTTGTACTGGTCCCACCTCACCCAGAACTGGTTCCAATGTCCCAGGAATTTGAACCCTTCCCTTCTTCACCACTCCTCAAGCCACGTATTCATCTGAGCTATCCTGCAATTCCTACTCTGACTAGCATGTGGCACTGGTAACAATCCTGAGATTACTAACTTTGAGGTCCTACTTTTTAATTTATCTCCTAACTCCCTAAATTCACCTTGTAGGACCTCATCCCATTGTTTACCTATATCGTTGGTACCTATATGCACCACGACAACTGGCTGTTCATCCTCCCCTTCCAAAATGTCCTGCAACCGCTCCGAGTCATCCTTGACCCTTGCACCAGGGAGGCAACATACCATGCTGGAGTCTCGATTGCAGCCGCAGAAACATCTGTCTATTCCCCTTACAATAGAATCCCCTACCACTATAGCTCTCCCATTCTTTTTCCTGCCCTCCTGTGCAGCAGAGACACCCACATTTTAAAATATTAGTTCAGAGTGCCTGACCCCTTTAATTCACAACCCTTTTCATTGCCCACAATTCCATGTAAGCACCACAGCATTGCTTCCAGAGGCTGTGCAATGCTCGAACACTGCACCTGGAGAGGAACATCAAGTTGGATGTCTCCAGTAATGCCACCAGGATGGTGTTACATGGAAGGTAAGTGCTGTGATACCAATATCCATCCCCCCAGATGAATTTAGCCCCATTCACATTGCAGCCATTTACAGTGGCCTTTAGCTCCACTGTCGTGGTGAACAAGAATTTCTCGGCCATAATGTTGTGAAGAATAGTCGTGTAGCCTGAGGATTGGGAGAGCTTTAGAACCCAGCATCATTGATAAAATGGGAGAAAATAGAATATGAGAGTAAACTCGCAACAAATATAAAAACAGATTGTAATCGTTTCTACATATGTGTAAAAAGGAAGAGAGTAGCAAAAGTAAGCATAGAGACTGAGACAGGTGAAGACCTGGATACAGTGTAGGAAGAAGTTTAATGATCTCACATAAGTTTTCAAGGTCAGTGAGCGCATCTTCAAATGCCATATCCTACCAACAGCACCACTAGCTTCATCCACTGCTCAATTCACCACACCCCATCGCTCACCTACCAACAACCTCTATCAATCAATACTCATACCTAACTTTCATATGTTTTACCTCACCTTCACACACTTAGCACTGTTGCAAGCCTTGCACCCACAACACACAGCATGCACACACTGGCACTTAGTCAACCATGACAGCCAGATCACACAAACTTGCAGGAGAAGGTGGCGCACAAAAGGAGGCAACAGGAATTACCAGGAGGTGGAGCTGCACACCTGCATGTTTTAACCCCCATGGAAGAGACCTGTCTGGCCAGTATGGGACGAGACATTATTGAGTTTCCTTCTCTCCCTCCTCCACCTCCATCTTCCAGCAGCTTCTCCTGCTCTGCATGGCTTCTGCTCATTCTCATGCTCATGCTCAATGCCAAGAGGAAGCCCTATTCGGCCACCCATGTCTGGAAGTAACTAATTTGTGCACAAGCCTTTATGTCACCACAAAAGTACTACAGCACCAGCCATACTACTCCCTGTAGACTATTGAAACTTTAAACAATTATGCAAGAGCACCCAAAATGCATAGAATTGCAGCAACAGCCAGAAGAACTAATTGAGCAACGAATCTGCAAGTAGTTCATAACCACTTTAAAAGGCGCTGGTGGGGGATACTTCATGCGTTGAATGTATGTTCAGCTGTATGAGGTTAAGAGAGAGTATAGGCTGCAGCGTGGAGCTCCAAAATGGCAATGCTGGTGTCAAATCAGTGTTCCACGCTGATTGATATCATGATTCACCTGCTCTGTTCATTAGGTGTGTACCCGAAAACCCCTTTACAAATATAGCATCCGGCGTTCTTCTCGTTGGAAGTGTACGTGCACATTGCAGTGCCACTTTAGTCGTTTAAGAAGCCTCATAGCGCCCCCAAAACAGGCACTACAGAGCCCAATTTCACCTTCCTTAACTTTCTGAGATGTGACTCCCACTTAGAACAAGCGAGGATGATTGGCAAGGGTACAAAGCCCGAATGGCAAATATTTGCAGAGTGCATTTACAGTGGGACCCACCTGATACTGAGTTGCCCAAATCATACCTGCAATAGTGATATTGCCTGTCATCTGCAAACTTCTGATTCATACCCCCAACATTCAAGTCCAAGTTATTGATATATACCACAAAAAGCAAGGGACCCAGCGCTGAGCCCTGCGGAACCCCATTGAATACAGCTTTCCAGTCACAAAAATACCCGTCCAAGCCAATTTTGGATCCAACTTACCACTTTGCCCTGGATTCCATGGGCTTTTACTTTTGTGACCAGGCTTCCATGTGGGGCCTTATCAGATGCTTTGCTAAAATCCATATACACTTCATCATATGCACTGCCCTCATCGACCCTCCTGGTTACTTCCTCAAAAAATTCAATCAAGTTAGTCAGACACGACCTTCCCTTAACAAATCCATGCTGACTGTTCTTGATTAATCCATGTCTTTCCAAATGAAGATTTATCCTGTTACTCAGGATTTTCTCCAATAATTTTCCAACCACTGAGGTAAGGCTGACTGGCCTGTAATTACTTGGTCTATCCCTTTCTCCCTTTTTAAACAAAGGTACAACATTAGCAGTCCTCTAGTCCTCTGGCACCACACCTGTAGCCAGAGAGGACTGGAAAATTATGGTCAGAGCCTCTGCTATTTTCTCTTTTGCTTCTCTTAACAGCCTGGGATACATTTCATCCGGGCCTGGGGATTTATCCACTTTCAAAGTTGCGAAGCCCCTTAATACTTCCTGAGATGTCATACCTAACTGAGAGGTTATACCTATCAGGAAAGATTAAACAGGATTTAAAAGAGAAGACTGAGGGTTGACCTAATAGAAGTCTTTAAGAATTTTTAAGGGTTTGAAGTGTAGAGACATTTTTTTCGCTTGCTGGGAAGACCAGAACTTTGTAGGATAGTCGCTAATAAATCCAATTGGGAGTTCAGGAGAAACTTCTTTAGCCAGAGATAGAATATGGAGCTCGCTGCCAGTTGGAGTAGTTGAGGTGACTAGCATAGATGGATTGATGGGGAAGCTAGATAAGCACATGAAGGAGAAAGGAACAGAAGGATATGCTGATGGGGTTAGATGAAGAAGGAGGCTCATGAGGAGCATAAACATGGTAGGGACCTGTTGGTCTGAATGGCCTGTTTCTGTGCTGTAAATACTTTGTGCAATACTATGTAATAAATTCAGTGCAGAAATATTGGAAAAAACAAGTCATATTGTAAAAATAGTCATTGCTTTTTGAGCTTATTTTATCGAAGTATAAATTATAATGCTTAAAATGTGGTATTATAACATTAAAAGATGGTGCTTTTTTTGAGTTAGAGAGAAGCAAGTTTGAAATTCAGGATAAGTCGCTCACTCTCATTACAGAGCTATAATAATTAACACAGTTTGAAAGAATTGTATCAAGTTCATTGGCCAGTCTTTGCTCCAGGAAGTGTTATTTTTTGAGTGCATTGGTGAACTTTATGAGCCTATGGTATTGTAGTCTATGCTCCTGCACTGGCAGCGATAACAGTTCCTTCCACCTGATATGATAAAAAAGCAATTCACTTTCCTTATCATCATCTTGATAAAATAGTTTTCGAGGTGAATACAAATTGAAATCTGTTCTGAAGGGACATGCTTTTGTTGCTCGATTCAATTTTGTTGCTACCAGTTGTTAATAAGTTTTGGTGTGCGTGTCTTAATACAGTTTGTGATTTTATGCTTCCATCACCTTTTCCTTCGAATTGACCTAAGCTTTGTGCTGGATGAAAAACAGTTGCATTGTTCTGGCTCAGAAGTTAGCATAAATCATTAACTCCCTGAAACTTTAGATTGCTTGACCATGACTTATTTTTCTTCGCATTGTTTATTTTAGATCTTTGTTCTTTTCAGAATTTGGCAATGGTTTACATACCTGGGCATTTATAGAAACATAGAAACATAGAAAATAGATGCAGGAGTAGGCCATTCGGCCCTTCGAGCCTGCACCACCATTCAATGAGTTCATGACTGAACATTCAACTTCAGTACCCCATTCCTGCTTTCTCGCCATACCCCTTGATCCCCCTAGTAGTAAGGACTATATCTAACTCCTTTTTGAATATACTTAGTGAATTGTTCTGCTTGCAGAATACTTGCATCTATGTAATGAGTCTGTTAGAAGTGTATACATTAGTATATCAGAGTCATGGAGGTAGATTTTCCTCTTTACCATCTGGGTGATAAGCATTGCCTGGGCAGAGCTCAGAAATGAAAATCTGGCACAAAGCTTTACACACCCCTAACAGAGCCTTTGTAACATTTTCCTTAAAAGAAAAACAGATGTTACTGGCTCATGAACCTCCCTGCCCGATTAACATATATGGTAGTTTAGTTATTATGGCCGGGATTTTACTAACCTCGGTGGGTCTGTGGCACACGATGTCGGTGGCAGGTTCCAAATCCCACTGCTGGCTCCATCCTGCTCTGTGAAATGAATTTCCCTTGATTGGGTTTGTTAAGACTGCCTGGCGCATTTCCCGGCCAATTAGAGGAGGAGGGTCTTGTGACATAATTTCATGACGTAGCATTTGATGACTGTTTCCTTAAAAAGACCATGGCCAACTTTCTTTTGTTCTGTCAGTGTTCTACAGCATAGAGGTGCTGCAAACACTGACAATGACTGCACAGAGGTGCAGCACTGTACCCAGGCTCTCCCATGGCTCCCTCCATGCATGCAGGGAGGTCTCTTCCAATCCCATGGGCGGAAGACACCTCCCCAGAAGATCGACGTAGCCTGGTTGCACATTGCAGCGGAGGGCACAAGCAGGGATGTGGTCAGGAGGACCTGGGCGCAGTGCTGCAAACATTTCAATGATCAATGTTGATCACAAAACATTAGTGCAAAGCCACATTCAACCTCATCCTGTTGTGCCTCTCTTCTTTTTCTTAGGCAGTCCCCCGGAGTCGAGGGGGACTTGCTTCTACACTAATATAAGTTCTAAGGTGATTAATGAGTCCAATGCGGGACCTACAGACTCTGTCAAAGGTGAGGTAGGTGGTGGTTGAAGGGAGGATGAGTGAGGTGCTTGGTTTGTCGTATGCTCCTTCCACTATTTGTACTTGGCTTCCATGTGCTCCCAACTCAAAATGTTCGGTGCCTTCTTGAAAGCTTCTCCTCCACTTTGAGCGGTCTTGATCCAAGGATTTCCAAGAGTTGGTGGGGATGTTACAATTTTTCAAGGAGGCTTTGAGGGCATTCTTGAAGCGTTTTCTCTGCCCTCCTGGGTCTCACTTGCTGTAGCAGAGCTTGGAGTAGAGTGCTTGTTTCGGGAGTCTTGTATCAAGCATGCGGACAATGTGGCCCATCCATCAGAGCTGATTGAGTGTGATCAATGCCTCGATGCTGGGGATTTTGGACTGAGCAAAAACACTGATGTTAGTATGCCTATCCTGCCAATGGATTTGCAGGATTTTGTGGAGGCAGCATTGGTGGTTCTTCTCCAGTACTTTAAGGTGCTACTGTATGCTGTCCATGTCTCTGAAGCATATAGGAGAGCAAATATCACTGCTGTTCTGTAGACCATGAGCTTGGTGCCGGGTTTGAGATTTTGGTCGCCAAACACTCTTTTTCTCAGGCAACCGAGGGCTGCACTGGCACACTGAAGGCGGTGTTGCATTTTGTCATTGATGTCTGCCCTCGCTGACAGAAGGCTCCCAAGTTATAGAAAGTGGTCCATGTTGTCCAACGCCTCAACGTGGATCTTGATAATCGGGAGGCAGTACTGTGTGTAATATATAGCTCCATCTAGTGGACTACTGCTCCACCTAGTAGACTACTCTGATAATGCAGCCATTGCTGTTCCTAATAATATAAATGAATGGAGCCATCTTGTAAGGGTGTGTTTGTGATGTCATAAAGAATATACCACACTGTGCAGCAGGGGCAGGTTGGTAGAGAACATTTGTCTCACAGATGTTTAATGTAAGGCCCAATCTCTTGTATGCTTCACTGAAGGTGTCAACAATGGTTTGGAGTTCGGCATCCGAGTTTGCACAAATGCAAGTGTTGTCTGCATAATGTAATTCAATGACAGAGGTTGGAACAACCTTGGTTCTGGACTGGAGATGTTGGCGATTGAACAATTTCCCGTTCGTCCTGTAGATTAGATCCACTCCAGCGGGGAGCTTGTTAAAGTTTAGATGACGTATTGCAGCGAGAAAGATTGAGAAGAGCATTGGTGCAATGATACAGCCTTGCTTGACCCCAGTCTGCACTTGTATTCGGTCTGTGATGAATCCATTGGTAAGGATCACAGCTTGCATGTCATCGTCAAGCAGGCGGAGAATGGTGACAAATTTTTGAGGACAGACAAATTTCAGAAGGGCACTCCATAATCCCTCACGATTGATGGAGTCGAAGGCCTTTGTGAGGTCAAAAAAGGCCATGTACAGAGGCTGATGCTGCTCTCTACATTTTCCTTGAATTTGTCGTGCGGTGAAAACCATGTCCGTTGTGCCTCTTAGTGGGCGGAATCCGCATTGCGACTCTGGGAGGATCTCTTCAGTCACACGGAGGAGATAATTGAGGAGGATTCTTGTGATAATTTTCCCTGTGACAAACAGCAAGGAAACACCTCTGTAATTACCATAATCGGTATTGACTCCTTTCTTGAAGATGGTCACGATTGTGGCACCTCTGAAATACCCTGGAATGCTCGCCTCCTTCCAGATGAGAGATGAGGTCATGGAAATATAGGAACATAGAAAATAGGTGCAGGAGTAGGCCATTCGGCCCTTCGAGCCTGCACCACCATTCAATATGATCATGGCTGATCATTCACCTCAGTACCCCTTTCTTGCTTTCTCTCCATACCCCTTGATCCCTTTAGCCGTAAGGGCCATATCTAACTCCCTCTTGAATATATCCAATGAACTGGCATCAACAACTTTCTGCGGTAGAGAATTCCACAGGTTAACAACTCTCTGATTGAAGAAGTTTCTCCTCATCTCAGTCCTAAATGGCTTACCCCTTATCCTTAGACTGTGACCCCCTGGATCTGGACTTCCCCAACATCGGGAACATTCTCCCTGCATCTAACCTGTCCAGTATCGTCAGAATTTTATATGTTTCTATGAGATCCCCTCTCATCCTTCTAAACTCCAGTGAATACAGGCCCAGCCAATCCAGTCTCTCCTCATATGTCAGTCCTGCCATCCCGGGAATCAGTTTGGTGAACCTTGGCTGCACTCCCTCAATCGCAAAAATGTCCTTCCTCAGATTAGGAGACCAAAACTGAACATAATATTCGAGGTGAGGCCTCACCAAGGCCCTGTACACCTGTAGTAAGACTTCCCTGCTCCTATACTCAAATCTCCTTGCTATGAAGGCCAACATGCCATTTGCCTTCTTTCACCGCCTGCTGTACCTGCATGCCAACTTTCAATGACTGATGTACCATGACACCCAGGTCTTGTTGCACCTCCCCTTTTCCTAATCTGCCACCATTCAGATAATATTCTGCCTTCTTGTTTTTGCCACCAAAGTGGATAACCTCACATTTATCCACATTATACTGCATCTGCCATGCATTTGCACCCTCACCTAACCTGTCCAAGTCACCCTGCAGCCTCTTAGCATCCTCCTCACAGCTCACACCGCCACCCAACTTCGTGTAATCTGCAAACTTGAAGATATTATACTCAATTCCTTCATCCAAATCATTGATGTATATTGTAAATAGCTGGGCTCACAGCACTGAGCCCTGCGGCACCCGACTAGTTACTGCCTGCCATTCTGAAAAGGGCATGTTAATCCCGACTCTTTGCTTCCTGTCTGCCAACCAGTTTTCTATCCACATGAGTACATTACCCCCAATATCATGTGCTTTAATTTTGCACACCAATCTCTTATGTGGTACCTGGTCAAAAGCCTTTTGAAAGTCCAAATATACCACATCCACTGGTTCTCCCTTGCCCACTCTACTAATTACATCCTAAAAATATTCGAGAAGATTTGTCAAGCATGATTTCCCTTTCATAAATCCATACTGACTTGGACCGATCCTGTCACTGCTTTCCAAATGCGCTGCTATTTCATCTTTAATAATTGATTCCAACATTTTCCTCACTACTGATGTCAGGCTAACCGATCTATAATTACCCGTTCTCTCTCTCCCTCCCTTTTGAAAAAGTGGTGTTACATTAACTGCCCTCCAGTCCATAGGAACTGATCCAGAGCCAATATACTGTTGGAAAATGATCACCAATGCATCCACTATTTCTCGGGCCACTTCCTTAAGTACACTGAGATGCAGATTATCAGGCCCCGGGGATTTATTGGCCTTCAATCCCATCAATTTCCCAGCAGAATTTCCCGCCTAATAAGGATTTCCTTCAGTTCCTCCTTCTCACTAGACCCTCGGTCCCCTAGTATTTCTGGAACGTTATTTGTGTCTTCCTTCCTGAAGACAGAACCAAAGTATTTTGTTCAATTGATCTGCCATTTCTTTGTTCCCCATTATAAATTCACCTGAATCTGACTGCAAAGGACCTATGTTTGTCTTCACTAATCTTTTTCTCTTCACATATCTATAGAAGCTTTTGCAGTCAGTTTTTATGTACACAGCATACTTCCTCTCATACTCTATTTTCCCCCTCTTAATTAAACACTTTGTCCTCCTCTGCTGAATTCTAAATTTCTCCCAGTCCTCAGGTTTGCTGCTTTTTCTGGCCAATGTATATGTCTCTTCCTTGGATTTAACACTATCCCTCATTTGCTTTGTTCGTCACGGTTGAGCCACCTTCCCCATTTTATTTTTACTCCTGACAGGGATGTACAATTGTTCAAGTTCATCCATGTGATCTTTAAATGTTTGCCATTTCTTATCCACCATCAACCCTTTAAGTATCATTTGCCAGTCTATTCGAGTCAATTCACGTCTCATACCATCGAAGTTAGCTTTCCTCAAGTTCAGAACCTTAGTCTCTGAATTAACTGTGTCACTCTACCATCTTAATAAAGAATTCAACCATATTATGGTCACTCTTCCCCAAAGGGCCTCGCACAACAAGATTGCTAATTAGTCCTTTCTCATTACACATCAACCAGTCGAGGATGGTCAGCCCTCTAGTTGGTTCCTCGACATATTGCTCGAGAAAACCATCCCTAATATACTCCAGGAAATCCTCCTCTACCGAATTACTACCAGTTTGGTTAGCCCAAACTATATATAGATTTAAGTCGCCCATGATAACTGCTGTACCTTTATTGCACGCATACCTAATTTCTTATTTGATGCTGTCCCCAACATCACTACGACTATTTGGTGGTCTGTACACAACTCCCACTAGCGTTTTCTGCTCTTTGGTATTCCGCAGCTCCACCCATACAAATTCCACATCATCCAAGCTAGTGTCCTTCCTTACTAATGCATTAATTTCCTCATTAATCAGCAATGCTACCCCACCTCCTTTTCCTTTCTGTCTATTCTTCCTGAATGTTGAATACCCCTGGATGTTGAGTTCCCAGCCTTGGTCACCCTGAGCCATGTCTCTGTGATGCCAGTTACATCATATTCGTTAATTGTTGCCTCTGCAGTTGATTCATCCACCTTATTACGAATACTCTTCGCACTGAGGCACAGAACATTCAGGCTTGTCTTTTTAACACACTTTGCCCCTTTAGAATTTTGCCGTAATGTGGCCCTTTTTGATTTTTGCCTTGGGTTTCTCTGCCCTCCACTTTTAGTTTTCTTCTTTCTATCTTTTGCTTCTACCCCAATTTTACTTCCCTTTGTCTCCCTGCATAGGTTCCCATCCCCCTGCCATATTAGTTTAACCCGTCCTCAACAGCCTTCGCAAACATTTCCCCGAGGACATTGGTTCCAGTCCTGCCAAGGTGCTGACCGTCCGGTTTGTACTGGTCCCACCTCCCTCAGAACCGGTTCCAATGTCCCAGGAATTTGAATCTCTCCCTTCTGCACCACTCCTCAAACCATGTATTCATCTGAGCTATCCTGCGATTCCTACTCTGACTAGAACGTGGCACTGGTAGCAATCCTGAGATTACTACCTTTGGGGTCCTACTTTTAAATTTAACTCCTAGCTCCCTAAATTCACCTTGTAGGTCCTCATCCCGTTGTTTACTTATATCGTTGGTACCTATATGCACCACGACAACTGGCTGTTCACGCTCCCCCTCCAAAATTTCCTGCAGCCGCTCCGAGACATCCTTGACCCTTGCACCAGGGAGGCAACATACCATCCTGGAGTCTCGATTGCGGCTGCAGAAACGTCTATTTATTCCCCTTACAAAAGAATCCCCTACCACTATAGCTCTCCCACTCACCTGCCATCCTGTGCAGCAGAGCCACCCACGGTGCCATGAACTTGGCTGCTGCTGCCCTCCCCTGATGAGTTATCCCCCCCAACAGTACCCAAAGCGGTGTATCTGTTTTGGAGGGGGATGCCCCGGGGACCCTTGCACTTCCTTCCTTGCACTGCTCTAACTGCTGGTTACCCATCCCCTATCTGTCTACATACAGAACATAAGAACATAAGAATTAGGAACAGGAGTCGGCCATCTAGCCCCTCGAGCCTGCTCTGCCATTTAAAAAGATCATGGCTGATCTGGCCGTGGACTCAGCTCCACTTACCCGCCCGCTCCCCATAACCCTTAATTCCCTTATTGGTTAAAAATCTATCTATCTGTGATTTGAATACATTCATGAGCTAGCCTCAACTGCTTTCTTGGGCAGAGAATTCCACAGATTCACAACCCTCTGGGAGAAGAAATTCCTTCTCAACTCGGTTTTAAATTGGCTCCCCTGTATTTGGAGGCTGTGCCCCCTAGTTCTAGTCTCCCCGACCAGTGGAAACAACCTCTCTGCCTCTATCTTGTCTATCCCTTTCATTATTTTAAATGTTTCTATAAGATCACCCCTCATCCTTCTGAACTCCAACGAGTAAAGACCCAGTCTACTCAATCTATCATCATAAGGTAACCCCCTCATCTCCGGAATCAGCTGAGTGAATCGTCTCTGCACCCCCTCCAAGGCCAGTATATCCTTCCTTAAGTTAGGCGACCAAAACTGCATGCAGTATTCCAGGTGCGGCCTCACCAATACCCTATACAGTTGCAGCAGGACCTCCCTGATTTTGTACTCCATCCCTCTCGCAATGAAGGCCAACATTGCATTCGCCTTCCTGATTACCTGCTGCACCTGCAAACTAACTTTTTGGGATTCATGCACAAGGACCCCCAGGTCACTCTGCTCCACAGCATGTTGTAATTTCTCCCCATTCAAATAATATTCTCTTTTACTGTTTTTTTTCCCAAGGTGGATGACCTCATGCTTTCCGACATTATATTCCATCTGCCAAACCTTCGCCCATTCGCTTAACGTATCCAAATCTCTTTACAGCCTTTCTGTGTCCTCTACACAACCCGCTTTCCTACTAATCTTTGTGTCATCTGCAAATTTTGTTATACTACACTCTGTCCCCTCTTCCAGGTCATCTATGTATATTGTAAACAGTTGTGATCCCAGCATCGATCCCTGTGGCACACCACTAACCACCGATTTCCAACCTGAAAAGGACCCATTTATCTCGACTCTCTGCTTTCTGTTCGCCAGTCAATTCTCTATCCATGCTAATACATTTCCTCTGACTCCGTGTACCTTTATCTTCTACAGTAACCTTTTGTGTGGCACCTTATCGAATGCCTTTTGAAAATCTAAATACACCACATCCATCGGTACACCTCTATCCACCATGCTCGTTGTATCCTCAAAGAATTCCAGTAAATTAGTTAAACATGATTTCCCCTTCATGAATCCATGCTGCGTCTGCTTGATTGCACTATTCCTATCTAGATGTCCCGCTCTTTTTTCTTTAATGATAGTTTCAAGCATTTTCCCCACTACAGATGTTAAACTAACCGGTCTATAGTTACCTGCCTTTTGTCTGCCCCCTTTTTTAAACAGAGGCATTACATTAGCTGCTTTCCAATGCGCTGGTACCTCCCCAGAGTCCAGAGAATTTTGGTAGATTATAACGAATGCATCTGCAATAACTTCCGCCATCTCTTTTAATACCCTGGGATGCATTTCATCAGGACCAGGGGACTTGTCTACCTTGATTCCCATTAGGCTGTCCAGCACTACCCTGCTAGTGATAGTGATTGTCTCAAGATCTTCCCTTCCCACATTCCCGTGACCAGCAATTTTTGGCATGGTTTTTGTGTCTTCCACTGTGAAGACCGAAGCAAAATAATTGTTTAAGGTCTCAGCCATTTCCACATTTCCCATTATTAAATCCCCCTTCTCATCTTCTAAGGGACCAACATTTACTTTAGTCACTCTTTTCCGTTTTATATATCTGTAAAAGCTTTTACTATCTGTTTTTATGTTTTGCACAAGTTTACCTTTGTAATCTATCTTTCCTTTCTTTATTGCTTTCTTAGTCATTCTTTGCTGTCGTTTAAAATGTTCCCAATCTTCTATTTTCCCACTAACCTTAGCCACCTTATACGCATTGGTTTTTAATTTGATACTCTCCTTTATTTCCTTGGTTATCCACGGCTGGTTATCCCTTCTCTTACCACCCTTCTTTTTCACTGGAATATATTTTTGTTGAGCACAATGAAAGAGCTCCTTAAAAGTCCTCCACTGTTCCTCAATTGTGCCACCATTTAGTCTGTGCTTCCAGTCTACTTTAGCCAACTCTGCCCTCAACCCAATGCTGCACAATATACAGTTTGGCCCATGTAAACTGGCCTCTTACGCGAAGTACCCACGTCTAACACCTCCCCTGAAAACCCCATAGAATTTGGTTGAGAGAATGCACGATACCCCCTCACACCATGGCTGTGGTCTTAAGAGATGTGCGTGCAGAAATGATGCTCATCGATTTGCTGGCTTACTCGCTGCTTCTTCTGATGAGAAGGTGTCTCTTCTGGTTTCTTCTCTCTCTTCCATATGGAGGATTGGACACTTGTAGAGGCGAAACAGTGAGGCAAGAGAGAGAGCTGTGTCCACATGGCCTTCTTTTATACCCCCATATTGTCCACCCCTTTCAGCCCGAATATAGTTTCAAGGCTTCTTGTGGTTTGTGTCTTTTTGGCTCGATAAAGTTTTCTTCCTTTGTTTCGAGGTTTCTTGTTTTTCCAGTGATGGATTTTGCTTCCAAGCGGTCTGGGCTTAATGGCTTTCTATTGTTCTGGTATCTCATCCAGGTAATGGCTTGATCACTATTCAGTTTTCTTGATGAGTTCACATTGCTTAACAAATGGACTCTCCATTTGCTCATCACCTCCAATGAATTACCTTATCTTGGCTATTGTCATCCCAGACCCCCTAACAATCATTCCAAGTCCAACATAGAAGAAGTATCTGGGCCCATCCCACAAACAGCTTCCAGCTTTTTCTGCAGTGAGAAATTAAATCGCAAGGTCCAGATAACAACAAAATCCTTGGGGATTAAAACGCAATGTCCAGATCCTTGGGGATTAAAGTGCAATGTCCAGATCCTTGGGGATTAAAATGCAATGTCCAGATCCTTGGGGAGTCAATCCTTACAGTCCCCCTTATGATATTTCAAGAGTCCTCTAGAACATATCAATGTCCGCTGGTGAGCAAGCATGGTGGTTCCCAACCAATCCTATCTTTACTTTTAAAACACCTCGAATATACGTCTCCAAAATATAACCGTGCATCGTTACCGTATAGATCCAGAAAATTACATTCAAGGTTCGTTAAAAGCCTGTGAAAAGCCCAGCGGGAGATCGAGAGCCAGCGGCAGTTGGCGAGAGGTGGGAGCAGCGTCGGAGCGGCCTATAAAAGGTGACCGGTGCAGCTACAGCGGGAGAGAAAGCAAAATAGAAGTAGAAAGGAATCAAAAAGTGACGTCACAGCCAATGGGGTAAGTGATTGGCTGGTGATTGGTGAGTAGCTTTTCTTTTTATTTTTTATATCAGTAAGTGAACTTTAGCATTGTTATTACCAATTTAAGGGTATCTAAGGGTTAAGACATGGCAGGAGATGTCGGTCACGTGATATGCTCCTCCTGTACCATGTGGGAACTCCGGGACACTTCCGGTGTCCCTGGGCGCTACGTGTGTGGGAAGTGTATCCGCCTCGAGCTCTTGACGGTCCGCGTTGTGGTATTGGAGCTGAGGGTGGATTCACTCTGAAGCATCCACGATGCTGAGAATGACGTGAGTATCACGTGTAGTGAGTTGGTCGTACCGCAGGGAAAGGGTCCACAGCCAGATAGGGAATGGAAGACCAACAGGAAGAGCAGTGCAAGAAAGATAGTGCAGGGGTCCCCTGTGGTCATCACCCTGCAAAACAGATACACTGCTTTAAGTACTGTTGGGGGGGATGACTCATCAGGGGAGGGCAGCAGCAGCCAAGTTCATGGCACTGTGGCTGGCTCTGCTTCATAGGAGGGCAGGAAAAAGATTGGGAGCGCGATAGTGATAGGGGATTCGATGGTGAGGGGAATAGATAGGCGTTTCTGCGGCCGCAACCGAGACTCCAGGATGGTATGTTGCCTCCCTGGTGCAAGGGTCAAGGATGTCTCGGAGCGGGTGCAGGACATTCTGAAATGGGAGGGAGAACAGCCAGTTGTTGTGGTGCACATTGGTACCAACGACATAGGTAAAAAAAGTGATGAGGTCCTATGAAAAGAATTTAAGGAGCTAGGAGCTAAATTAAAAAGTAGGACCTCAAAAGTAGTAATCTCGGGATTGCTACCAGTGCCACGTGCTAGTCAGAGTAGGAATCGCAGGATAGCGCAGATGAATACGTGGCTTGAGCAGTGGTGCAGCAGGGAGGGATTCAAATTCCTGGGGCATTGGAACCGGTTCTGGGGGAGGTGGGACCAGTACAAACCGGACGGTCTGCACCTGGGCAGGACCGGAACCAATGTCCTCGGGGGAGTGTTTGCTAGTGCTGAAGGGGAGGAGTTAAACTAATATTGCAGGGGGATGGGAACCTATTCAGGGAGACAGAGGGAGACAAAAATGAGGCAAAAGCAAAAGACAGAAAGGAGATGAGGAAAAGTGGAGGGCAGAGAAACCCAAGGCAAAGAACAAAAAGGGCAACTGTACAGCAAAATTCTAAAAGGACAAAGAGTGTTAAAAGAGCAAGCCTGAAGGCTTTGTGTCTTAATGCAAGGAGTATCCGCAATAAGGTGGATGAATTAACTGTGCAAATAGATGTTAACAAATATGATGTGATTGGGATTACGGAGACGTGGCTCCAGGATGATCAGGGCTGGGAACTCAACATCCAGGAGTATTCAACATTTAGGAAGGATAGAATAAAAGGAAAAGGAGGTGGGGTAGCATTGCTGGTTAAAGAGGAGATTAATGCAATAGTTAGGAAAGACATTAGCTTGGATGATGTGGAATCTATATGGGTAGAGCTGCAGAACACTAAAGGGCAAAAAACGTTAGTGGGAGTTGTGTACAGACCTCCAAACAGTAGTAGTGATGTTGGGGAGGGCATCAAACAGGAAATTAGAAGTGCATGCAATAAAGGTGCAGCAGTTATAATGGGTGACTTTAATATGCACATAGATTGGGCTAGCCAAACTGGAAGCAATACGGTGGAGGAGGATTTCCTGGAGTGCATAAGGGATGGTTTTCTAGACCAATATGTCGAGGAACCAACTAGGGGGGAGGCCATCTTAGACTGGGTGTTGTGTAATGAGAGAGGATTAATTAGCAATCTCATTGTGCGAGGCCCCTTGGGGAAGAGTGATCATAATATGGTGGAATTCTGCATTAGGATGGAGAATGAAACAGTTAATTCAGAGACCATGGTCCAGAACTTAAAGAAGGGGAACTTTGAAGGTATGAGGCGTGAATTGGCTAAGATAGATTGGCGAATGATATTTAAGGGGTTGACTGTGGATGGGCAATGGCAGACATTTAGAGACCGCATGGATGAATTACAACAATTGTACATTCCTGTCTGGCGTAAAAATAAAAAAGGGAGGGTGGCTCAACCGTGGCTATCTAGGGAAATCAGGGATAGTATTAAAGCCAAGGAAGTGGCATACAAATTGGCCAGAAATAGCAGCGAACCTGGGGACTGGGAGAAATTTAGAACTCAGCAGAGGTGGACAAAGGGTTTGATTAGGGCAGGGAAAATGGAGTACGAGAAGAAGCTTGCAGGGAACATTAAGGCGGATTGCAAAAGTTTCTAGAGGTATATAAAGAGAAAAAGGTTAGTAAAGACAAACGTAGGTCCCCTGCAGTCAGAATCAGGGGAAGTCATAATGGGGAACAAAGAAATGGCAGACCAATTGAACAAGTACTTTGGTTCAGTATTCACTAAGGAGGACACAAACAACCTTCCGGATATAAAAGGGGTCAGAGGGTCTAGTAAGGAGGAGGAACTGAGGGAAATCTTTATTAGTCGGGAAATTGTGTTGGGGAAATTGATGGGATTGAAGGCCAATAAATTCCCAGGGCCTGATGGACTGCATCCCAGAGTACTTAAGGAGGTGGCCTTGGAAATAGCGGATGCATCGACAGTCATTTTCCAACATTCCATTGACTCTGGATCAGTTCCTATCGAGTGGAGGGTAGCCAATGTAACCGCACTTTTTAAAAAAGGAGGGAGAGAGAAAGCAAGGAATTATAGACCGGTCAGCCTGACCTCAGTCGTGGTTAAAATGATGGAATCAATTATTAAGGATGTCATAGCAGCACATTTGGAAAATGGTGACATGATAGGTCCAAGTCAGCATGGATTTGTGAAAGGGAGATCATGCTTGACAAATCTTCTGGAATTTTTTGAGGATGTTTCCAGTAAAGTGGACAAAGGAGAACCAGTTGATGTGGTATATTTGGACTTTCAGAAGGCTTTCGACAAGGTCCCACACAAGAGATTAATGTGCAAAGTTAAAGCACATGGGATTGGGGGTAGTGTGCTGACGTGGATTGAGAACTGGTTGTCAGACAGGAAGCAAAGAGTAGGAGTAAATAGGTACTTTTCAGAATGGCAGGCAGTGACTAGTCGGGTACCGCAAGGTTCTGTGCTGGGGCCCCAGCTGTTTACATTATACATTAATGATTTAGACGAGGGGATTAAATGTAGTATCTCCAAATTTGCGGATGACACTAAGTTGGGTGGCAGTGTGAGCTGCGAGGAGGATGCTATGAGGCTGCAGAGTGACTTGGATAGGTTCGGTGAGTGGGCAAATGCGTGGCAGATGAAGTATAATGTGGATAAATGTGAGGTTATCCACTTTGGTGGTAAAAACAGAGAGACAGACTATTATCTGAATGGTGACAGATTAGGAAAAGGGAAGGTGCAACGAGACCTGGGTGTCATGGTACATCAGTCATTGAAGGTTGGCATGCAGGTACAGCAAGCGGTTAAGAAAGCAAATGGCATGTTGGCCTTCATAGCGAGGGGATTTGAGTACAGGGGCAGGGAGGTGTTACTACAGTTGTACAGGGCATTGGTGAGGCCACACCTGGAGTATTGTGTACAGTTTTGGTCTCCTAACTTGAGGAAGGACATTCTTGGTATTGAGGGAGTGCAGCGAAGATTCACCAGACTGATTCCTGGGATGGTGGGACTGACCTATCAAGAAAGACTGGATCAACTGGGCTTGTATTCACTGGAGTTCAGAAGAGTGAGAGGGGACCTCATAGAAACGTTTAAAATTCTGACGGGTTTGGGCAGGTTGGATGCAGGAAGAATGTTCCCAATGTTGGGGAAGTCCAGAACCAGGGGTCACAGTCTAAGGATAAGGGGTAAGCCATTTAGGACCGAGAGGAGGAGAAACTTCTTCACCCAGAGAGTGGTGAACCTGTGGAATTCTCTACCACAGAAAGTAGTTGAGGCCAATTCACTAAATATATTCAAAAGGGAGTTAGATGAAGTCCTTACTACTCGGGGGATCAAGGGGTATGGCGTGAAAGCAGGAAGGGGGTACTGAAGTTTCATGTTCAGCCATGAACTCATTGAATGGCGGTGCAGGCTAGAAGGGCTGAATGGCCTGCTCCTGCACTTATTTTCTATGTTTCTATGTTTCTATGTTAACTACAGCCTCCCATCGACTCCGGAGCGCCTGACTTCTCTTTTTACAAAAAATACACAACAGGTATATCACAATCAAAAACTGTACAATGACGAGAGCATGTGAGCATATCCGGATCCACGGAGGAACCTCCACACTTCTCCCAAGTCCTACCAGTGGGGAATTTATCCCTTTAATTCTTTCCCCTGCATCCCGGTTTGTCTCTTCCAGTGCAAAATAATGTTTTGGGGATAGCTCAACGGCCTTTATTAACGTTGTTAGGTGTTCTGGCAAAAAAGGAATCTGATACTGGGTAATGCACTGTTGCAGGTTCAGGATCGTGTCATTTACCATAATGTGTACCATGGATGTTTCTGGGATTGGAATAATACGTTCCTGTGCCTCTTGAACTTTGGCTTGGAGTTTGAAGCACAAAGTGCTGTCGGTGGCCGGACACCAAGTGTCCTGGTGCACTCGACACCGGTCCACACTCGTGGTTACGCAGTACGTCTCGTTGCCCACATATGCTACCTGAGGTGGAACGTGGCTCTGGGCCCTCACCTCCATGGTGCAGTTGATAGGCTCTCGACTCTCGGATTCAAACCCGCAGTCTGGCCGATCGAACGCGTTCAAATGCTGGGGACACAATATGACGTGTGCACCCCTGCTTTGGCACCCCTTGAGGTCAGTGCCGGTCATGGCGTGCTCCCACTTTATAACAAATAGTGGGACCGCATGATACCGCACGTGCACCCCTTCCCGTATGACCCCAATGTTCTCCACTCTGTATACTGGCGCTCGTTGTGATGTCCCACCCATTACCGGCATACACAATACTATCCCCATGATTGTGTGGTTGGACCGACCGCAATCCATTGGGACTGGGTCGGCTTCGGAGGCTAGACGGAGCTGACACAGGCTCATCGAATTACTATACGGGCTGAGCACTGCGAGGTGCCGATTGTTGATCCATGACGGAACGCGACCTTGCTGGAGGTCCTCTAAATTACTGCGCCCCTCGCTCAGCAACCAGGCACCGTATAATAAGCACACTTGGTTTCATGCTGCCTGCACCGAGGTGTTCTTGTCCTCCCATATTAATGTATTTACAGCCTTTGCATGTGTCTCCAGTTCTGCGATAACCTCCTTTAAATGGATAGTCATTGCCTGGTCCTCCTCTAACTCTGACTCTACCACCGCGTTCCCTTCCCCCAGGATTTTCTGCTGCTGGTCCTTTAAACCACTGATCTGCATTTGCAACTGCAGGTCATCCATGCTGTTGAGGAGAGATGTACCCACGCTAAATGCCATAGTGACATCATTGAGCATTCCTCGCCTCTGCCTCCCCGGACCAACGTTATCCCTTACTCTCATATCGTACGATCTTTCCCGACTCACATCCCCGTAATTGAGTTCAAAAAGCTGGCGGAACATTTCTTTAATGAGTGCTTCATACAGCTGCTCAGTTTCTTTTGGACAGCACTCGGGCAGATGTTAGGTTTAAAATGACTGACGCAACCGCATAATGCACCACCTGGAATAAAACTTTTCCAGTCGGGGCTAAAACTAAACTATTCCCTGGGCCTGGTGTGGTGGCTGGACACTTAACTTCTGCCGTCTGTAATGGTGGGGGTGTGGGCAGTGGCTTTTTATTGTGTGCTACAAGTTCAGTGGCAGTTATTGTGTTGGGAGGGTCTGGGATCATGCAGGAGTCTGTTATGTTCACAATAAAGGATGAAACTGAGTACTGTAAGCAATAAGTGTGACCTTAGCTCCTTTAATTAGACTCCAGAGTGCAGGTACCGCGTGGGAGGCCTTCTTATATACAGTGCTCCCAAGGGATGCTGGGATCCCTTGGGAGTCCAACAGGTAGGCCCTCTGGTGGTGGTATGATACAGGTTGCCAAGGGTTAAATACATAACATCATTCCCTCGTTAAGTCAAAAGTACATTTATTTACAGGGTGAGACGATCTGGGGCTTTTCGCTCCCTTGTCGAACATCTCGGTACAAATGCAGGTGTCGATGAGTTGGTTGGTTCTTCACTGGGCTGCTGGGCAGCTGGCCATGCCGGGCTGTTGAGGATGGTGAGTTCGGCTTCGTGGTCAACCGTGATGTCGGTTGTCACATGTGTGTATGTTGGAGGGTTGATGTTGGTGGCGTCCTCTTCGGGTTGCTCGTAGCTGTTAGTGAACCGCAATTTGGTTTGGTCTAAATGCTTTCTGCACGTTAGTCCATTGGCCAATTTGACATGAAATACCCTACTCCCTTCTTTGGCTATGACGGTGCCAGCAAGCCATTTGGGACCATGTCCATAATTGAGTACAAACACAGGGTCATTGACCTCAATATCGCGTGACAAGTTTGCGAGTACATGCTTTGTTGATGCGCCTGCCCTCGCCGTGATCATGGCGATCAGGGTGGACAAGAGAGAGCCTTGTTTTGAGCTCCCTTTTCATGAGCAGCTCAGCTGGGGGAACCCCAGTGAGCAAGTGGGATCTGGTGCGGTTGCTGAGCAGAACTCGGGCCAGACAGGTTTGCAGGGGGCCTTATGACACGCATTTCAAGCTTTGCTTGATGGTTTGAACTGCCCGTTCTGCCTGGCCATTGGATGCGGGCTTGAACGGGGCAGATGTGACGTGCTTGATCCCATTGTGGGTCATGAATTCCTTGAATTCAGCACTGAGGAAACACGGCCCATTGTCGCTGACTAGGACATCAGGCAGGCAATGTGTGGCTCATAGGCTTTTGGTGGTGGTGATGGACATGCTGACAGACATTATTACACATTCAATCCACTTTGAATAAGCATCGACAACAACCAAGAACATTTTGCCTAGAAATGGGCCCACATAGTCAACGTGGATCCAAGACCACGGTTTGGAGGGCCACAAACTCTGGGTTCATTGCTCAGTTGAGAGCAAGTGTTGCACTGACGCACGCATGACTCTAAATCTGAGTCGATGCCGGGCCACCGCACATGGGATCTGGCTATGGCTTTCATCAATACAATGCCTGGGTGGGTGCTGTGTTGGTCACGTATGAACGTTTCTCTGCCCTTCTTGGGCAAGACCATGCGATTACCCCACAAAAGACAGTCCGCCTGTAAGGTCATTTCATCTTTGCACCTGTGGAACGGCTTAATTTCTTCCTGCATCTCCATTGGGATGCTGGACCAGCTCCCTTGGAGGATACAGTTTTTTAACCAGGGACAGTAAAGGAACCTGGCTCGTCCAGGTCCTGATCTGGTGGGCTGTAACGGGCGACTTTTCGTTTTTGAATGCATCCATCACCATGAGCAAGTCTGTAGGCTGTGCCATTTCCACCCCGGTGGTGGGCAACGGTAGCCGACTGAGAGCATCAGCACAGTTCTCTGTGCCCGGTCTGTGGTGGATTACATAGATGTATGCCGACAGTGTGAGCCCCCATCTTTGGATGCGGGCAGAGGCATTGGTGTTAATCCCTTTGCTCTCTGAGAATAGCGTTATGGGCTTATGAGACCAAACAAATACTGGTTTTTTTTACCCCGTAAACGCATGCCAGAGCTTCTTTTTCAATCATGCTGTTGGCCTTTTCGGCCTTGAACAGACTCCTGGACGCGTAAGCGACCGGTTGCAAAATCCCCGATTCGTTAGCCTTGTTGTAACACACACCCGACCCCGTATGACGATGCATCGCAAGCTAGCACTAATCGTTTACATGGGTTATACAGAACAAGCAGTTTGTTTGAACAGAACAGATTTCTGCCTTTCTCAAAAATAGCCTCTTGTGAATTCCCCCATAGCCAGTCGTCTCCCTTGCGCAGTAGCACATGTAGAGGTTCTAGCAGGGTGATTAACCTGGGTAGGAAATTACCTAAATAATTAAGGAGTCCAGGAATGACTGCAGCTCCGTCACGTTCTGTGGTCTCGGCACGTTCTTGATGGCCTCCATCTTGGCGTCGGTGGGTCTGATGCCGTCTGCTGCGATTCTTCTTCCCAAGAACGCGACCTCTGGTGCCAGGAAAACACACTTCGAGCATTTCAACCTGAGTCCCATACGATTTAGCCGACTTAGAACCTCTTCCAGATTCTTCAAGTGTTCGATGGTGTCCCAACCTGTGACCAGTATATCATCCTGGAAAATCATGGTGCGTGGAACAGAATTTAGCAAGCTCTCCATGTTCCGTTGTAAAATTGCCACGGCCGAACGAATCCTGAACAGGCATCTGTTATAGATGAACAGACCTTTGTGCGTGTTGATGCAGGTGAGGCATTTCAAAGATTCCTCCAGTTCCTGCGTCATGTAGGCCAAGGTCAAATCCAATTTGGTGAATGTCTTTCCTCCAGCCAGGGTTGCAAATAGGTCGTCTTCCTTGGGTAGCGGGTACTTGGCCTGTAGCGAAAAACGGTTAATCGTTACCTTATCGTCCCCACAAATTCTGACCATGCCGTCACCTTTGAGTACCGGACAATTGGACTGGCTCACTCTTGAATTCCATCGGCACGATGATGCCTTCTCGCTGCAGCCTGTCCAGCACAATTTCCACTTTCTCTCGCATCATGTATGGTACACCCCGTGCCTTGTGGTGGATGGGTCTTGTACCGGGAACCAAGTGGATCTGCACTTTCTCCCCCAAGAAACTTCCAATGCCTGGCTCGAACAACGATGGAAATCTGCTTAGAACCTGGGCACATGAGGCATCGTCGACGGACGAAAGCGCTCGGATGTCGTCCCTGTCATGTTTGTAACTACAATGTAACACCACTGTATTACTGTATACACTCAACTCAGATGCACACCTTGACTACAGGGGTGAACTTGTGGGAGACACTCCTTTCCTGATCACACAGGTATATAAAGGGAGGTCCCACGCAGGGTCATCACTTCTGGAGTCCTGTAATAAAGAGTTAAGGTCACAAAATGGCCTTGTCCCTGGAATGTGCCTCGTGTGATTTCATGCTGTAGAGTAAGGACTTTATAGTCCCAGTGCCAGCGGATTTTCCCAGCCAGCTTCTGCTGAACAGTGTGGGGCTATCCCCTGGCACGATCCATAGTGCGAGTTCGTGCACTGCTCCATCATAGGAGACTTTGACTTCTGCGCTGCCAATTACAGGAATCAGTTCTTTGGTGTAAGTTCTTAGCTTGGTATTAATGGGGCTAAGCTTGGGCCTGTGTGCCTTGTTTCACCACAGCCTGTCGGAGGCCTTTTTGCTGATTATGGACTGACTCGCACCCAAGTCCAGTTCCATGGATACTGGAATTCCGTTCATTTCAACTTTTAACATTATTGGTGGACATTTCATGGTGAAGGTGCGTACCCCGTACACTCTTTGGTTCGAGTCTCTAGTTCAGCCTGATCCAACATGGATCGATCTTCCTCTGCAACGTTGTGGTTTGCAGGGTTCGCTGGAGGTGTCCCATTGTTCTGCAGCCGTTGCACACATAGTGCATGAAGCGGCATTGATGGGCCCGATGATCACCTCCACAACGCCAGCAAGGTGTTAACTGCCTCACATTAACAATTGATGGCGGATTCTGCGTCATCTGAGGTCGTGCAGCAGCTGCCGTGTACATTCTGCCATGTATATTCCTGCTCGAAAACGACGTTGCTTTGTGCACAGTACCAGCCGAAACCTCTTTATGCTGCGAAATTGGTTTGGTGTTATCACTGGTGGACATAAATGCTTGGGCTATCATTATGGCTTGGCTCAGATTCGGTGTTTCAACGGTCAATAGTTTGCAAAGGAATGCCTCAGAGCCAATGCCAAGCACAAAAAAGTCTCTCAGCATTTGTTCAAGGAATCCATCGAATTCGAAATATTCTGCAAGGCGCCTTAGTTCAGCGAAGTAGCTCGCCACTTCCTGGCCCTCCGACCATTGACACGTGCAGAACCGATACCTCGCCATCAAAACGCTTTCCTTAGGATTTAGGTGTTCCCGGACCAGCATACACAATTCTTCATAGGATTTGGTTGTTGGCTTTACTGGAGCTAGAAGATGCTTCATGAGGCCATAGGTTGTTGCCCCACAGACAGTTAGGAGGATCGGCCTTCGTTTGGCAGCATTCTCGTCCCCTTCCAACGCATTGGCCACGAAGTATTGGTCGAGTCTCTCCACGAAGGCCTCCCATTCTGAGAATTTCTCCAGGTTACCAATTGTTCTTTGCATTTTCGCGCAGTTGTTTGTTACCTCGTCGCCAATTGTTATGTTCATAATAAAGGATGAAACTGAGTACTGTAAGCAATGAGTAAGTGTGACCTTAGCTCCTTTAATCAGACTCCAGAGTGCAAGTACGGCATGGGAGGTCTGCTTATATACCGTGCTCCTGAGGGACCTTAACTAGAGTCCTTAACTTAAGGAAAGTTAACTTCGATGGTATGAAATGTGAATTGGCCAGAATAGACTGGCAAATGATACTTAAAGGGTTGACAGTGGATAGGCAATGGCAGATATTTAAAGATCACATGGATGAACTTCAACAATTGCACATCCCTGCCTGGAGTAAAAATAAAATGGGGAAGGTGGCTCAACCGTGGCTAACAAGGGAAAATAGTGAGAGTGTTAAATCCAAGGAAGAGGCATATAAATTGGCTGGAAAAAGCAGCAAACCCGAGGACTGGGAGAAATTTAGAATTCAGCAGAGATGAACAAAGGGTTTAATTCGAAGGGGGAAAATAGAGTATGTGAGGAAGCTTGCTGGGATCATAAAAACTGACTGCAAAAGCTTCTATAGCTTTGTGAAGAGAAAAAGATTAGTGAAGACAAACGTAGGTCCCTTGCAGTCAGAATCAGGTGAATTTATAATGGGGAACAAAGAAATGGCAGACCAATTGAACAAATACTTTGGTTTTGTCTTCATAAAGGAAGACACAAATAACCTTCCAGGAATATTAGGGGACCGAGGATCTTCTAGCGAGAAGGAGGAATTGAAGGAAATCCTTATTAGTCAGGAAATTGTTTTCGGGAAACGATTGGGATTGAAGGCCGATAAATCCCTAGGGCCTAATAGTCTGCATCCTAATCTGAGGAAGGACATTCTTGCTGTTGAGGGAGTGCAGCCAAGGTTCACCAAACTGATTCCCGGGATGGCAGGACTGACAAATGAGGGGAGACTGGATCAACTGGGCCTGTATTCACTGGAATTTAGAAGAATGAGAGGGGATCTCATCGAAACACATAAAATTCTGACGGGATTGGACAGGTTAGATGCAGGAAGAATGTTCCCGATGTTGGGGAAGTCCAGAACCAGGGGTCACAGTCTAAGGATAAGGGGTAAGCCATTTAGGACCAAAATGAGGAGAAACTTTTTCACTCAGAAAATTGTGAACCTGTGAAATTCTTAACCGCAGAGAGTTGTTGATGCCAGTTCGTTTGATATATTCAAGAGGGAGTTAGATATGGCCCTTACGGCTAAAGGGATCAAGGGGTAAGGAGAGAAAGCAGGAAAGGGGTACTGAGGTGAATGATCAGCCATGATCTTATTGAATGATGGTGCAGGCTCGAAGGGCCGAATGGCCTACTCCTGCACCTATTTTCTATATTTCTATGTTTCTATGCTGGGATCCCTTGGGATTCCAACAGGCAGGCCCTCTGGTGGTGGTGTGGTACAGTTTGCCAATACATAACAGAGTCCATGCTCCGATCCCATCTGATCCCAGCCCCGGCATCCTGCCATTGCCTTGAAAAGGCAATCGACACACCTGCTGGGCAGATCTGCTCCGACCCCCACACACACATAAATTCCCTGTTCCTCCTTCCACAACTTGTCCCAGCACACTTCCATTCCCCGCTTTGACCCCGTGATCTGTCGGTACGTATCGTTCCCCAGTCGTTGCTAGTCCGCGCCTGGTTCCTCGTGTCCTGACTCAATTTCCTGAGCCACCACCACCGTCCCAGGGGAATGTGTCCCTTGCACTTCAAGCATACGCGCTTGCCCTCGGTCACCCCAACCCTGTGGCTGTGACCTTCAGTCTGGGACACGGTATGGAAGCCTCCCCGTAAGTGAACCCGGAGTGGCTGGAGTATTTTGTTGTATTCGACCCCAGCCACCCTCGTGGAAGTAGGCTGCCATCCCGTCAGTGTCCCCTGTCCTACTCCCCCGTGTCATGGTGGGTCCGTTCCCCCCAGTACATCCATAGAGGAAGAACAACTCGGCGACCCCCTCCTACTGCACCCTGTTCCGGCCAAGCTCCAAAGAACGATTACCAGGCCTGTCTCCATCTTTCTCTCGGCTTCCTTTGAAGAGACAAAGAAACAACAACCTTTCTGTGAGAGGCTATACCTCCACAGGTTTGGCTTCATCAAAACATACTCTGTAAAACATGAAACTGAGAAGGAACCTGTCTACACCGCATCTGTCTCTGGGTGGCCCCACTAGGTCTCTCTGACCCTGGGCCTTTTACGGCTCCTCAGTGGTGTGTAAGGAGGCGCCCACGGTGTTCTCGGCCGTGGGATCCTGCTACTCCTCCTAACCACCACCACCACGGGCTCCTCACTGTCCCAAACTATGGCCGCGTCCACCATGCTGTTTAGAGCGCCTTGGTGCTTCTTTCTGTTTCTCGCTCTTTCCCCGGGTTAAACAACTTGCACTGGTTCACATGGAACCACTTTGTGCGCTTTGGAAGCTTAACCACGTACACTATGGGACTGGCCTTATCTACAATGCTGTAGGGTCCCATGTACAAAGGCTCAAACGTGCCCACCCGAGTGTAATTGTGGACCATGACCTTATCCCCTACCTTCCACTCGTGGGTTCTCCGGGGCTCGAGCAACAACCGATTGCTCCGGTGCTGCTTCCCCATGATGCTGGCAGCTTGCCAATGAATTGGGTTCAAGTGCTCGAACAGATTCTTGACAAGCTTGTCCCAATTTACCTCTCTCACCTGCCCTGCTGTGAGAACCGGCGCCAGAACATGGGTGAGCGTGCACATGACCCGACCAGTCGTGGGCTCATGCAGGGAATACCCTGTGCTTCTGGAGAGGCTGGCTCGGACCCCAGTCAGGACAAACAGCAGGACCTCAACCCACCTTTTCGGGGAC
Source organism: Pristiophorus japonicus (assembly GCF_044704955.1). Taxonomy (NCBI): domain Eukaryota; kingdom Metazoa; phylum Chordata; class Chondrichthyes; family Pristiophoridae; genus Pristiophorus; species Pristiophorus japonicus. The sequence goes on from NC_091981.1 coordinate 69,397,714, forward strand.
TGTCATGTTTCCTTCTGCAGCCTTTCTTTGATGGTCCGATTAAGTCGCTCCACAACCCCCGATGACTGTGGGTTGTGAGCCACATGCCATTTCCCTTCTATCCCTAGCACTTTCAAGGTAGCCTGCATGACTTGCCCCGTGAAGTGGCTCCCCTGGTCAGACTCCACGATCTGCGGCAGTCCCCACCTAGAGAACACTTCCCTCACCAAGATTCTTGCCGTCGCCAATGCCGTGGCTTATCGGCAAGGGAAGGCTTCAACTAACTTCGCCAAAACATCCACTTGGACCAAATAGTACTTGTAACCCCCCTTTGCGGTGGGCAGTGGCCCGATGTAATCGACTTGTACCAACTGCCGTGGTCCCGCTACCCTTCTCATGTGTCCCATGGGAACCTTTCTTTTCTGGGGATCGGGGTTGTTTGCTGCGCACACCAGACAGTCTAAGCAAAAATCGCGGACATCCTCCTCAGTTGCGGCCACCACCCTGCCTGTTCTACCCTCTGCCAGGTAGTCTCCGGCCCTGGGTGTCCCGCTCCTGGACCCCCGTGGGCTATCTGGAGGAATTCCCTCTGGTGCTGTTCTGGAACCACCCACTGATCCCCCCTGCAAAGCATTCCCTCCTTTAAAGTAATGCCCGCTACCCCGAACGGACATTCTACCTTTTCTCCCCTAGCCAGCTGCTCCAGGACAATCTTGAGGATGGGATCCTTTGCCTGGACTTTCCTCAAGTCCGGGGCCAATGCTACCCCTACACTCCCTTGTGTTCCCCCTTTGTCCCGGATTGCTGTTACTGGGCTGGACCTGTATGGGTCCCAAAACTCTCCTGGTTTGGCTCCTTCCTTGGCTAACTCATCAGCCTTTTGGTTGCCTTCCCCTCTGGGCTCTGTTTTGGAATGGGCCTTTGTGAATGTAATGGTTTCTCTGGGTTCCCGTGGCCTCTAAGATCCTTTGCAATAGTGGTTTGGTTGCTAAGGGCTTCCCGTCTGCGGATGTGAAACTGCGATGAGACCAGATGGCCAAGTATTTGGTGCACGAATTGCATGTGAACATGGAATCCGAGCAGATGGTGTATGGGGTCAGGAACTCGTCGGCGTGGGCAATGACGTACACCACCGCCAACAGTTCGGCGTGCTGAGTGCTCAGGGTGCTCGGGAGTTTAATGGCCCTTGCAATGCCTGCCGTCAGGTCATAAATCCCGCACCCGGTGAAACGCTCCCCTGCTACAACCGAACTGGATCCATTGGCATATATTTCACAGCCCGTGGGGTGTAGCCCAGCCCGAAATCCTATGTCTACGTCCCATACTCCCTCTACCTAACACTTATGGGCTGTCCCTGCTGCTTTGTATGCAATAAAGGTACAAACTGAGTACTGTTTAACTGAACAAGGTACAACCGTCTCAGTTCGATTCCGGCCTTGGGTGAATGTGCGGAGTCTGTTGTGGCTGGTGGCTGGATGGCTGACTTGTTGGGGATGGCAGTGGCCATGTCAGGAATTGTAAGTCCATTTTTATTGAACAAGTCTGTGATGGATCTTCCGGGTTCACTGATGACCCTTGAGTCCACTGAAGGCCGCTGGTAGGTTGGTTGGTCATCGACGGTTCTGGCTCGTCTGTGTGCCTCAGCTTTGTTTGATCCATGTTTTTCCTGCAAATTTGCCCATTCTTGAGCTTAATAACAAATAATCTGTTGCCCTCCTTGGACATGACCATACCAGCGATCCATTTGGGACCCTGACCATAATTCAACACATATACAGGATCATTAACAGAAATCTCGCGTGACACAGTTGCACTATCATGGTACCCTTGTTGACTCTGTCTTCTGCATTCAACATGATTACTTTAATCCAGGTGTACAAGAGATAACTTGGTCTTAAGACCTGTTTTCATCATGAGTTCAGCAGGTGAGACCCCTGTGAGTGTGTGGGATCTTGACTAACTCAGCAGTATGCAAAACAAGTGGGTCTGCAGTGACCCTTGGGTTACTCTCCTCATGCTTTGCTTGATAATTTGTACTGCATGTTCTGCTTGCCCGTCGAATGCAGACTTGAACGGTGCTGACCTTACATGTTTTATGCCGTTAAGTTTTACAAACTCCTGAAACTCCTGACTGGTAAAGCACGACCTATTGTCGCTCACCAATATGTCAGGCAGACCTGACATTGAGACTCTCTATGGTTGCCGTGGACGTACTGGATGACATGATTATGCATTCTATCCACTTCGATTAAGCATCCACCACCACTAAAAACATATTGCCCAGGAAGGGACCTGCAAAATCTACATGGATCCTGGACCAAGTTTTGGATGGCCATGACCACAGGCTCAGCGGCGATTTCGCTGGTGCTTTGCTGAGCTGCATGCAAGTGTTGCACTGATGCATGCATGCTTCCAGCTCAGAATCAATTCCTGGCCACCATAAGTGGGACCTGGCGATGGCCTTCATGATCACTATACCAGGATTTGTGTTGTGTAACTCATGCACAAACTTCTCTCTCCCTTTCTTAGGCATTAAAACTTGATTGCCCCACAATTTGCAATCTGCTTGAATAGACAGTTTGTCCTTGTGACAAATGTACGGTTTGGCCTCCCCACACATTTGCTTAGGTATGGCAGACCAATCCCCTTTGAGGATGTAACCCTTTACCACCGATAAAATCAGGTCCTGGCTGGTTCAGGTCTTAACTTGTTGAGCCGTGACAGGAGTACCTTCACTCTCAAAAGCATCCATGATTAACATTAAATCTGCTGGCTGTGGCGTTTCCACCTCCGATGTGGGCAACGGCAACTGGCTCAAAGCATCGGCACAATTCTCTGTGCCAGGCCTGTGGCAAATGGCATAATCATAGGCAGATAATGTCAGCGCCCACCTTTGGATGCGGGATGAAGCGTTGGTATTGATACCTTGGCTCTCGGAAAACAACGAAATGAACGGCTTGTGATTGGTCTCTAATTCAAACCTCAGACCGAACAGGTATTGATGCATCTTTTTAACACCGTTCACACACGCTAAAGCTTCTTTTTCTACCATACTCTAGGCCCTTTCTGCTTTTGGATGCATACGCGACAGATTGAAGTTTCCCCGACTCATTGGCATTGGCAACACGCAACCAATTCCATATGACGATGCGTCACAGGCCAAAACTAAACGTTTACATGGGTCATAATGTACCAGCAGCTTGTTTGAGCAAAGCAGATTGGTGGCTTTCTCGAAAGCTCTGCCTTGCAATGTGCTCCACACCCAGTTGTTGCCTTTTCTCAATAGCATATGCAGTGGTTCCAGTAAGGTGCTCAATTTAGGTAGGAAGTTACCAAAGTAGCTGAGTAGACCCAGGAACGAACGCAGCTCCATCATGTTCTGCAGCTTGGGTGCATTTTTGATGGCTTTGGTTTTCACGCCAGTAGGTCTGATGCCATCAGCGGCGATTTTCCTCGCCATGAAGACACACTGCGAGCGTTTAAGTCTGAGTCCCACTCTGTTCAAATTCAGTTGAACTTCTTCCAGGTTGTTCAGATGTTCCTTGGAGTCACGACCGGTGATCAGGATGTTATCTTGGAACACGACGGTTCTGGGAACAGATTTCCGTAGATTTTCCATATTCCTCTGGAATATTGCTGCAGCCGAGCGAATTCCAAATGGTCACCTGTGATAGATAAACAATCCTTTGTGCGTGTTAATGCACGTAAGTCTCTTCGACGTCTTGACCAACTCCTGCGTCATATAGACCGACGTCAAGTCCAATTTTGTGAAGACTTTCCTCCAGCTTGCATCGCAAACAAATCATCAGCTTTCGGTAACAGGTACTGATCTTGTTTCGAAACCCTGTTGATCGTAGCCTTGTCGTCTCCACAGATTCTGACTGTGCCATCACTTTTCAGCACAGGAACAATGGGGCTGGCCCATTCATTATATTCAACCGGTGATATGATCCCTTCATGCTGGAGTCAGTCCAGTTCAATTTCGACCTTCTCCCTCATCATATACAGCACTGCCCAAGCTTTATGATGGACGGGTCTTGCATCTGAGTCCACGTGGATCTGCACCTTGGCTCCCGTGAAGTTGCTGATACCCAGTTCAAACAGAAAGTGGAATTTGCTCAATACTTAGGCACATGTATCTTCCTCTGATGACAACGCCTTTATGTCATTCCAGTCGTATCTGATTTTCTCCAACCAGCTCCTGCCGATCAGCGTTGGGCCATTGCCTGGAACAATCCACAGCGGTAACTCATGAACCGCACCGATATACAACACATTAATTTGTGCACTGCCAATCGCCTTTATCAATTCTTTGGTGTACGTGCGCAGCTTGGCGTTAACAGGACTCAGCCTGGGCCTCACAGTCTTAGTATCCCACAGCTTATTAAGTGCCCTCTCGATGATCGATTGACTCGCCCCTGTATCCAGTTCCATCGATACAGGTATCCCGTTAAACTTCACGTTAATCAAAATTGGTTTACTCTTGGTTATGAAGGAGTACAGTCCATACACTTCCTCCTCTGGCATCTCAGATTGCATATCCGGATCCGCGCTAGTCTGACTCTCATCCTCTACGTGGTGTGTCACAGCTCGCTTGCGCTGGAGATGCCCCACTCTCAGACAGCCTTTGCAACTATATTGCTTAAATCGGCACTGCTGATGCCGATGATTTCCCCCACAACACCAACACGGAGAAGTCGGATACATTCCCGCTGGCGGACTTTGGGCAGCCACAGGTTTCGCGAATGCAGCCGGATAGGCCCTGCCATGTGCCGCTCTGCCGAACGCCGAATCAATTGCATTTACAGTACTTGCCGAGGTTCGGTTCTTCACCGATATTTGCTTTAAACTACTGTCCGTTGTCATACATGATTGAATGATCTGGATGGCCCTTTTTAAATCCAACTCCTTCACCGCCAGAAGTTTGTGCAGGATCACCTCGTGGTTGATACTGATAACAAAGAAGTCCCGCAGCATGTCTGCCAACACCGTCCCTAACTTGCACAGTCCCGCTAGACGTATCAGGTAGGCAATGAATTCTGCCACGCTCTGGCCCTCTGATCGAGGTGTGTATAAAACCTGTATCTCGAGATGATGATGCCGTCGTCTGGCTTGCGGTGCTCCAGTACCAATGTACACAACTCCTCGTACGTTTTCTCTGTTGGATCACTAGGCATGAGTAGATTCTTTATCAGACCGTAGATCTTTGAACTGCACACAGTGAGGAACACTGCCCAGCGCCGGTCTGCATCGTCGACCCCCTTCATTTTGTTGGCCACGAAGTACAGATTCAAATGGCTCACAAAGTCTACCCAATCTTCTCCCTCCACAAATCGCTCTAAAAATCCAATCGTGCTCATTTTGCAAACAAAGATTCTTGTATTCTCGTCGCCAAATGTTATGTATGCAATAAAGGTTCAAACTGAGTACTGTTTCACTGAACAAGGTACAACCTTGTTCTGCTTTATTATGGCCTAAAGTGCCTGACTCACAAAATGGCTGGCCTTTTATACCAGAGCAGCACCATGTGCGTGCTGCTCAGTGGCCTCCAACAATGACACCATCTGGTGGCTACAAACAGCATGTACATACATGACACCTGCATAGATCATGTTAGCTGCCAGCTTGGGCTCACACAGGCCTTGCACTTTCAGTTTAATCTTTGAGAGCAATAATTTCCAGTGAGCAATGCGAACACTGCTCATTGCGTCTTTTATCCTCCCATCTAATAATATCTGAGTGGTGGTATGGTGGGTTAGTAGATTGATCTGGGATGACCCTGTGAAGAGCTGGGAGTGCTTCATGGCCCAATGCGTGGCAAGGAGATGCCTCTCGCAATTGGAGTACCCCCATTTTACACCTGCGAGGGACTCAGTTTGCCGTGCCGCTCCTGGAGCAGCACTGTGCTCAAACTGTCCCCCCTGGCGGCTAATTCTAAACAGAAGTCCTCCCACCATTAACCGCCCCTAGTACGGGTGCCATTTGCAGGTCTCCCTTGAGACGATTGAATGCGGCCATGCAGTCCTCATCCCACTCCCAGCCGACTCCCTTGCGGAGGAGCCGAAGTAGAGGGGCTAGCATGGTGGCGTAATCCTCACTAAAATCCCTACAGTACCCCGTGAGCCACAGGAAGGATCTCATCCCCGTCACGGTCATGGGGGCTGGTAACTCCTGTACCGCCTTCCGTTTGACCTCGTCTGTCGCCCTTTCTCCAGCCCTCACGGTCAGCCCGAGGAATTTGACTTCCCTCTGACCGATCTGAGCTTTCTTGGGATTGACTTTGAACCCAGTGTCCTTCAACAGCTCCAGCAGCTCGGCCAGCAGCGGACTATGCTCCTCCCCCTCGTCGGAGAACAGAAGCAGGTCATCTACATACTGCACCAACTGCTGAGGCCTGCTGAACCCCTTTAAACTGTTGGCCATACACTGGTGAAAAATGGAGGGGCTGTTATGGAAACCCTGGGGAAGGCACGTCTAGGTATACTGTTGCCCTTTAAATGTGAATGCAAACTTTTACTGGTCCTGTCTTTTGAAGGGAATGGACCAGAACCCGTTCGATATATCCAGCACCATGAATGTGATCGCAGATGCTGGAATGTTCCCTATCAGGCCGGCTGCGTCCGCGACAGTGGGGCGAGTAAGCTGGGATGTTCTTGTTGAGCACCAGATAGTCCACGGTGGCCCTCCATGACTGGTCTGGTCAAAGTGGAGAGTTCACGTATGTGGCTATCGGCTTCAACACCTCCTGGGCTACCAGGGATCCCAGTGCCGTCTCTCAGTTGGCCTCTGCCTCCCTGGGGAAATTATACTGTTTCTGTAGCCGGGACATAGTGTCGCCTTGAACCCTGACAACTTCTACCCCCATCACCCTACCGCAGTTGTGTTTGTGTGTGGCGAACAATGTGAGATTGTCCCACACGTAGGCCTGGTACTCGGCCGGGGTAATAGTAACCAATTTCTCTCGGTCATAACTACCCTTCGGCTTCATTGTACACACTGTGCCTTTACCCTCCCCCTTCCTTGGGATCACTAAAACTTCTTCCTCCTTATTGGAATCCACTGCTCCCCAAAGGCAGTAATTCCTCAAATCCATTATGATTCTGTGGGCTAACATAAAGTTGGCCCCTAGGACTCCTGACCCCATGGAATGATCCTAAATCGATGGCTAGCGGCCTGGAGATCGACCCTGTCTGTTTGTTCCCTATGAATCCCACCAGACTGTGTGGAACCATGCTAGACAAAGGTGAGGTGGTCGGATTATTTACGTGAATCACCGTGCTGGAAGCCCCGGTGTCCAACAAATACTTCCCCTCTACCTTCTCCACCTCCACCTTCATGCATGGTCTACTCCACTCATCGTACGTGAGCGAACACAGGTACTCAGGCTGGGTGCGTGCCAGTCAGGGTGGTGGGATTACCGGAGCGGTCGGGAGTTCCCTGCTCACAGCAGCGTCTACCCTTCCCTGCTCTGGCACAAAAGCTGTCCGAAGGGCGGCCACCAAAACATCAAATTGTTCTGGGGTCAGTCCCTTCGCCTCAACAGGTTTTGTCTCAGGCACTGGAGGATCCCCTTTGCCTTGCCTCTTCCTCGGGGCTGGGCAGTCTCTCCTCCAGTGTCCCGTCTTCCCACACCCGAAATACATCCTAGCCCTCTCTGAGCTACCTCCTTCCTGGCGCCATTCCTTTTTACTACCCTCACTGGCCTTTAACTCGTGAGCCTTCTCTTTAACTGGTTTGACCTCCTCCTCCACGCCGGCCTTAAATGTGATGGAGCACATCGGCCTCCGTGTTCTGGAGATTCTCAGGGTCAAACCAGTTCTCGGACTTTACCCTAATCCGGGGCACACTCTTTAACACTAAGGTCCTGAACCAATGGTTCCTTGGATTCCCCTGCAACTGCGCTCGGTCCAGCAATCCATGACAGGCTTTATTATGGACCGGCCAGAGCCGGTCCGCAAAAGCCTGAGGTGCTTCCCCAGCCAGTTGCAGTGTCCTTTCCACTCTGGAGAATGGGCTGCCTTGGGCGTGACCCATGGCTCTTAGGATTTCCTCCTTTAAGCCCTCTATGGTTCCCTGTCCCCTCTTGCTTTCAGCAGATAGGGCCTGATACATCTTCCCCTCCAGGGAAAATAATAGCAGCTTGTGAACCTTCGCTTCATTACACCAATTAATCCCTCCCACGTGTTCCACCTCCGTGAAGTGGACTGATGGGTCTCTTTCGTTGGTAAGCTTGGGCAACCCTGAAATCATAGTTTGCAGCTGTGAGGTTGTGAATGGGACCACAAAATCGCTTTGCAGCGCCCCCAGACCTTGGCCGATTACAGGCACCGTACTTCAGCTGCCATATGGGATGCATGGGCCCCGGCGCCTTTGGCGGAGGTCATGCGTCCCTGTCCGGCTCCCAATCCTCACTGTCTTCCCCTTCCTCTTCCCAGTCTACCCAAGCTTCCCCCGGGGGCATTAGGCAGACCATTCCTTTGGCCTTGGATAGAGTGTGGGTCAAGCTTTGGATTTTCTCTTGGCAGGACCCGTGATTCCCACTCTCAAAACCCTTACTGGTGGCTACCCAAAACGCTGTCTTAATATCCTTCAATTGCTCCTCCACCCCATTTACTTTGCTCGCTAGATGATCGGCCTCCTTCCGTGCGACCTGCTCATTGAGTTTGGCCTCTGTTAGCTGACACTGCAGGTACTCCCTTTTGTTACGGGAGGTTTCCTCCTGAGTGTGCCTCTCCTGCTTTTCTTTGCTCAACTATCTAAAAGCCTCGTTCCTATCACGGCCCTTGCGCTGACTGCTCCTCGGACTCTTTGAGCTTTGCCTTAAGCCTACCAACCTGCTCCCTAAGCAGTTGGGCTTGCTTCTGCAGACACGGGAGCCAGATGGCCTTTTATTTTGCCTTTCTATGCTCCTTACTGCCCATTTACTCAGCAGCTTTGTCCTCCAGACTCTCAGCCCGCAAAAGGTCTAATACCCACTATTGTGTTATGTTAACTTTCCCAAAGATATATGAGGAAATCCTATCCCACATTGCCGATCTCTTGGCCTTAATATCTTCCATAACTCTCTGTTCAGTACACCCACCTCCTGCCACTGTCACCAAATTCTGTAAGTGGTTTCCTTTCGGTTTTTTCGAAGCATGCCCACTTTACAATAGTTCTAGAGCTGGGAGTGATTACTGTACTGAACAGATGAATGAGTCATGAACGAATACCTTGGTCTCAAGCGGCAATGCTTTTATTAAAGTTAAAGCACATATCTGCACCCAGTAAAACCACACACACCCTGGTGTGTAAAGAAAACAAATGCAATACAATATACAGTTTGGCCCATCTAAACAGGCCTCTAACGCGAAGTACCCACGTCTAACACCTCCCCTGAAAACCCCATAGAATTTGGTTGGGAGAACGCATGTTGCCCCCTTACACCATGGCTATAATCTTAAAAGATGTGTGTGCAGAGATGATGCTCATCGATTCGCTGGCTTACTTGTAACTTCTTCTGATGAGAAGGTGTCTCTTCTGGTTTCTTCTCTCTGTTCCATACGGAGGATTGGATTCTTGTAGAGGCGAAGCAGTGAGGCAAGAGAGAGAGCTGTGTCCACATGGCCTTCTTTTATACCCCCATATTGTCCACCCCTTTCAGCCCGAATAAAGTTTCGAGGCTTCCTGTGGGTGTGTCTTCTTTTTGGCTCAATAAAGTTTTCTTCCTTTATTTCGAGGTTTCTTGTTTTTCCAGTGATGGGTTTCACTTCCGAGTGGTCTAGGCTTAATGGCTATCTGTTGTTCTGGTATCTCATCCGGGTAATGGCTCGATCAGTGATCAGTTCACTTGACGAGTTCACATTGCTTAACAAATGGAGTCTCCCAGAATCCCTGCCCATCATTCCAAGTCCAACATGGAAGAAGGACCTGGGCCCCTCCCACAAACGGCTTCCAGCTTTTTTCTGCAGTGAGAAATTTAAACGCAAGGTCCAGATAACAACAAAATCCTTGGGAATTAAAACACAATGTCCAGATCCTTGAAGATTAAAATGCAATGTCCAGATCCTTGGGGAGTCGATTCTTACAATGGTTTAGTACTTCGGAGAGGATTCCATCTGCTCCTAAGGCCTTGTTACTTTTCAGCTGTCGAATGGCCTTTTCAACCTCATGCCGGGCTGGGATTGTGCCGAGGTGGTGACGGGTAGCATGCTGTCGGATGCCCCCTGGCAGTGCTGCGCTCCCTCGGTGCTGCACTTCCGACGATGTGGCGCTCCCTCGGTGCTGCCCCTCTGACGGTGCAGCGCTCCTTCAGTTTCTGCTGATGTTAGTAACCCTTCAACTAGGCTGGAGTTTAATATTTTGATATTTCAAACAACAGTGTGTTGATATTTGATGTCTCCAAGATAAGAGATGACTAATTGATGTCCTGTTACTAACTGTTCCATTTTTGATCGGGGCGGAGGAGCGATGTGAGATCGGGGTGGAGGAGCGATGAGAGATCGGGGCCCAGGAGCAATGAGAGATCGGGGCCCAGAAGAGGTGAGGGTCAAGGGGCAGCACGAGCCAGCCCACACTGTGATATGTGTGCACACTTGGTCCGTGCAGCAGAGCTGGTCTCCAGTTGTCTTGGTTAACCCCTGCCACTAGACCAAGACCTAGCTCTGTCAAGCCCGTGTAGTGGCTGGTGTGCAACGGCCACCACACGTTAAAAAAATCCACGCACAGGCATCTTCCACCCTTCAATTTGTAGTTCGAGATCTGGAATGTCAGGTTCCTCATTCAAACACCTGTGAACTCATCCCTTTTTGGTCATCCTCGATACGAGGGACTGCCTAATACTGCTGTGGGATGGAGTCAAGGATACTCACGTCAAAGACAGCATCTTGGTTAAGGAGATCTTTGAAGTGCTCCTTCCAGCGGGCACTGACTGCCTCTCTGTCCTTGAGGAGCACCTCTCCGTTCTTAGCTCTCAGTGGGATAGGTCCTTGGGTGCTTGGGCCATAGATGGTCTTGACTGTGCTAAAGAATCCATGCACATCATGATTGTCGGCTAGCTGTTGGATCTCCTACTCTCTTTCCACCCACCATCTTTTCTTTAGGTCACGAGTTTTTGTTGGGCCTCGACCTTCAGTTGTCTATAGATCTGTTTTCATTCTCTTGAGTTGTGATTAGCTCCTGGATCTCCTGGTCGTTCTCATTGAATCAGTCTTGATTTTTTCTGATAGAGTAATCAATAATCTCTTCAGAAGTGCTAATTATGGTGAGGGAAGACTTGAGGTTTTGTGGACACTCTGATGCACCAGTACATTGGGAGTCGTCCAGTTGGCTGTAAGGCGTTGACTGAATAGGGCTTTCTTTGCAGCGTCTTTGAGTGCTTCAGCGTTGATTTATCTGCGGCAGCATTTCTGGTTCCGCCCCCATTTTGAGGTTAGGTTGATGGAAATAACAGAGCAAATGAGGGGGTAGTCAGTCCAGCAGTCGTCAGCTCCTGCCATGGCGTGAGTGATGTGGACGTCCTTGCGGTCCCTCGCTCGAACGATGACATAGTCTAACAGATGCCAATGCCTGGAACGAGGGTGTTGCCTTGAGGCCTTGTGCATATCTCCCTGAAGAAACAAGGTGTTTGTTATGAAAACACCATGTTCTGAGCATTTCGTCAGGCGGAAGATACCATTGGAGTTGGTTTTCCCTACCCTTCCCTGCCAATCTCACCTCTCCAGAGGCCTGTGTCCTTTCCAATTCTGGCATTAAAATCGGCAAGGAAAATCAACTTGTCGCCCGGTGGAACTCGGGACAGGGATTGTTCAACAACAACAACTGTATTTGTATAGCATATTTAGCATAGTGAAATGTCCCAAGGCGTTTAAGAGGAGTATTATGCAATAAAAATTTGACACCGAGCCGCATAAGTAGAAAAGCTTGGTCAAAGAGGTAGGTTTTAAGGAGTGTCTTGAAGTAGGATGGAGAGGTAGAGAGGCGGAGAGGTTTAGGCAGGGAGTTCCAGAGTTTGGGGCCTAGGTAACAAAAGGCACGGCCATCATTGGTTGAGCGATTGCAATCAGGATTGCTCAGGAGGGCAGAATTAGAGGAGCGCAGACATCTCGGGGGGTTGTGAGGCTGGAGGAGATTACAGAGATAGGGAGGGGCAAAGACACGGAGGTATTTGAAAATAAGGATGAGAATTTTGAAATCGGCATTGCTTAACCGAAAGTCAATGTAGGTCAGCGAACACAAGGGTGATGGGCGAGTGGGACTTGGTGCGAGTTGGGACATGGGCAGCCGAGTTTTGGATCACGTCTACTTTATGTAGGGTAGAATGTGGGAGGCCAGCCAGGAGTGCATTGCAATCGTCAAGTCTAGAGGTAATAAAGGCATGGATGAGGGCTTCAGCAGCAGATGAGCTGAGGCAAGGGTGGAGACAGGTGATGTAATAGAGGTGGAAATAGGCGGTCTTAGTTGATATGTGGTCGAAAGCTCATTTCAGGGTCAAATATGACACCAAGGTTGCGAAGATTTTGGTTCAGTCTCAGACAGGAGTTGCGTAAAGGGATGGAGTCAGTGTCTAGGGAACAGGCTGGAGTACAATTCCTCTCTGGCCTCGTCTGTAGCTTCCAGAGTTGGGGCGTACACACCGACGACCATAGCATACTGATGCCGGGTTAGGGTGAGCCGAAGGGTCATGAGGCGCTCATTTATCCCACAAGGGGAATCTCTAAGGCACCAAACTAGCTCATTCTTGATGGCAAAGCCAACCCCATGGAGACGCCGTTCTTCTTCTGGTTTGCCTTTCCAGAAGAAGGTGTATCCACCACCTTGTTTCTTGAGATGACATTCTCTTGCCCGCCGTGTTTCGCTCAGGGCGGCGATGTCAATGTCGAAGTGTCTGGGCAATGATAGCGGTGCAACATTCAGGTATGTCGCTGTTGGGGTTATCCATGAGGGTCCTGATGTTCCAGGTCCCAAACTTCATTTTAAAGTGTGGAATGTGCATGTGTGGAATTCTTTTAATGTGGGCTGGCCATTGCACACCATCTACCACATGAACTTAGCAGAGCAAGGTCTTGGTCCAATGGCATGGGGACCCAAGACGATTGGATACCAGGCTTTGCTGCATGGGCCTAGCACATACGCACACACATACTCTTACTAACCTCCTCGTTCCCTCCCTCAGGTCCTCTCATCCTGGTTTTCAGAGATGACATTGTAGCACATTAACCTTAGAACAGTTTGTGAGTTTATCCATAAAATATTGACACTGTACCCCGGGCCTCCCAGCTCCAGCTCCAGCCCCAGCTCGCTGTGTTCCATTCACAGGCTCTGCTGCACTTTTCCCACTCTCTCTCCAGCCACTCGCGCTTTGGCCATTGGGTCTTTACTAATGCCTCTCATCAGATCCCCATCACTCTGCCTTTCCAACATTACTCCTGCACATCCACCCATCCCTATCCACATTATCATATCCCCATCTCACGAGCCAACCCTCATACTCACCCTCATCCTAGTGCAATCCCACCAACTAACAATACACAAGGGTAGGCACTTGGGTGTTTTATGCAATGTTCATGTAAAGTTTCTGTTAATGTGGTGTCAAACACTGAAACCTTTATATTCAACACTTTGGGCTCGATTTTACACTTTTGTGCTTATCGCCCAAAAATGGGCATTATTTCCAGCGTGGGCAGTAAAAATGGGTTTTCAGATCGCCTGCTTCTCACACATTCTCAAAGCACCTAGTCTCCATTTTTGAAAATGGCCGTTACTGCGAGCGATATGAAATGGGTGGTAGCGTTAAATCTCGATGACCTTCTGCCGTAAAGTGTCGCCGTCCTTAGCAACGGCATGGCAATGAACGATTCCCGCAATTCGGGAGGTCAAGGGTCATCACGACATGCACAGCAGAGGAGACAGAAAGAGAGGGAGCTCAGGCGTGTCTGGGTGTGATGTGGCTGCTTTGGGAGGAAGGAGGGAGACTTTAGAGCTTCACAGCAAGTAGCCAAACAAAAAGTTGCTGTTACCAGCCACATATTTGCCCGAATTTGGCCTATAATGGAGGGAGAGGAGGAGGCATCACAGCACGCTGGGGAGACTGATGCTGGAGAGAGCAGTGAGGTGGGAGAGGAGCACATTGGAGGGCGCAAAAAAGCAAGGAGGTTTTCGGATGAGGCAAATGCCTCCCTCCTGCAGGAGTTCGAGTTACACTGGGGTGATTTGACACAGGGAGGGTGCGGGAAGCCCACCCCAAAGGCCTACCAGAAGATATCGGCTGAGATAGCAGAGGTGGTCTCATCGGCAACCAACGAGGTGCGTGAGGGCAACCAATGCCGCAAACAATGGAACGAATTTGTGGGATCCGCAAAAGTAAGTATTACATTGATTTACATGTACTTATGTATTTATATAATTTGATTTGTAACAGTCATGAGTGACAATCAGCAGATGTGAGGTCTTCCACTTTTTTCGGGAATGTTCTACTCAAAGCCTGTGGTCACGCTGAACGTCTTTAGGTAAAGAATGATTATTATCATAATAATCATGATTACATCTGTCGGTTATGTGTTGTATCAGTCTCTGTGACAGTACCTAGCAATGATATCACGCAATGATCTCATGCCATGTCGCCCTCTCACCTTTTACAGAAGAAGCTATCGATGATGAGGTCTGTACAGAGGTGAACGGGTGGGGGGTCACCAGTCCCCAGCGACATCACTGAGATGGAGGAGCGAGTGTTCGCACTCGTGGGGAAGCACCCCCGGACAGCCATGGAAGCATCTGCAGACCCTGAAGTGATGCCACATGAGTAAAGCTTACACCATTGCATGATGTAATATCAACAGATGCCACACACACTCATATCTGAACAATCATATAAGATAGATGATTTCTAAAATAGTCATAGAAATAACGCTGGCCTAATGATAAGCATTGCAATGCAAATGTGTTGATGGTCATGAAATGTAATGTCTGTGAAGATTTTGAAAGCGCTGGTGCTTTTGTCGTGCATATGCTGTGTGTAGCGCTGGACTCAGCTTGTGACCCTAGCACCCCCTTCTCCTCTAATAAGCTCATTTGTGTTTTGCAGCTCAGCCAGCAGCGCGGCTCCAGACAAGACCACAGAGGCCAGACGGTGGGGGCGTGGGGCCCGACTCTGCGGACAATCCTACTGCAGGCCAGGTGGATGAGGTGGTTAAGAAGGCATACAGAATGCTTGCCTTTATTGGCCAAGGGATAGAATATAAGAGCAGGGAGGTTTTGCATAAATTGTATAATACTTTGGTTAGGCCACAGCTGGAGTACTGCGTGCAGTTCTGGTCGCCGTATTATAGGAAGGATGTGATTGCACTAGAGAGGGTGCAGAGGAGATTTACTAGGATGCTGCCTGGAATGGAGAATCTCAGTTATGAGTACAGATTGGATAGGCTGGGCTTGTTCTCATTGGAACAGATGAGGTTGAGAGACCTCATCAAGGTGTACAAAATATTGAGGGGCCTGGACATAGTAAGGGTCTATTTCCATTGGTGGAGGGGGTTATTACGAGGGGGCATAGTTTTAAGATGGTTGGTGGAAGGTTTAGAGGGGATTTGAGGGGGGGTTTCTTTACACAGAGGGTTGTGGGGATCTGGAACTCGCTGCCTGGAAGAGTGGTGGATACAGAAACCCTCACCAATTTTAAGAGATGGTTGGATGGGCACTTAAAGTGTCATAACCTGCATGGTTATGGACCTGGAGCTGTTAATTGGGATGAGACTAGGTGACCTTTTGTTGGTCAGCACGGATATAATGGTAAGTACTGCAGGGAATAGAATATGGCCAGGGTGATCTCCTGGACTCGTTTCGATCACGTGGATGGGTTGGAGAGGAATTTTCCCAAATTTTTTCTCCCTAAATTGGCCTGGGTTTTTATCTGGTTTTTGGCTCTCCCAGGAGATCACATGGCTCCAGTTGGGGTGGAGTGTAGATGTTTTTAGTAAAAGGGGTATTGCAGTGGTGTGTGGCGGACTGGTTGGGCTGGGTGCTCTTTGCCTTTCCATTATTGTTCATGGGTTTGTATGTAACCTTTAGGACTGCTGACGAAGGGCCGTGCGGCTCTTTGTCAGCCGGCGCAGACACGATGGGCTGAGATGGCCACCTTCTGTGCTGTAACTTTCTAAGTTTCTCTGTTTCTATGCTGCTGAGGAGCTCTGATTTTCGCCCGTCAATCTGCTGGGTCTGTTCTCCACGGATGAGAGCGTGGACTTCGAGGAACCTGCATCACCACACTCCAGAAGCCATTCCACCCCAAGGCCATCTAGTGGTCCTCCGGTCATTCCCGCCTCCACTCTGGAGGTACCGGCAACAAGCACCTCGCCACAGGGTACCCCATTTGTCCCCAGGGTGGTGCTGACCCTGCGGAGGCCTCGTGGACGTGGCAGATCTGTTCCACAAGCGCCACATGAGAACGGAGAGATGGTACAGTTATCCAGGTGGACTGTCGACATTGGTGACCAGCTCATCCAAGCATTGGAGGGTATATCCCGACAGCTGGCCATCATGACTGAGTACAATCCGTGGATTGCAGAGGCCCTGGATGCGATAGCCAGGAACACTGCTGGCATAGTCCTCCCAGTGGTCCCAGAGCCCAGTACTCCACCCCTAGGTTCCGCACCAGCACTGCAAATGACAGATGAGAAAAAGGACCAAGATCCTGCTTCTGCATCAGAGAATGTTGCCCCCTTGGCACCCCTCCCCGTAACACCTGCACCCACCGCCTCTGCCTTCATCCCCCCCAATGACGCACCGCCTGAGGAGCTCCTCGGCCAGGCGCCATGGAGCGAGGAGGGGAAAGGGTACAGGTGGGGAGAAGAAGGAGAGGCGGGAAGGAAAGTGACGGAAACGTAGGTCCCCTGCAGTCAGAATCAGGGGAAGTCATAACGGGGAACAAAGAAATGGCAGACCAATTGAACAAGTACTTTGGTTCGGTCTTCACTAAGGAGGACACAAACAACCTTCCGGATATAAAAGGGGTCGGAGGGTCTGGTAAGGAGGAGGAACTGAGGGAAATCTTTATTAGTCGGGAAATTGTGTTGGGGAAATTGATGGGATTGAAGGCCGATAAATCCCCAGGGCCTGATGGACTGCATCCCAGAGTACTTAAGGAGGTGGCCTTGGAAATAGCGGATGCATTGACAGTCATTTTCCAACATTCCATTGACTCTGGATCAGTTCCTATCGAGTGGAGGGTAGCCAATGTAACCCCACTTTTTAAAAAAGGAGGGAGAGAGAAAACAGGGAATTATAGACCGGTCAGCCTGACCTCAGTCGTGGGTAAAATGATGGAATCGATTATCAAGGATGTCATAGCAGCGCATTTGGAAAATGGTGACATGATAGGTCCAAGTCAGCATGGATTTGTGAAAGGGAAATCATGCTTGACAAATCTTCTGGAATTTTTTGAGGATGTTTTCAGTAAAGTGGACAAAGGAGAACCAGTTGATGTGGTATATTTGGACTTTCAGAAGGCTTTCGACAAGGTCCCACACAAGAGATTAATGTGCAAAGTTAAAGCACATGGGATTGGGGGTAGTGTGCTGACGTGGATTGAGAACTGGTTGTCAGACAGGAAGCAAAGAGTAGGAGCAAATGGGTACTTTTCAGAATGGCAGGCAGTGACTAGTGGGGTACCGCAAGGTTCTGTGCTGGGGCCCCAGCTGTTTACATTGTACATTAATGATTTAGACGAGGGGATTAAATGTAGTATCTCCAAATTTGCTGATGACACTAAGTTGGGTGGCAGTGTGAGCTGCGAGGAGGATGCTATGAGGCTGCAGAGTGACTTGGATAGGTTAGGTGAGTGGGCAAATGCATGGCAGATGAAGTATAATGCGGATAAATGTGAGGTTATCCACTTTGGTGGTAAAAACAGAGAGACAGACTATTATCTGAATGGTGACAGATTAGGAAAAGGGGAGGTGCAACGAGACCTGGGTGTCATGGTACATCAGTTATTGAAGGTTGGCATGCAGGTACAGCAGGCGGTTAAGAAAGCAAATGGCATGTTGGCCTTCATAGCAAGGGGCTTTGAGTACAGGGGCAGGGAGGTGTTGCTACAGCCTTGGTGAGGCCACACCTGGAGTATTGTGTACAGTTTTGGTCTCCTAACTTGAGGAAGGACATTCTTGCTATTGAGGGAGTGCAGCGAAAATTCACCAGACTGATTCCCGGGATGGTGGGACTGACCTATCAAGAAAGACTGGATCAACTGGGCTTGTATCCACTGGTGTTCAGAAGAATGAGAGGGGACCTCATAGAACCGTTTAAAATTCTGACGGGTTTAGACAGGTTCGATGCAGGAAGAATGTTCCCAATGTTGGGGAAGTCCCGAACCAGGGGTCACAGTCTAAGGATAAGGGGTAAGCCATTTAGGACTGAGATGAGGAGAAACTTCTTCACTCAGAGAGTGGTGAACCTGTGGAATTCTCTACCACAGAAAGTAGTTGAGGCCAATTCACTAAGTATATTCAAAAGGGAGTTAGATGAAGTCCTTACTACTCGGGGGATCAAGGGGTATGGCGAGAAAGCAGGAAGGGGGTACTGAAGTTGCATGTTCAGCCATGAACTCATTGAATGGCGGTGCAGGCTAGAAGGGCTGAATGGCCTACTCCTGCACCTATTTTCTATGTTTCTATGTTTCTATGTCCACAGGTGATGGTTGCGTTATATCTCCATCTGGGTGTATGCAATTTGTTGTAATGTATGGGGGCAGGTGCTTTACATTTGTATTCTGTGTTGCTGGACATGTTGAACATTTGATTGATGTCAATTGTGGAAAAAGTGAGGTGTGGGCGGGGGTGGGTGTTTTGCCTGTGATACTTATGATTTCAGACCAATGTTGGTATAAATTTTTTTTTATTGAACATAACCTTGTTGCACATTGTCCCAGATAGCTGGACCATTACACACAGGTGATTCCTTAACATGAAAGGGTTAAATAAAACTTAACTTCAATCAACGTAAACTTTAATTGCCACCAAGTTGATGGGCACCATTGATGTTTGAGCTGCACACACACAGCAGTGTGTCAGCATTGTCACTCACATCAACGTTCTTTCAGGCAAATCGTTCAGATATCAGCTCCTCACGTAAGAGTCTTGCAGCTATGCAGCCACCGTGGGCTCTTTCCTGCGGTCTGGAGGGAGACGTGGGCATGATTGCATGGCCAGCCTGATTGTCTGGCCCTAGGTCAGCGTCCAGCCCCTCATACCCCTCTTCCTCGCTCTCCTGAGGTGGAGCATCAGTACTTTCTGCCAACCCTTGGACCCTCCTGATAGCCAAGTTGTGCAGCATGGAGCACACAACCACGAATTTACCTACTTGCTCAGGGTTGTATTGTAGCTCCCCTCCTGAGTGGTCAAGACATCTGAAGCTCTGGTTAAGCACAGTTATTGTTTTCTGGACTACATTGCGCATGTCTCTGTGGCTCTCGTTGTATCGCTTCTCGGCCTCGGTGTGGGTGTCACGCAGGGGGGTCATCAGCCAGGTGGCTAGGCCATATCGGTTATCACCAAGCATCCAGCATTGTCCTTGTGGCTGACTCTTAAAGATGTCAGAGACAGCGCTCTCACGCAGGATGTGAGCCTCATCGAAGGTGCCCGGACAGTATGATCTGGTTGTGGTCAACAACTAGTTGGACCTTCAGGGAGTGAAATCCTTTTCTGTTACAAAAACGCTCCGGGTCCTGAGAAGGCGGCTGCATGGCGATGTGAGTGCACTGTATAGCTCCCTGCACCCTGGGGAACTTAGCAATGTGGTAGAATGCTCCAGCCCTGTCAGTCTGAGCCTCCATGGTCATGGGGAAGCTGATAAAGTCCATCTTTCTCACGTACAGGGCTTCCTTGACCTGTGTAATGCAGCGATGGGTTGCATGGTGAGACAGAGGGCAAATCTCGACTGCGGAGGCCCGAAAGGAACCGGACGCATAGAAAGACAGTGCTGCAGTGACCTTGACCTCGACCGGCACTGATGCCCTGATGGCAGGCTGCATATGTGGCCTGATGAGCTCACATATTTCATTGATCACCACCTTGTGGAAGCACAGTCTCCGAAGGCAGATGTGGTTGGACACGTCGAGGTAAGACCTCTGTTCCCTGTACGTGCGGGGTGTGTATGGTCTGGCCCTCCTCCTCATTCTTGCATGTCTTAAATTGGGGACATAATAATGTGCATCATACATTGAGCCATCTGCACTCTGCAGCATCTGTGTATTAATCGATGCAGGCTGAGAAATGGCTGACCTCATTGCAATGAAAGTATAATCGCGATTGATCAGAAGCAATAATTTCCTCACTAAAATACACCTAGAGTAAACCCCCAATAGTCCAGAGTCTGAAAATAAGTCAGTTGAGATGGTCACTTTACCTGAGAAGAACTCCAGAGTCAATGCAAACTCCCCCGAAGTTGAAGCAGCCTTTTGAATGAAGCGACCTGTGATTTTAAAAATGGCAGCCACACCGCTGGCTTTAGTTCAGAACAGTTCCACTTTTTCTGGGCAGTTTTTTGAGTGAGCGATATTGTGGGCGATATGTGTGCGCGATGGTGAAAGTGACGGTGGGCAATCTCCTGGGCGTTAGTTTCATCAAATGTGCTCTTTACGACAAAAATAATGGGCTGTCGGTATTATTGAATCTCGACGTTAATTCCATGTGGAAAGTAACGCTGGGCGATATTATGGCCGTTGATTTCAGCCATTCTGATGATTCCACCTCAAAAAAGTGGGCGGGCGGTAATATTTTTTCCCGTTGTTAAGCACATGGGGAAAGTAACGCACGGCAATAAGTTTCCGAAAAATGCCCGTCAGTTTCCATTTTATGCCAAAATGGTCGATATATGGGCGTTACACATCATTTTAGCGGTAAAATGGATGTTAAGTGGGTGTTAAACATGCAAAAAACATGGAAAATCTAGCCCTTTGTGTTCTTGGACAGATTTGTGTGCAGCTTTGGAAGTGGCTTAGTGAGTTTCAGTGAATGGTGAGACATAACGGTACCCCCTGCAATAGTGTGAAAGGAATGGCTTGGGCATTGTAGGGATGCTTTATTGCATTGGTGTGGAGTGGTGCCAACCTGGCACATCATGTGCAGCCAAGGTGTACAGCGTCAAGTGAAGTAAATCTGGCCATGGTGAGGCCATCCCTGGCCTTCCGGGCAGCATTGTGATCAGGTGCTGATGTCCACTCTCCTGCGCACCATCAGATGATTGTGGAGAAGATTGGTGGTGTTGGTTGGTGCTGTTGGTGTTGGGGATGATCATGGTGGGATCCTGAGAACCAAGGTGAGAGAGTATAAAGGGCACCCATGCTGATGGAATAGATGGCAGGTGAAGTAGAGATGACAGAAGTGATGTGTCAATGGTGAGAGAGGTCATGAGGACAGACTGGATGAAGACTTGTGTAAAGACTTGCAGCATGATGACTCTATTGTGGAAATGCAGTGAGGAAGAGTTTGTCGCTGAGGAAAGATATCTCTAAGGTAGGAGCTTTTACTGTACATTTGAAACTGTCAACTCAAGAGCTGATTCAATGGCCACTGAACTCCCACCTCAGCTTGACGGATGTGGTCCACAACCAGCATGGACCCAATGGGCGAGCATGTAAAATCAAAAGGTGAGCTCAAATGTTATCTTAATGATTTCTAAACAAGGTCATAATGACCTGAATTGGGTCCTCTGCCATTGACAGACCCGACATTGGGAAAGGCATGTGGCAAAAGGTTCACAGCAGGGTCCCGACCTGCTGGGGAAAAAAACACTTTTCCACCCGACTCGCTACCAATCGCATCACTAAGCCCCTGCAAAATCTCGGCCTATGTTTCTGGACTAGGAATCCAGAGGCTTGCACCAATAACCCAGAGAACGTGTGTTTGAATCCCACCATGCCAGTTTGAGAAATGTCTAGCAAGCCACTCAGTTGTAATAAACCTCTGTTCAAGAAGAAAGTCCACCACATTCCCAGGGCAACTAGGGATAGGCAATAAATGCCAGTCTTGCCAGCGACCATCCCGAGAATGAGAAAAATATTTTTCTTTCGGCACTCTGCCCAGACAATGTTTAATGCCTTAGTGCTTAAGACAAAAATCTATCCCAGAGTGTTTTGTTGCCAGTGACTGGGTGAGTGGATAGCTGGCAGGGATGCATGGGACAATGTTGTTTTGTAGAATCCATTTTTACTGCTCATGGAGTGGGTGATGGTCCATTCCAATCTTCTCCCTTGTATTAGCCTTTACCTCTGTCTGCGGCATCTGTTGTGAAGTTCATGAAGTGTATTCAGTTGCTTAGGCCTCCAGAAAGAGATTTATAATCCTTAGTATTATCTTAGTTTTAAGTAGAGGTCATACATCACTTGCTGTGTCTGACCTATGTCCTACAGATCTAAATCCACATGTTTATGTTGGCGATATTGGTGGGGACATAGATTCCGACCATTAGCATAAGAACATAATAATTAGAAGCAGGACTATGTCTTACGACCGGCCCTTCAAGACAGCTCCGGCCTTCAATAAGATCATTGTTGATCTACGACCTCAACTCCACTGTCCTTGCTGGTGCAAGGGTCAAGGATGTCTCGGAGCAACTGCAGGGCATTCTGGAGGGGGAGGGTGAACAGCCAGTTGTCGTGGTGCATATAGGTACAAACGATAGAGGTAAAAAGCGGGATAAGATCCGACAAGCTGAATTTAGGGAATTAGGAGTTAAATTAAAAAGTAGGACCTCAAAGGTAGTAATCTCAGGATTGCTACCAATGCCACATGCTAGTCAGAGTAGAAATAACAGGGTAGTTAAGATGAATACGTGGCTTGAGGAATGGTGCAAGAGGGAGGGATTCAAATTCCTGGGGCATTGGAACCGGTCTGGGGGAGGTGGGACTCGTATAAAATGGACGGTCTGCACCTGGGCAGGACTGGAACCGATGTCCTAGGGGGAGTGTTTGCTCGTGCTGTTGGGGAGGATTTAAACTAATAGGATAGGGGGATGGGAACCTATGCAGGGAGACAGAGGGTAGTAAAATGGGGTCAGAAGCAAAAGGTATAAAGGAGAAAAGTAAAAGTGGAGGGCAGAAAAATCAAAAGCAAAAATCAAAAAGGGCCACATTACAACATAATTCTAAAAGGACAAAGAGTGTTAAATAAACAAGTCTGAAGGCTCTGTGTCTCAATGCAAGGAGCATTCATAATAAAGTGGATGAATTAACTGAGCAGATCGCTGTTAACAGATATGATGTAACTGGGATTACGGAGACATGGCTCCAGGGTGGACAAGGCTCGGAACTCAACAACCAAGGGTATTCAATATTCAGGAAAGATAGACTGAAAGGAAGTGGGGTAGTGTTGCTGGTTAAAGAAGAGATTAACGCGATAGTAAGGAATGACATTACCGTGGATGAGGTGGAATCTGTATGGGTAGAGCTGCGGAAACCAAAGGGCAGAAAATGCGAGTAGAAGTTGTGTACAGACCACCAAACAGTCATAGTGAGGTTGGGGATGGCACCAAACAGGAAATTAGGGATGCGTGCAATAAAGGTATAGCAGTTATCATGGGTGACTTTAATCTACATATAGATTGGGCTAAACAAACTGATAGCAATACGATGGAGGAGGATTTCCTGGAGTGTATAAGGGATGGTTTTCTGGACTAATATGTCGAGGAACCAACAAGAGAGCTGGCCATCATAGACTGGGTGATGTGTAATGAGAGAGGATTAATTAGCAATCTTGTTGTGCGAGGCCCCTTGGGGAAGAGTGACAATAATATGAGAGAATTCTTCATTAAGATGGAGAGTTAATTCAGAAACTAGAGTCCTGAACTTAAAGAAAAGTAACTTTGATGGTGTGAGACGTGAATTGGCTAGGATAGACTGGCGAATAATACTTAAAGGGTTGATGGTGGATAGGCAATGGCAAACATTTAAAGATCACATGGATGAACTTCAACAATTGTACATCCCTGTCTGGCGTAAAAATAAAAAGGGAAAGTTGGCTCAACGATGGCTTACAAGGGAAATTAGGGATAGTATTAAATCCAAGGAAGAGGCATATAAATTGGCCAAAAAAGCAGCAAACCTGAGGACTGGGAGAAACTTAGAATTCAGTTGAGGAGTACAAAGAGTTTAATTAGGAGGGGGAAAATAGAATATGAGAGTAAGCTTGCAGGGAACATAAAAACTGACTGCAAAAGCTTCTACAAAAGAGAAAAAGATTAGTGAAGACAAATGTAGGTCCCTTACAGTCAGAATCAGGTGAATTTATAAAGGGGAACAAAGAAATGGCAGACCAATTGGTTCTGTCTTCACTAACGAAGACACAAATAACCTTCTGGAAATACTAGGGGACCGAGGGTCTAGCGAGAAGGAGGAGCGAAAGGAAATCCTTATTCGTCAGCAAATTGCGTTAGGGAAATTGATGGGATTGAAGGCCGATAAATCCCCAGGGCCTGATAGTCTGCATCCCAGAGTACTTAAGGAAGTGACCCTAAAAATATTAGATGCATTGGTGGTCATTTTCCAACATTCTATATACTCTGGATCAGTTCCTATGGACTGTAACCCCACTTTTTAAAAAAGGAGGGAAAACAGGGAATTATAAACCAGTCAGCCTGACATTGGTGGGAGGGAAAATGTTGGAATCAATTATTAATGATGTAATAGCAACGCATTTGCAAAGCAGTGACAGGATCGGTCCAAGTCAGCATGGATTTATGAATGGGAAATCATGCTTGACAAATCTTCTAGAATTTTTTGAGAGTGTAACTAGTAGAGTGGACAAAGGTGAGTCAGTGGATGTGGTGTATTTGGACTTTCAAAAGGCTTTTGACAAGGTCCCACACAAGAGATTAGTGTGCAAAATTAAAGCACATGGTGTTGGGGGAATGTACTGACTTGGATAGAGAACTGGCTGGCAGACAGGAAGCAAGAGTTGGAATAAACGGGTCCTTTTCAGAATGGCAGGCAGTGACGAGTGGGGTACCGCAAGATTCAGTGCTGGGACCCCAGCTATTTACAACATACATTAATGATTTAGACGAAGGAATTGAATGTAATATCTCCAAATTTGCAGATGACACTAAGCTGGGTGGCAGTGTGAGCTGTAAGGAGGATGCTAAGAGACTGCAGGGTGACTTGGACAGGTTAGGTGATTGGGCAAATACATGGCAGATGCAGTATAATGTAGATAAATGTGAGGTTATCCACTTTGGTGGTAAAAACAGGAAAGTAGATTATTATCTGAATGGTGACAGATTAGTAAAAGGACCTGGGTGTCATGATACATCAGTCATTGAAAGTTGGCATACAGGTACAGCAGGCAGTGAAGAACGCAAATGGCATGTTGGCCTTCATAGCGAGAGGATTTGAGTACAGGAGCAGGGAAGTTTTACTGCAAGGGCCTTGGTGAGACCACACCTTGAATATTGTGTGCAGTTTTGATCTCCTAATCTGAGGAAGGACATTCTTGCTATTGAGGGAGTGCCGCGAAGGTTCACCAGGCTGATTCCCGGGATGACAGGACTGACATATGAAGAAAGACTGGATCGACTAGGCTTATATTCAATGGAATTTAGAAGAATGAAATGGGATCTCATAAAAACATATAAAATTATGACGGGATTGGACAGGTTAGATGCAGGAAGAATGTTCCTGATATTGGGGAAGACCAGAACCAGGGGTCACAGTTTAAGGATAAGGGGTAAGCCCTTTAGGACCGAGATGAGGAGAAAGTTCTTTACTCAGAGAGTTGTGAGCATGTGGAATTCTTTACCACAGAAGGTTATTGAGTCCAGTTCGTTAGATATATTCAAAAGGGAGTTAGATGTGGCCCGTACAGCTAAAGGGATCAAGGGGTATGGAGAGAAAGCAGGAATGGGGTACAGAAGTGCATGATCAGCCATGATCATATTGAATGCTAGTGCAGGCTTGAAGGGCCTACTGCTGTACCTATTTTCTATGTTTCTATGATCCCAATATCCCTTGATTTCCCTAGAGTCCAAAAATCTAACTATCTCAGCCTTGAATATACTCAGTGACTCAGCATCCACAGCCCTTTGGGGCAGAGAAATTCAAAGATTCACATCCCACTAAGTGAAGAAATTCCTGCTCATCTCATTTTTAAATGGCCGACCCCTTATCCTGAGACGATGCCCTTTAGTTCTAGACTCTCCAGCCAAGGTAAACAACCTTTCAGTATCTACCCTGTAAATCCCCCTCAGAATCTTATATGTTTCAATGAGATCACCTTTCATTCTTCTAAACTTCAGAGAGTATAGGCCTAGCCTACTCAATCCCTCCTCATAGGACAACCCTCTAATCTCAGGGATTAAGCTAGTGAACCATTGTTGCACCACCTCGAAGGCATGTATGTTTTTTCTCACATAAAACTGTGCACCATACTCCAGGCATGGTCTCACCAAAGCCCTGTACTATTGTAGTAAGACTTCCTTGTACTCCTACCCCCTTGCAATAAAGGCCAACATGCCATTTGCCTTCCTAATTGCTTGCTGTACCTGCACGCAAACTTTCTGTGTTTCCTGTGCAAAGGCACCTAAATCTCTTTGATCACCAACATCTCATGCTCGATCAGCTCCGCTGGACGGGCCACATCATCTGCATGCCTGATACTAGACTCCAAAAACAAGCGCTCTACTCAGAGCTCTGACATGGCAAGCGAGTTCCAGGTGGGCAGAGGAAAAGCTTCAAGGATAGCCTCAAAGCCTCCTTGAAAAAGTGCAACATCCCCACTGACACCTGGGAATTCCTGGCCCAAGACCGCTCAAAGTGGAGGACAAGCATCCGGGAAGGCGCCGAACACCTGGAGTCTCTTCGCCGGGAGCAAGCGGAAGCCAAGCAAGCGGAAGGAGCACACAACAACCTACTCACCCGTTCCCTCAACCACCATCTGCCTCACCTGTGACAGAGTGTAGGTCCTGCATTGGACTCATCAGTCAACTGAGAACTCATATTAGTGTGGAACCAAGTCATCCACAACTCTGAGGGACTGCCTAAGAAGAAGAGAAGATTTATGATAATATATTACCCCCAATCCCATGAGCCCTTATCTTGCTTAGTGACCTTTTATGTGACATGTTATCAAATGCCTTTTGGAAAACCAAATATACGACATCCACTGGATCCCCTTAATCTACCCTGCGAGCTACATCCTCAAAAAACTCTGAAAAATTTATCAAACACGATTTCCCTTTCATAAAACCATGTTGACTCGACCTAATCATATTATGATTTTGTAAGTGCTCTTTTAGCCCTTCCTTAATAATGGATTCCAGCATTTTCCCGACAACTGATGCTGGGCTAACTGGCCTGTCGTTCCTTGTTTTCTCTTTCCCTCCTTTCTTGAAGAGCAGGGATACATTTGCTACCTTCCAATCCTATTCTAGAATCTAGAGAAGTTTGGAAGATCACAACCAATGCACCCACTATCTCTGTAGCCACCTCTTTTAGAACCCTAAGATGTAGGCCATCAGGTCCAAGGGATTTGTTGGCTTTTAGTCCCATTAGTTTCTCTACTGATAGTAATTACTTTAAGTTCATCACAGTTGACTATACAAACACTCTTTGTAAGATTTATGCAGAACAGGAATTTCCTTAAATAAAAGGATGTGACTATTTGTACTAAATGAATGGCAGCTGTTTCTCTGATTTGCTCTCCATTATCACATGACCTATTGCTGATTGGTTCCCTTGAAGGATAAGCCACACCCTGAAGTTTCTCTGGAATGTGTAAATGGAACCGACTAGCCTAACTTTGCACATTGTAACATGATCCATTTTAACTTCAGAAGTCAGAGAGGACACATCTCGAACACAGAGAGGACACAACCCCCAGCCAAAGTCCCTTACCCCAACATAAGTGCATCCCTCCACCAGCCAAAGTCCCTTACCCCAGCGCATATGCTGCCTCCCCCAGCCGAAGGCCCTTACCCAAGTGCAAGTGCATGACCTTGCCGACCACCCCACCCCACCGCCATAGATGAGGCATTGTGTGTGAATTGTTAACAGGTTTATTGGGTATGAAGTGAATAGTGACAGTGTCGTGACTTCTAGATTTCATCCACCCCAACGATGTCCCTTGTAACATTCGCACTGAGCTTTCCAAGAAATTGGGTATGGGTGTAAAGGGGGTTGGAAGATCGTGATCCATCTTCCCGAAGTTCCCTCTCTCCCCTCTGACCTCCTCCCCCACCCATCTCTCTCCCTCCTCCCCATGTCTCTCTCTTCCATCCACCCCACCCCCATGTCTCTCTCTCTCTCCCCCGCCCAACCCCAAGGCTCTCTCTTGGTCTCTCTCTCTCTCTCCCCCACCAAGGCTCTCTCACTCCCTCCCCTACCCCGCCGCCCTCCGCACACCCAAGGCTCTCTCTTTCTCTCTCACTCTTCTGCCCCCCCTCCCAAGGTGCTTTCTCTACCCCACCCCCAAGGCTCTCTCTTCTTCCACCCCCCCACCCCACAGCCTCTCTCTCTCTCCCCCTACCCACCCCTCAGGCTCTCTCTCTATCTCTGCCTCCCCCCACCCCCCCCGCAAGGCTCTCTCTCTCTCCCCACCCCCCTCCCAACCTCCCAAGGGTCTCTCTCTCTCTCTCCTCCCTGTCGCCCCCCCAATGCTCTCTCTCTCTCCCCCCCACGCTCTCGGCTCTCTCTCTCTCTCACACCAACCCGCCCCCTCCCTTTCAAAGGCTCTCTCCCTCTCCCTCCGCAGGGTTTCTTTCTCTCTGCTTCCCCCAAGGCTCTCTCCCCACCACACCCCCGCCCCAGGCTCTCTCTCTCGCTGTCTCCCCACCCCCGCCACCCCAAGGCTCTCTCTGTCCACAGCCCCCTCCCAAGGGTCTGTCTCTCTCTCTCTCCCCACCTCCGCACAAAGGTTCTCTCTCCCCCCCACCAGACTCTCTCTCTCTCTCTCCCCACCCCCTGCAAGGCACTCTCTCTCTCTCCCTCCCCCCCGCCCCCAAGGCTCTCTCTCTCTCCCCCCCACAACCCAGGCTCTCTCTCATCAGTTCCCCCCCCCCTCCTGCCTCTCAAGGCTCTCTCCCTCTCCCCCCGCAGGCTTTCTCTCACTCTGCTTCCCCCAAGGCTCTCTTTTCACCACCACCACCCCCAGGCTCTCTCTCTCTCCCGCCACCCCCCCCTCCACCCCACCCCCCAGGCTCTCTTCTCTCCCGCCCCCCCCCCCCCACTCCCCCCCACCCCCAGGCTCTCTCCCTCTTCCCCTCACCACACCCCGGGTTCTCTCTCTCTCTGCACTCCCCCCCCCACAAGGCTCTCTGTCTTCCCCCCTCCCCCAGGCTCTCTCTTCCCCCCCACCCCCCGCCCCTCACCTCCAAGGCTCTCTCCCCTCCAAGGCTCACTCTCTCTCTGCAACTCCCCTCCCCACTCAAGGCTCTCTCCACCTCCCATCCCATGCTCGTTCTCTCCCCCTCCCCACCCCCCAGGCTTTCTCTCTCTCTCTGAACCCCCACTCTCCCCCCACCCAAGGCTCTCTCTCTCGCTCTCTCTCTCTCTGCCAAGGCTCTCTCTCTCATCCCCCCCGCCACAAGGCTGCATCCTCTGCCCGCCGCTGCCAGTTTCCTCCCCTGCCGGGGCCCGGTTGGAGGATCGGGGCTCGGTGGCTTGGGAATCAATGTGTTCAGGGCTCCACTTCCGGTTCCAGTTTTTGGCATCAGGAGGACTCATGCACAGAAAATTGTTAATACATTTATATAGTGCCTTTTAATGTAGTAAAATATCCCAAGGTGCTTCAGAGCTTCGAAGCGCTAACCACACTCGACCAGCTCTGTTGGGCAGGCCATATCATACCTGCCCAACACGAGACTCCCTCAGCAATTGCCCTACTTGGAGCTCCGACACGGCAAGCGAGCCCAAGGTGGGCAGAGGAAATGTTAGTTTTATCAAGCCTCCTTGATAAAAGTGTAACATCCCCACCGGCATCTGGGGATCCCTGGCCCAAGACCGCCCAAAGTGTAGGAAGAGCATTCGGTAAGGCGCTTGAGCACCTCGAATCTCATTGCCAAGAGCATGCAGAAACCAAGCGCAGAGTGAGGCAAACCAGACTCCCCACCCACCCTTTCCTTCAACTACTGTCTGCCCCACCTGTTACAGAGACTGTAACTCCCGCATTAGACTGTACAGCCACCTGAGAACTCACTTTTAGAGTGGAAGCAAGACTTGCTCGATTTCAAGGGACTGCCTATGAGGATGATGATCAAACAAAATTTGGCACAAAATCACATTAGGAGATTTTTGAACAGGTTTGGTCAAAGAGGTTGGTTTTAAGGCGAGTCTTAAAGGAGGAGAGAAAGGTGGAGAAATTTAGGTAGGTGTTATATATGTGGACTTGTATTTATTCTGCACAGCTACCGGAGGGCTCATTCCCTGGAGTACCAATGGATCCCATAATCCCTTGGGAGCACAGGTATTTAAGGAGGCTTCACAGGTTGGAGAGGCACTCTGGAGACCTGCAATAAAAGACAAAGATCACACTTTACTTTGAGCTCACAGTGTTCGGTCTGACTCTTTCTCCATACACAACAACTGCCGACGAGATGCAGATAGCGAACCCAAAGATGCAGAGAACAGTGGGCATCCTGGAGAAATTCTCGGAGGGAGATGATTGGGAAACTTTTGTGGAGCGATTCGACCAATACTTCGTGGCCAACGAGCTAGATGGGGAAGAGAGTGCTGTCAAACGAAGGGCGATCCTCCTCACTGTCTGTAGGACACCAACGAATGGCCTCATGAAGAATCTGCTCACTCAAGCGAAACCCACGGAGAAATCATATGACGATTTGTGCACACTGGTCCGAGAGCATTTGAAGGAAAGCGTTCTGATGGCGAGGTACCGGTTCTATACCTACAAAAGGGTCTGAAAACCAGGAAGTGGCGAGTTATGTCGCCGAGCTAAGAAACCATACTTCGCAAACTTTTGACTGTAGAGACCCCAGCCTTGAGTAAGGCCATAGCGATAGCCCAGGCGTTCATTGCCACCAGTGACAATACGAAGCAAATCTCTCAGCACACAAGTGCTACTACAAGTACTGTGAACAAAGTGATGTTGTTTTCGAATCCGACCATACAGGGCAGGTCACATATACCTGCAGCTGCACGTCCGCAGATGACTCAGAGTCCACCATCAAGGGTGATGAATGCAAGGCCATTAACACCTTGTTGGTGCTGCAGGGATGATCATCATTTCTATTCATGCCGATTCAAAGAGTATGGTTGCAATGGCTGTGGAACAATGGGACACCTCCAACGAGTGTGCAGGCGAGCTGCAAAGCCTGTTAAACCTGCAAACTGCCATGTTTCAATGGCGGACAGATCCATGGAGGATCACGACGAATCAGCGCCTCAGATAGAGGAGGCTGAGGTACATGGGGAGCACACATTCACCACGAATTGTCCCCCGATAATGCTGAATGTTGAACTAAATGGACTTCCGGTGTCAATGGAGCTGGACATGGGCGCGAGCCAGTCCATCATGGGCAAAAAGACTTTCGAAAGGTTATGGTGCAACAAGGCCTCAAGGCCAGTCTTAACTCCAGTTCGCACGAAACTAAGAACTTACACTAAAGAACTGATTCCTGTAATCGGCAGTGCTACCGTCTCCTATGATGGAGCGGCGCACAAGCTACCACTCTGGGTGGTACCGGGCGA
This sequence comes from Pristiophorus japonicus, assembly GCF_044704955.1. Classification (NCBI taxonomy): domain Eukaryota; kingdom Metazoa; phylum Chordata; class Chondrichthyes; family Pristiophoridae; genus Pristiophorus; species Pristiophorus japonicus. The sequence continues at coordinate 69,429,353 of NC_091981.1, forward strand.
TGGTCCCACGCTGCTTGGCAGGAACTGGCTGGGAAAAATACGCTGGAACTGCAATGACATCCGAGCACGTTTGCCCACTGATGACACTTCGTGTGCCTAGGTCTTAAACAAATTTCCTTCGCTGTTCAAACCAGGCATCGGGAAATTCCAAGGAGCAAACGTGCAGATCCACCTAATTCCGTGGGCGCGACCCATCCATCACAAGGCGAGAACAGCAGCATACATGATGAGAGAAAGGGTCGAGATTGAGCTAGACTGGCTGCAAAGAGTGGGCATCATTTCAACGATCGAGTTCAGCGAGTGGGCCTGTCCTATTGTCTCAGTCCTCAAGCATCGTCAGAATCTGTGGCGATTACAAAGTAACTATCAATTGTTTCTCCCTGCTGGACCAATACCCACCACCAAAGGCCGACGACCTCTTTGCAAAGCTGGCGGGAGGAAAGACGTTCACGTAGCTGGATCTGACTTCAGCCTACATGACGCAGGAACTGGAGGAATCATTGAAGGCCCTCACCTGCATCAACACGCACAAAGGTCTTTTGGTTTATTAACAGATGCCCATTTGGAATCCGATCAGCAGCGGCGATATTGCAGAGAAAATGGAAAGTTTACTGAAGTCGGTCCCGCACACCGTGGTCTTCCAGGACGACATCTTGGTCATAGGTTAGAACATAGTCGAGCACCTGCAGAACCTGGAGGAGGTTCTTAGTCGACTCAACCGCGTGAGGCTCAGGTTAAAATGCTTGAAGAGCGTTTTCCTGGCACCTGAAGTGGAGTTCTTGGGAAAGAGGATTGCGGTGGACGGCACCAGGCCCACCAATGTGAAGACGGAGGCAATCGAGAATGCACCGAGGCTACAGAACGTGATGGAGCTGCGGTCGTTTCTGGGACTCTTGAATTAATTTGGTAACTTCTTACCGGGTCTCAGCACAATCCTAGAACCACTGCATGTCTTACTACAAAAAGGGGGCGAATGGGTTTGGGGCAAAATCTTGTAAAAGCGAGAAAATTGTTATGCTCAAACAAATTGCTTGTGTTGTATGATCCATGTAAGCGTTTGGTCCTAGCATGTGATGCGTCGTCATAAGATGTCGGGTGTGTATTGCAACAAGCTAATGATTTCGGGAAACTGCAACCAGTTGCTTATGCATCCAGGAGTCTGTCTAAGGCTGAGAAAGCCTACAGCATGATTGAAAAAGAAGCGTTAGCGTGTGTCTATGGAGTAAAGAAAATGCATCAATACCTGTTTCGGCTAAAATTCAAATTGGAAACTGACCATTAGCCACTTATATCCCTGTTTTCCAAGAGTAAAGGGATAAATACCAACGCATCGGCCCGCATCCAGAGATGGGCGCTCACGTTGTCCGCATACAACTACGCCATCCGCCACAGACGAGGCACAGAAATCTACGCCGATGCTCTCAGTAGGCTGCCATTGCCCACCACGGCGGTGGAAATGGTGCAGCCCGCAGATCTAGCCATGGTTATGGAAGCATTTGAGAGTGAGCAATCACCCGTCACTGCCCGGCAGATAAAAACCTGGACAAACCAGGACCCCTTATTGTCTCTAGTCAAAAGCTGTGTGCTTCACGGGAGCTGGTCCAGTGTCCCATTGGAATTGCAGGAAGAGATAAAGCCATTCCAGAGGCGCAAAGATGAAATGTCTATACAGGCAGACTTCCTTCTGTGGGGCAATCGAGTAGTGATCCCCAAGAAGGGCAGAGACACCTTTATCTTTGACCTCCACAGTACCCACCCAGGCATCGTAATGATGAAAGCGATAGCCAGATCTCACGCATGGTGGCCCGGTATCGATGTGTACTTGGAGTCCTGCATTCACAGATGTAATACATGCTCGCAGTTAAGCAATGCATCCAGGTAGGCGCCACTAAGTTTATGGTCTTGACCCTCCAAACTGTGGTCTAGGGTACACATCGACTATGCAGGCCCGTTCTTGGGTAAAACGTTTCTTGTGGTTGTAGACGCGTACTCCAAGTGGATTGAATGTGAGATTATGTCGGCTAGCATGTTCGCTGCCACTACTGAAAGCCTGCGGGCCATGTTTGCCACTCATGGCTTACCCGATGTCCTGGTGAGCGACAACGGGCCATGTTTTACCAGTGCTGAGTTCAACGAATTCATGACCCGTAACGGGATCAAACATATTACATCTGCCCCGTTTAAACCAGCATCCAATGGTCAGGCAGAGAGAGCAGTGCAAACCATCAAGCAAGGCTTGAAGAGGGTAACTGAAGGCTCACTGCAGACTCGCCTATCCCGAGTCCTGCTTAGCTACCGCACGAAACCACACTCACTCACTGGGATCCCACCTGCTGAATTGCTCTTGAAAAGAGCACTTAAGACAAGGCTCTCGTTAGTTCACCCTGATCTACATGAACAGGTAGAGAGCAGGCGGCTTAAACAAAGTGCATACCATGATAACACAAATGTGTCATGCGAGATTGAAATCAATGATCCTGTATTTGTATTAAATTATGGACAGGTTCCCAAGTGGCTTCCCAGCACTGTCGTGGCCAAAGAGGGGAGCAGGGTGTTTCGGGTCAAACTTTCAAATGGATTCATTCACCGGAAGCACTTGGACCAAATCAAACTCAGATTCACGGACTATCCTGAGCAACCCACCTTGGACCCTACCTTTTTTGATCCCCCAACACGCACACCAGTGGCAACCGGCACCACGGTTGACCACGAAGCAGAACCCATCATCCACAGCAGCCCCTGCAGGGTGCAACACACCAGGCAGCCCAGCGAGGGCCCAACAAATGATTCAACAACACCAGCTTTCACACCGAGACGATCAACCAGGGCAAGAAGGGCCCCAGACCGACTCACATTATAAATAGTTATACTATTGACTTTGGCAGGGAGTGTTGTTATATATATGGACTTGTATTTACCCTGTACAGCCACCAAAGGGCTCATTCTCTGGAGTCCCATGAGATCCCATAATCCCTTGGGAGCACAGGTGTTTAAGGAGGCTTCACAGGTTGGAGAGGCACTCTGGAGACCTGCAATAAAAGACCAAGATCACACTTTACTTTGAGCTCACAATGTTCAGTCTGACTCTTTCTTCATACACAACAGTAGGGAATTCCAGAACTTGGGTCCTAGCCAGCTGAAGGCATGGCTACCAATGGTGGAGCGAAGAAAACTGGGGATGCGCAAGAAAACTGAAGATTTGAAGATCGCGGTGGGTACAGTTAGGGAGGGGTGAGGGTATGGATGGGTGCTGACAATGACAGCTTCAGCTGTTGAGTTTCAGTAAGGAGTCGGCTGGAGGAGCACTATTTAAAAGCGCCAACTTTGGTAAAAATATTAGTCAGCCATTACTGTTTGCAGCTTACTTCCACATAGGCAGACAGGCTTTTTGACAGATTTCAGCAATTTTCATTTGAAGGAGTTATCTGGCTGTTAAACATTCCTGTCGCATTGAGGGTAGATTTGAAACGATAACATTTATATCATTTCACTGGGGCTGTTTTGGCACTCGACCTCCTCCTCCAATGTTGCTGTCAGAGGCAACTTAGGCAGAGCGAAAGGTGGTGCGAAAGGCAGGGAAAACGACAGAAAATGTGGCCTGAGTGAGGAGGCCCAACAGGGCTGTCCACAGGAGACCTTACTCTCCCAGGGTATTCAGCAGCAGTTCTCCGACATCTATTTCACTGAGGAACAGTGTGTTCAAAGGCTGCACTTCAGCAAGGACATGGTCACAGAGCTCTGCCATCTTCTATAACCAGACCTTGAGCCTCAGACCAGGGTGAGGACGGCTTTCTCAGTTGCACCATCGTGCTCAATTTCTATGCCAACGATCCTTCCATTGTGTAACAGGAGATATCTTCAACATCTCCTAGTTTGCTGTCCATTGCTCCATTCACGAGGTGACAGATGCTCTGTACAGAAGGAGAAGGGAATATATTTCCTTATCTATGATGAGAGAGAAGCAGCTGGAGCATGCATATGTCTGTTGTGTACGTGTAATTAACTGACAAACTGAGCCAGGAGTAAAGTAACTTAACTTAACTGTGCTTTTATACAACCTAAAATGGAGTCTCAAGCCGGCATGAATCAGAATGATTACAGCAACTCTGATAGCTCCCACAGGGTCCTAATGCCCATCCAGTGAGCTGCAACAAATAAATATAGTATGAACACAAGATATTTTCCCCCTTTTTTAAAACCACAGTCTATGCACAGACAAAGTCCTTGAGATAGCCAGGTCGTGTTCTGATACGCTGAGACCAGCATGGAGCTTGTGCTGTTTGCTCTAGGTTTTGGTTGGGAAACAGAACGGTGCCTCTGTTCCATCCAGTTGGTCTCTTCGCACTAGGTTTGGCTGGGGGTTTGAGAATGTCCAATAGCCAGCGAAGATACCGCCCAATCATGAGCTCAGCAGATGTCTTCCCTGTTAGCAAGTGCTTTGTCGAACGATATGTGCGGAGAACGATTTGAACCTCTTCATCGAATGTTTGGTCTTCTGCGCGGTTGGCTTTCAAATCCCCTTTGATGACACGGTTAAATCACTCAGCATCTCCGTTGCTTTGTGGATTGTACCCAGCAGTAAGGTGATGCTCGATACCATGATGAATGAAGAAATCCACGAACTGTTCAGACACAAACTATGGTCCATTGTCAGTGGTTATGAGCTCTGGGAGGCCCCACTTTGTGAACATACGCTGTAGAATAGTGACGATCGTTGATGAGGTCACTGAACTTGATGTAGCAATTTCTGGCCATTTGGAATGCAGGTCATGTGCTACAACAAGGAAACTCTGATGCTGTGGAGCTGCTTCAACTAGACTGAAGATATCTAACTGAAGTTGTTGCCATGGAATGGGCTTCATTGGCACTGGTCGGATGTTTGTAGCATTTTCATTCAGACTGCGTGCTTTGCAGTGTGAGACAAACTCCTCGATGCGAGTGTCAATCCCAGGCCATCATACTGAATCGTGACATCTCTGCTTCATGCGGATATTTCCAGAATGTCCATCGTGTGCCAATAAGAGAACACGGTGTTGGGAATTACTGCTCTATCACCACGAGCTAGGCCATCGTTCCAAATGGAAAATTCATCGTGAAGTCTGTAGAATGTTTTCAGCTCCTCTGGAATTTGCTTGCGCCACTCCGTCTGGAGGAAATGGCACATGTGCTGGAGCGTAGCATCACTCTGTGATTTGGTTGGGAGTTCATCTCAGGAGACAAAGTTTCTGATGGACTGAGTGATGATTGACATGACATATGTATCGTCATCTGTAAACAAGTCAGCACCAGAGTCCGAAACAGGTGCCGAGTGGCTGAACATGTCAGCTACGTGGTTGCGACTGCCAACGATGTACTGTACATCAAAGTTATACTGACGAAGGCAATCTGATCATCGGCTGATTCGTAGTGGTCTGTGCCCAGATCCAGTTGTAGTGAGTAGCGTAGTTAGTGCTTGGTGATCCGTACAGAGGATACATTTCCTGCTATAGAAATAGATGTGCCAGCATTCACATGCTTAGATGCAAGGGAGTGCTTTGCGTTCCCCTGTAGACTATTTATATTCTGAAGTCGAAAGCATGTGAGAGGCGAAGGTGACTGGGCGTTCGAGGCCGTCAATCCATTGCGAGAGCACAGCACCCGTGGTGACGTACGTAGTGGCATTCGGATCAAAGTGTGTGAGGATAGGAGGGGATGTGATTTTCTCCTTAAGTGTGGTGAATGCCTGAGCCTGGGAATCTGTCCATTCCCAAGGGACGCCCTTGCACAGCAACTTACAAAATGGTTCGGCAATGTGCACGTCATGCGGGACGAACTTCAGATAGATGTTGTAAGTGCTGAGGAATGATGAAAGTTCTTTGACATTGGTAGCCTCCTGTATTTGTTGGATCACGCCAATGTTGTCAAGACCTTGTGCTGTGACTCTGTAGCCCAGAAAATTTCTCTAGCAGTGAATGTACACTTATCGGCATTAAGTGTAATGTTATGTGTAGCAAGTCTAGCCATAACTGCGTGAAGTCGCTGGTTATGTTCTTCCATTGTCTGTCCATGGATGATGATATCGTCAAGCAGATTGAGGGCTCCCTCTATGCCTGCTAGCATAGTAGTGACAATCTTCTGAAATGCACTTGGTGCAGAAGATAGTCCGTAGGGCATGCGTAGATACTGATACAGACCATCATGCGTTGTGAATGCCTGGAGCGGTTTGCTGTCCTCCGCTAGGGATATTTGCAACTAACTGTGGTGGTGCATGTTGAGTTTCATAAAGACTATTGAGCCATGGAATTCTGAAAACAGGAAGGCAGATTATTATCTGAATGGTGACAGATTAGTAAAACGGGAGGTGCAACGAGACCTGGGTGTCATGGTACATCAGTCATTGAAAGTAGGCAAGCAGGTACAGCAGGCGGTAAAGAAAGCAAATAGTTTTCATAGCGAGAGGATTTGAGGAGAGGAGCAGGATCGATGGTAGGAAGAGGGTGCTTGTCGGGAATGATAGAAACATAGGTCCCAAGTTTCGGGTGGAGTTGCTCCTATTTTTTTGGTGCAACTAGTTTAGTTTGGAGTATGTTAGAAATTACAATTCTCGGCACTTAGTTTGCTCCAGTTCTAGTGAGTTAATTTAGGTTCGTTTTAGTTTAGGTATTTATTTTTCAAAAGGGGGTGTGTCCAGCCACTCAGGTCTGTTTTGCAAGTTTCAGCAGCGAAAACTTACTCCAAACTAACTTAGAATGGAGTAAGTGCCCACTTTTATAAGTTCTGAACAACCTTACCTAGAGTTAAGCTCAGTTCAGGCACAGCCAGAGACAGGGGCTGGGAATTAAACACAAAAAGGACTGAAGCATTAAAACACATCACTTAAAATGGCCTAAAACCTCTTTCGATGATATTTTGCCTTATATCTGTTGAATGAGGAGAGTTGGTTCTCTTTTTATAAATAAACAAGTGCCGGCTCCCGGCTGAGGCAGGCACATCAATACCTAATTATGGCTAATTTGATCCTTTGGAAATCATCATACCCCATTAGTCCAACCTATTACTTGAATGACTCACCTCATTTGTAAAACTAACTGTTTCGCATTGTGCCTCTGTCAGGGACTGACTGTTAGAGTAACGTGTTGTAAGCCTCCCTAACCCACCATTGTCTCCCACACCCCCAGCAGCACTCTTACCCCACCCCCGCCCCCCCCACGTCCCAACCCTTCGCTCCGTGTGTCTCTCCTCACTCCTACACACCCAACAGCACTCTTCACCTCCCCGCGCCGCCCCCCCACCTCCCCTCCCAGCCCCCAACCCAACTCCTCGCAGCCAGCAACAGGACCGATCTGTGTGTCTCAGACACTGTAGTGCAATTAGTCGCTGGCTTCCTCGGTCCACGGACACCCATCCCACTGCAGCAGGAGAGATCTCCGAGCCACGACATGCCACACCAGATCACCCCTCGGTCATGGCTCGGTGCAGGAGGCAGGCATGACTGAAGGGGTGAGGGATGTTTATCTTTTGCAGGTGTTCCTAAATGTTGTGTTTGGTATGATAATGGACCATGAATCAGTTGTAATGTTAAGTAATAAACTTTATTGAAACGTTTACAATGTACTTTACTTTAGTGCAATAATAATAAAAGCATTCTTGTCATGATTCAGTTTCAATGTACAATATATTTCATTGAAATCTTTACAATGTACTTAACTTTACTGCAATAAATTCATTCTTGTATCAAATTTGATATGACTCTTTCCGATCGCTTAACAACCCCAAAAACTTATATAGTTTTAAAGTTAGAAAACTTAGTAAACAATTTAAATTTGTGAACAACATCACTGAAAAACCTTAAGATAATTTTTAACGCAGTAAATTTAAACAACTTATTAAATATGAGAACATTTACACTTTAAGATCACTTAAAAACCATAAGATCACTTATATACTTGAAAGTTACAAAACTTAGTACACAATTTTAATTTGAAAACAGTTACAACAGTGACATCAAATCTACTACTTAATACCAACAGCAAAGAAAGGCTGCACCCAGCTCTCATCCACATCTCGGTGCATGTGCACTGTCTCATGGTGCAGGGGGGTGTAGGGGAAGAGAAGGGGTGGTGGGGGGAGAGAGGGGGGGTAGGGGAAGAGAGAGGGTTGGGGGGTAGAGAGGAGGGGTCCCAGCTTGGATCTCTACAGAGGCTGATACTGGGATTGCAGTGGGAGGGGCATTTGATTGGTAGGGAGGTGTGCGCTTATTGCAGCAGCTAACTGCCTGATGGCCTCTGCCAGCATTTGCGCTGCCCCAGCGATTCCCGCACTCAGTTCACGTGGCATAACTGCTATTTGCCCAGACAGCGCTGTCAACTCATCACCAACCCCTCTGATGGTGCCCTCCAGTGAACGGGTGAAGTCATTGCCCTCCACACCCAATGTAATAACGTCAAGTGCATTTGTTGAACGCTGCATCTCAGGAGAGCCTACTCGGGTTCTCCTTCCTCTCCCCCCGGCTCTGCCTCGTGGCACCACTCCAGTGCGAGGCGCAGGGTGGGACGGTGGGGCCCTGGGTGTTCCACACTGCATTCCACCTCCGCCACCACCACCACTGGGACCCGCTTCCTCTGACAGTGAGGCCCTGGGTGTTCCACACTGCATCCTACCACCACCACTGTGACCCTCTACCTCTGATAATGAGGCCCTGGGTGTTCCATGCTGCATTCTACCTCCACCACCACTACCATTAATGGGAAGTACAAAGTACCCGAATTTCATTACCCTCAATTTAAAAATTCTAATCCTTGTTTTCAAACCCCTCCTTGTCCTCACCCCTCCCTAACTCTTTAACTTCCTCCAGCTCTATAACCCGCCAAGATCTCTGTGCTTCTCCAATTCTGGCCTCATGCGCATCCCCAGTTTTCTTTGCTCCACCATTGGTGTCTGTGCCTTCAGCTGCCTAGGACCCAAGTTCTGGAATTCCCTATCTAAACCGCTCCACCTCTCTCTCCTCCTTTAAGACTCACCTTAATAACAACCTCTTTGACCAAGCCTGTCCTAAAACCTGGTAGAAATGAAGTAACAATGACTTGCTAAAGTGCTTTTTACTTCCAATTACATGCTGTGGACACCCTGAGGCTGCATGAATATTTGGAATGTGGGATACTTTACCGATCCGATTTTCTTTAAGGAAATTCCTGTTCTGCATAAATCTTACAAAGAGTGTTTGTATAGTTAACTGTGAGGAACTTAAAGTAATTAATATCAGTGGAGGAACTAATGGGACTAAAAGCCAACATATCCCCTGAACATAGAAACATAGAAAATAGGTGCAGGAGTAGGCCATTCGGCCCTTTGAGCCTGCACCACCATTCAATAAGATCATGGCTGAACATATCCCTAGATCCCTGATGGTCTACATCCTAAATTTTAAAAGAGTTGGCTACAGAGATACTGGATTCATTGGTTTTGATTTAATTATTTTCCTTACTACCTATGTCAGGCTAACTGATCTATAATTCCCTAATTCTCTCTCCCTCAAGAATACCACATTTTAAGAATCTCTTACCATTTAAAACATATTTTGTTTTTCTATTTTTCCTACCTATGTGGATAACTTCACCTTTCTCCACATTATATGCCATCTGCCATAACTCTGCCCTCTCACTTAACCAGTATCTATCTCTTTGCAGCCTTTTTGTGACCTCACAACTTACTTTCCCACCTAGCTTTGTATCATTAGCAAACATAGATATGTCTTATATCTAAGTCATTAATTTGGACTTTTAATTGGTGAGACCCAAGCACTATTCCTTGCGGCACCCCACTAGTTACAGCCTGCCAAACCGAGAATTTCCCCATTCTCTGCCTATGATTAGATATATAAGAATGGAACCAGGCGAGTGCAGTCCCACCCAGCTGGATGATGGAGAGGCGTTGGAGAAGGATGGAGTGGTCAACTGTGTCAAAGGCTACAAACAAGTCAAGAAAGCCAAGGAGGAATAATTTGCCTTTGTCACAGTCACAAAAGTTGTCATTTGTGATTTGGATGAGAGCTATTTCAGTACTGTGGCAGGGGCAGAAACCTGATTGGGATTCAAACATGGAGTTGCCGGAAAGATGGGTACAAATTTGGGAGGTGACAACACGTTTAAGATCTTTGGAAAGGAAAGGGAGGTTGGAGAAGGGGTTAAGGCTTGTTTTTTTTGAGGAGAGGGGTGATAACGGCAGATTTGAAGGAAAGGGGGATGATACCGGAGGAGAGAGAACCGATAACAATGTCAGCTAACATGGGAGCCAGAAAAGAAAGTTCGATGGTTCGCAGTTTAGTGGGAATAGGATCGAGGGAGCAGGAAGTGGTTCTCATAGACACGATGAGTACAGAGTGGTCATGAGGGGAGATCAGAGAGAAACTGTAGAAAGATCTGAGTTCAGGGCTAGGGCAGGAGGGGATCCTTAGAGGAAGTTTGGCCCAGTGGGTTTGGAGAAGGAAGGGAAGTGATAGAGGTAGCTGAGGCAGCTGAATGGATGGTCAGTTACAGAGTCAACTGAATGGATGGTCAACACATTTAACCAGGAAGATAGAACACTTTTACCTATCCTTCAAAGCAGGCAGTTGTAAGGGGTTGATATTTCCACAGAAACCATTTGTCACAGATACCAGCTTCTGGAATTGCTTCTTTCCTGTAAAATACAAATACCAGTTTCTGTAACCTGCCTTTGAAGCCAGACCAGTTAAAGGTTTCACTGAGTCAAACATTGTAATTGTAAAATCCTTACTCTACAGCATGAAACCACACGAGGCACATTCCAGGGACAAGGCCACTCTGTGACCTTAGCTCTTTATTACAGGACTCCAGAAGTGATGACCCCGTGTGGGACCTCCCTTTATATACCTGTGTGATCAGGTAAGGAGTGTCTCCCACAAGTTCACCTCCTGTGGTCAAGGTGTGCATCAAAGTTGAGTGTATACAGTAACACAGTGGTGTTACATTGTAGTTACAAACATGACATCACCTCCCCCCCCCCCAAAGTTTTACTGGGATCATAGGTTCAGTCTTTCAGGTAGTCTACGCTCCCTCGTGGAGCGAAGCAGTTAGGGCTCTGGTTGTTGGACACGGACGTGAGTGTCTGTCACCTGTGGTGATTCCGGCCAGTCCGGGCTGACCTCAGGGACTGTGCATTCTTCTGATTGCTCTTGTTGCACGTTTGCTGGCGGTAGTGTGAGCTCCATCTCATGGTCTTCTTCAGGTTTCTCCGTGTCCATGCTGAACTTTTTTTTTACTTGGTCCAGATGCTTACGGCATATCTGGCCATTGTTGAGTTTTATCATGATGACCCTATTCCCCTCTTTGTCAATTACAGTGCCCTCAAGCCATTTGGGCCCCATAGCGTGATTGAGGACGAATACAGGATAATTTTTTTCTATACATCTCCCCCTTGAATTACGGTCATGGTACTCGTTTTGTGATTTGCGCTTGCCCTCAACTATGTCAGTCAGGACTGGGTGGATGAGGGACAACCGAGTTTTGAGTGTCCGTTTCATGAGTAGCTCTGCGGGCAGGACCCCCGTGAGCGAGTACGGGCGGGATCTATAGGTCAACAGGAGGCGCGATAGGTGGCATTGTAGGGAGGGTCCTTGAATCCTGAGCATACCTTGCTTAATGATTTGGACTGCCCGTTCCGCCTGGCCAGTGCAGGCCGGCTTGAATGGCGCAGTCCTGACGTGGTTGATGCCATTGCCTGACATAAACTCCCGGAATTCATAGCTCGTGAAACATGGGCCATTGTCACTAACCAGGATGTCCGGCAAGCCATGGGTTGCAAAGATCGCACGTAGGCTTTCCACGGTGGTGGATGACGTGCATGAATTCAGGATGATGCACTCGATCCATTTCGAGTACGCATCTACTACAATGAGGAAAATCTTCCCCATGAATGGGCCCATGTAGTCAACGTGAATGCGTGACCATGGCTTGGTGGGCCGGGGCCACGGGCTGAGCAGGGCCTCCCTGGGGGCATTACTCAGCTGGGCACAGGTCATGCACCTGCGAACAAAGTGTTCTAGTTCTGAATCAATTCCAGGCCACCAAACATGTGACTGGGCAATTGCCTTCATCATCACAATGCCTGGGTGCTCGCTGTGGAGTTCCATGATGAATGCCTCCCTGCACTTCTGGGGCATGACTACCCAGTTGCCCCATAGTACGCAGTCGGCTTGGATGGAGAGCTCATCCATCCGCCTGTGGAACGGTCTGACCTCCTCAGGGCATGCTCCGTGTGCGGGCGCCCAATCCCCAGTCAGGACACCTTCTTAATTAAGGATAGGAGGTTATCTCTGTTTGTCCAGATTTTGATCTGGCGGGCTGTGATGGGGGAGCCTGCGCTGTCAAAGGCATCGACAGCCATGACTATCTCGGCACTTTGCTCAGCTGCCCCCTTGGTGGTGGCTAGTGGGAGCCTGCTAAGTGCGTCAACGCAGTTTTCAGTACGGGCCGGTGCCGGATGGAGTAGTCATAAGCAGCTAGCGTGAGGGCCCACCGCAGTATGCGAGCTGATGCGTTGGCATTGACAGCCTTGCTGTCTGACAACAGGGATGTGAGTGGCTTGTGGTCCCTCTCTAATTCAAACTTCCTACCAAAGAGGTACTGATGCATTTTTTTGACACCATAGACACATGCGAGTGCTTCCTTCTCGACCATGCCATATCCCCGTTCTGCTTGAGAGAGCGACCTGGAGGCATAAGCCATAGGTTGTAGCTGGGCCTCAGCATTACCCTGCTGCAACGCACACCCAACCCCATAGGATGATGCATCACAAGTCGGAACTAAACGTTTACGGGGGTCGTACAGGTTCAACAATTTGTTTGAACCAAGTAGGTTTCGCGCCCGATCAAAAGGCCGTTCCTGACAGTCCCCCCCAAAACCAATCGCAACCCTTACGCAGGAGCAAGTGTAGTGGCTCCAACAACGTGCTCAAGTTCGGCAGAAAGTTCCCGAAATAGTTCAACAGTCCCAGGAATGAACGCAGCTCCGATGTGTTGCAGGGCCTGGGTGCTCGTCGAATCGCCTCTGTTTTGGATTCGGTGGGCCGAATCCCATCTGCAGCAACCCTCCTGCCCAGAAACTCAACCTCAGGAGCTAAAAACACACATTTAGACTTCTTGAGTCGCAGGCCTACCCGGTCCAGTCGGTGTAGCACCTCCTCCAGGTTGTGGAGGTGTTCCTCTGTATCTCGACCCGTGATGAGGATGTCGTCCTGGAATACGATTGTTCCCGGAATGGATTTACGCAGGCTTTCCATATTACGTTGAAAAATCGCGGCCAAAAAGGCACCTGTTAGACACAAACAGTCCCTTGTGCGTGGTGATGGTGGTCAGTAGTTTGGATTCGTCGGCCAGTCCTGGGTCACATAGGCTGAAGTGAGGTCCAACTTGGTGAACAGCTTGCTGCCTGCCAGCATGGCGAAGAGGTCCTCCGCTCTTGGGATCGGGTATTGGCCTTGCAGGGACACCCGATTGATGGTGGCCTTGTAGTCGCCACAGATCCTGACAGAGCCATCTGCTTTTAGAACGGGAACGATGGGGCTCGCCCAGTCGCTGAATTCAACAGGTGATTTGATGCCCCCTCGCAACAACCGGTCCAATTTGCTCTCAATCTTCTCCCGCATCACATATGGCACCGCTCTGGCTTTGTGGTGCACTGGCCTGGCGTCCGGGGTGATGTATAACACCACTTTAGTGCCTTTGAAAGTCCCGATGCCCAGTTGAAATAGTAACTCGAATTGTTGTAGGACTTGTGAGCACGAACTTCGCTCCACCGAGGACATTGCGTGAACATCCCCCCATTTCCAGTTCATCTTGGCTAACCAGCTCCTCCCCATCAGAGCGGGACTATCCAGAGTGGCAGCCGGTTCACTAACCCATTGTGTGTGACAGCCATCATTGCACTGCAATGCACTGGAATGATTTCCTTGTTGTAAGTCCATAATTGTGTCTCAATACGTTCTAATTTGGGTCTACTGGCTTTGAGTGGCCATAGCTTCTCGAATTACCAAATGCCCATGTGTGACTAGCTGGCCCCAGTGTCCAGCTCCATGCGTACTGGGATGCCGTTCAACAAAACCCTCATCATCATTGGTGGTGTTTTGGTGTATGAACTGTAAATATTCGCCGCATGGACCCGCTGAACCTCGGCGTCCATCGGTTTGCCCCAAAAGTCATCCTGCCTCTTCTGGTCCCTCTGTCTCATATATCAGTCTAGTTGCAGGTTTTCTACACATTCGAGCTAAATGGCCACTGAGATTGTAGTTTCTGCAGACAAAATGTTGGAATCTGCAAGATCTGGCTGAGTTAAAGTTTCCATTGTTGGGGACAAAGGGACTATGGCCAGGAATTCCGCGCTGATTGTTCCTTTGACTGCTCTTAAGTACCCTATTAGTGGGTGTCAATGGCCCCATCCCGGGCCGCATTGTCCACTGTGATGGCGTGAACGTCCATTCAGCCTGCCATTGTCTCTGTTGAGATCCTGCTCTGGGATCTATTGCTGCCTGGTAAATGTCGGACTGCCCCTGCCTGCCTGCGGGGCTCTGAGCAGCATTGATGATGTTGACTCCCTGATCCATCGCCGCGTTAGAGGCAGAATTGCGCGCGTAAATCATTTTCGTCTCTTCCTCCCCCGCCATGAAAGTTTGAGCTAACAACACTGCGGCTTCCAAGGTCAAGTCCTTGGTCTCAATTAACTTGCGAAAAATTCCCTCGATGAAGAAGTCCCTTAGTATCTCCCCCCTGCAGGCGTCTGTGAACTTACAGAGGCTGGCCAAACGCCGGAGGTCCGCTACAAAGTGCGGTATGCTCTGTCCTTCATGACGTCGGTGGGTGTAGAATCTGTGTCGAGCCTTGTGTATGCTGCTCGCTGGTTTGAGGTGCTCCCCGATTAATTTGTTGAGCTCCTCAAAGGTTTTGTCCAACGGCTTTTCGGGTGCCAGTAAGTCCTTCATGAGTGCATAAGTTTTTGGCCCGCAGCTGGTCAGGAGATGAGCCCATCGCTTGTCGGCCACTGCGTCCCCCAGCCAGTCTTTAGTTACGAAGCTTTGCTGAAGCCTCTCGACAAAATCGTCCCAGTCTTCCCCAACACAGTGCCGTACCTCTGTGCTACCGGTGGCCATTCTCGTGGGTCCTGAATTCCCATTTCTCATCGCCAATGTAAAGTCCTTACTCTACAGCATGAAACATTCCAGGGACAAGGCCACTCTGTGACCTTAGCTGTTTATTACAGGACTCCAGAAGTGATGACCCTGCGTGGGACCTCCCTTTATATACCTGTGTGATCAGGTAAGGAGTGTCTCCCACAAGTTCACCCCCCTGTGGTCAAGGTATGCATCTAAGTTGAGTGTATACAGTAATACAGTGGTGTTACATTGTAGTTACAAACATGACAGTAATAGTTAATGGCTTCATTCCTGTGAAACACAAATACCAGTTCCTGCAACAGCTTTACAGTGAAACTTTGTCTTCAATGTCAGGTATGTTAACATACTTATGAAAACGGCTATTGTAATTATGCTTAACGCTCCTTGACTGGAAGGCAGTCACAAAAGACAGGACATGGGAACAGATCATAAGATTGGAACACGATAATTCAATCAACAGAATGATGCAAAGCTCAGACAGACAACAATTAAGAATGGGCCGATTGTATATTGAAAGAGGGTATAAGAACGTTAACTTACAAATCCCTCGTCACACGGAGGAGACAACTTCAAGGAAGGAAGGGAGGGTGTCCAGCAAAGCATCCCACGTCAACGCGTTCCTTGGTTGTATGGTAGCTGAGGCAGCTGAATGGATGGTCAGTGGCAGAGGCAATTGAATGGATGGTCAACACATTTAACCAGGAAGATAAAACCTGTATTTTAACCAAGTCTTCACTGTCCAATTTTGCATAATGCATGTGTGTGAGTGTTCAATAAACTGTTCTGGTTTACTAAAGCAGGTAACCTTGTCATCACCATTTATACCAATCGAATCTAAGCAAATAAGGGCACTTAAAATACCCTACAAAGGAAAGGGGAACAGTATCTGAGGAGACAGAACCGATAACAATGTCAGCTAACATGAGAACCAGAAAAAGAAGTTTGGTGGTTAGCAGTTTAGTGGGAACAGGGTTGAGGGAGCAGGATGTGGGTCTCATGGTCAAGATGAGCATGGAGAGGTCATGAGGGGAGATCAAAGAGAAACTGTAGAAAGATCTGAGTTCAGGGCTAGGGTAGGAGGGGATCCTTAGAGGAAGTTTGGCCCGGTGGCCTCAGGGAAGGAAGGGAAATGACAGAGGTAGCTGAGGCAGCTGAACAGATGGTCAGTGGCTGAGGCAGCTGAATGGATGATCAACACATTTAACTAAGAAAATAGAACACTTTTCTGTGTTGTTGACTGCGCTCTAATCTTCATGTTACAAAAATAGGAAAGAATAAGGATGATTGTTTTTCTTTTTGGCTTGCTTCCTGTTATGTATGTAACTATGTAAAACTTGCCACCAGATGGCGTGACTGTTGGAGTCCTAATGGTCGTTGCACACACGTGCAGGGCCAGTATAAAAGGTTGGCTGCCATGTTGTTTAGGCACTCTGGAGTTGTAATAAAGAAGACTAAGGTCACACTAAGTTTAGCTCACAGTACTCAGTCTTGTGGAGTTCTTCTATACACAACAATTGGCGATGAATAACAGAATACAAACGTTCATGCAACCATGGCTGCCGTTGGAATATTAGAGAGATTCGTCAAGGATGATGATTGGGAAGCCTTCGTCGAGCGTCTCGACCAGTACTTCATGGCCAACAAGCTGGAAGGAGACACTAACGCGGCCAAGTGCAGGGCGGTTCTCCTCACCGTCTGTGGGCCTAAAATATATGGCCTCATCAAGAATCAGCTCACACCGACAAAACCAACGGAGAAGGAATATACAGAGTTGTGCACGCTGGTTCGGGACCACCTCAAGCCGAAGGAGAGTATCCTCATGGCCAGATATCGTTTTTACACGCACCATCGCTCTGGAGGCCAGGACGTGGCGGATTATGTCGCCGACCTGAGACGCCTTGCGGGACCTTGTGATTTTGGACCTGCATTGGGGCAAATGTGCGGGACTTTTTCGTGCTGGGCATCAGCCACGAGGTCATTCTTCAAAAGCTGGCCATCGATGAGCAGGGCCACCATGATCGCCCAGGCATGCATGGCCACAGACAATAACACCAAACAGATATCTTCTTAACATCGAAGCTCACCGGCAAGTATTGTGCATAAAATGACGTCGCTAGCAGGCTGAACTTCATATGGCAGGGCCTATACGTCTGCGGCTGCAAGACCGGTGATGACTCAGAGTCCGCCGTCGGGGGTAAATGTGAATCCATTAGGGGGTAATCATCGGGCCCATCAATGTCGATTCAAGCACTACATGTGCAAAGACTGCGCAATGATGGAGCACCTCCAGCGAATGTGCAAACGTGCTGCGACATACCATGTGGCAGAGGATGATCGATCCGGCGTGGATCACGCAGAACAGGCAACTCAACCCGAGGAAGAAGTGTATGGGGTCCATACCTTCACCACCAAGAGCTCTCCTATAATGCTGACAGTCAAATTAAATGAAGCTCCAGTATCCATGGAGTTGGACACGGATGCGAGTCAGTCAATAATGAGCGAGAAGGCTTTCGAGAAACTGTGGGCAATAAAGCACAAAGGCCCAAACTGAGCCCGATTAATGCAAAGCTGCATACCTACACCAAAGAGCTCATGCCAGTCATTGGAAGTATGGCAGTGAAGGAATCGTATTATGGAGCTGTGCATAACCTATCATTGTGGATTGTTCCAGGCAATGGCCCAACGCTGTTCGGCAGAAACAGGCTAGAAAAGATTAGATGGAATTGGAACAACATCAAAGCACTATCTTCAGTGGATGATGCCTCGTATGCTCAAGTGCTGAGCAAGTTTTCCTCGCTATTCGAACCAGGCATTGTCAACTTCACTGGTGCCAAGGTACAGATCCATCTCGGCCCCGATGCATGGCCATCCATCACAAGGCTCGGGCGGTTCCGTACATGATGAGGGAGAAAGTCGAGATCGAACTGGACAGACTCCAATGCAAAGGAATCATATCACCAGTCAAGTTCAATGAATGGGCCAGTCCAATTGTTCCAGTGTTGAAAAGCGATGGCACGGTCTGCGGCTACTACAAGGTAACGATTAACCGAGTCTCACGACAGGACCAGTACCCGCTGCCCAAGGCGGATGACCTGTTCACAACGTTAGCGAGGGGGGGAAGTCGTTCACCAAGTTGGACCTAACCTCCGCCTACATGACACAGGAGCTGGCTGAATCTTCGAAAAGACTGACGTGCATCAACACACACAAAGGGCTGTTTATATACCAAAGGTGCCCTTTCAGGATTCGTCGGCTGCAGCTATTTTCCAGAAAAACATGGAGAGTTTGCTGAAATCTGTTCCGCGCACCATTGTGTTTCAAGATGACATCCTGATCTCTGGTTGTGACACCATCGAACATCTACACAACCTGGAAGAGGTTCTAATTCGCCTAGACAGAGTGGGACTCAGGCTGAAACGCTCCAAGTGTGTTTTCCTGGCGCCAGAAGTTGAATTTTTAGGGAGAAAGATTGCAGCAGACGGCATCAGGGCCACGGACTTAAAGACAGAGGCCATCAAGAATGCACCCAGACCACAGAATGTGACGGAGCTGCGTTCATTCCTGGGACTCCTCAACTATTTCAGTAACTTTCTACCCGGGTTGAGCACTTTGTTAGAGCCTTTGCACATGTTGCTACGTAGGGATGACAACTGGGTTTGGGGCAAATCTCAAGACACAGCCTTTGAGAAGGCCAGGAACCTGCTGTGTTCAAATAAGTTACTTATACACTATGTAAACCATGACTCATGTAAACGTTTAGTGCTAGTTTGTGACACCTCATTGTACAGCAAGCCAATGTATTGGGCAACCTCCAACCGGTTGCATACACGTCTAGAAGTCTGTCTAAGGCTGAGAGAGCCGATAGTATGGTCGAAAAAGAGGCGTTAGCCTGTGTATATGGGGTTAAGAAAATGCACCAATACCTATTTGGACTTCGGTTTGAGCTTGAAACTGACCACAAGCCGCTCATTTCGCTGTTTTCAGAGAGCAAAGGTATAAATACCAATGCTTCATCCTGCATCCAAAGATGGGCACTAACATTATTCGCTTATGATTATGTTATCCGCCACAGACCAGGCACTCAGCCGGCTACCATTACCCACCACTGGGGTTGAAATGGCGCAGCCCACAGACTTGCTACTGGTCATAGATGCTTTTGAGAGCGAGGTGTCGCCCGTCACGGCTCGTCAGATCAGGACCTGGACCAGCCAGGATCCTGTGCTATCATTAGTAAAGAGTTGCATCCTAAATGGGAACTGGTCGGCCGTTCCCGAGGAAATACAAGATGAAATTAAGCGTTTCACCGACGCAAAGATGAAATGTCCATCCAGTCAGATTTCTCTTATGGGGTAATCGCGTGGTTTTGCCAAAAAAAGGCAGGGAAACGTTTATACGCGACCTACACAGTATCCACCCAGGCATTGTCATGATGAAGGCAATTGCCAGGTCACATGTTTGGTGGCCAGGCATTGACTCGGTCTTGGAGTCATGCATGCATCAGTGCAACACTTGCTCACAACTGAGCAATGCACCGAGGGAGGCTCCACTGAGTATGTGATCATGGCCCTCCAAACCGTAGTCCAGGATCCATGTAGATTTTGCTGGCCCCTTTCTAGGAAAGATGTTTTTAGTAGTGTGGATGCTTACTCCAAATGGATTGAATCATATCATCGAGCACGTCCACAACCACCATTGAAAGATCCAGGCCATGTTCACCACCCATGGCTTGCCCGACGTCCTTGTCAGTGACAATGGACCGTGTTTCACCAGCTCGGAATTCAACAAGTTTATGACCTGTAATGACATCAAGCATGTCAGGTCTGCTCCGTTTAAGCCCGCGTCTAACGGTTAAGCGGAACGGGCAGTCCAAGCAATCAAGCAGAGCATGAAACGTGTGACAGACGGCTCCCTGCAGGCCCACTTGTCTCGCATTCTGCTCAGTTACCGGACACGACCCCACTCGCTCACATGGGGGTCTCCAGGCAGAACTGTCAATGAAGAGAGCCCTCAAAACCAGGCTCTCCCTAGCCCACCTGGATCTTAATGATCACGTGGAAACCCGGCGACACTGGTAGAACATGTACCCTGTGTTGTCCTGAATTACGGTCATGGTCCCAAGTAGATTGCTGGCACTGTTTTGGCCAAGGAAGGGAATAGGATGTTTATAATCAAACTGTTAAATGGCCAAACATGCAGAAAACATTTAGATCAGACCAAATTACAATTTACTCACAACCAGTTCCGACTTGAAGAGGACATCACCATCGACGATCCACCAACACACACCCAACCAGCAATCGACCTCGCTGTCAATCATGAGGATGAACCCACCGATCTTGACAGTCCGGTCAGACCAGCCACGGTGCATTGCAGCAATGATCTGGCCAACTCACACACACCAGGGTTTGAACTTAGATGATCAACCAGGGAGTGAAGGGCCCCGGATCGCCTCAACTTGTAAATAACTTGTACTGAAGACTTTAGGGGAGAGTTATGTATGTGAGTATGTAATACTTGCCACCAGAGAGCACAACTGTTGGAGTCCTAATGGTCACCTGCACACACGTGCAGGGCCAGTATAAAAGGTTGGCTGCCATGTTGTTTAGGCACTCTGGAGTTGTAATAAAGAAGACTAAGGTCACACTAAGTTTAGCTCACAGTACCGAGCCTCGTGGAGTTCTTCTATACACAACCCTTCCCTATTATAATAACTTTTGGGTCCGTGGCACTGCAAGCAGACGAGGCAGTATCATTAGAAAATTATGTAGCTTTACTTACACACAGATGGAAACACAGCCATGAATGTCATTGATATAACATACTTATATTCCACTTAAAGTTTAAATATGTAGGAGGCAGGGTGGGGGGTAATTTTCATCTTCTGACTGTGATGTAAATCCGTTGTTGCAGGTTCAACATCTGTTCTCGAAACCACCTGACTTTCCTTTCTATTGATTTCAATAAAAAAGAACATTGGACGGTTTCTATAACGAATGCCTGACCCACAATGCCAGATATATGCTTCAGCAGTAAATTGAAAATTGTCCCCATAATCTTTGGACATAAACAATTTCATTCTTAAAGAAAATAATATCTGGAGCCATTCAAAAGAGAGTTAGATGCTGTGATCAGGGACAGAGGTTTTCATAGAAAGATGAGCTAGATAGGGTGAATGGCTTCTCTTATCTGTACTTATCTTTGTGATGTTTGTGAAAACTACATAACTTAAACAAGATTTTAAGAACTGTGTTTCCCTTAAAATGCAATGGTGAATGATTAAGATAGCCCAAGTTTTAATGGAATAATACTTCACCACAAGGACTGCAGCAATTCAAGAAGGCAGCTCACCACTACCTTCACAAGGACAATTAGGGATGGGCAATAAATGCTGGCCTTGCCAGCGATGCCCACATCCCAGGAATGAATAATAAAAAAGTTCCTCCTGCAGACCACAGTTATCTTCCAACCCAACCCCTGACAGCCCTCCGATCAGACTCCGAGGCTGAGCTGTTCCTCGTCCAGATCCCCGCAATCCAACAAAATCACTTACCTGAAAGTTGGTGCACTAACCTGTGCCGGCTCCTACCGATGCACCATTTACATAGTGCTGTGAAAAGAAGATTTACTAATTCTGCTACCCCTACAATGTGCTCCCTCCAATGGCTTCAGCAGAGCTTGGGGAAGGCTACTATTGCTCATGCTGGGGCAGTCTGGCGCAGCTGGTTTTCTAGCACCGTGTTTGCTATTAGTTGAGCAGGTGGTGAGGAAGCAGCCATCCTGACATCCTGAGAGAGAGAAACATGTGCTGCTCCCACTGCGCCACTGCCACTGATCTGTGGGACCGTAGACTGCAAAGGATGAGTGATGCCTCAATCCATTTGCTCTATCAATCTCTCAAAGGTGGATGTCTCCCTCTTTAAGGGATGGGGGGCTGGTAGAAAGTATATGCCTATAACAGACCTAACAACTGTTTGAGGCCATCTCTGCAATATTGGAACGCCCTGAGAGTAGCCAGCGCTGGCAGCATTCAGAAAAAATAGGTCTAACAGTTGACTCTTAAATGGAGTGCTTCTCACACATTAAAAGGTTGTGGGCCACTGCTAGCACAACTCCCCACTCCCTGATCGCCATTGCCACCTCTGCCATCTCCCACCCCACCTCCCCCCCGATCACCACTGATATCCTCGCCAATGTAACCTCTGATTTCCCTGATCCTGGTCTCTACATTCCCCGATATGCTATCCTCTCGACCCAATAGCCTACCCTCTCAACTCAATTCCCATTCCCGGTCACTCCCTCCCAGTCCGGTTTCACCACATACCTGAGGGACACTACTGGCGAGCTGTCTCGGGACACATATTAGGTATCCACAGCTCGAGGCCCTATATCACACATGCCTCGGGCCTTACTGTTCAGATGCAGAGATTGATCCCTGTGCCTCCTGCCTGAGCATTTTGGGGGCACACGCAAATTTCAAAACAACTATGCGGGCAAATTTGCTCCATTTTATAGCCCCGTTAGCACCTCCAGGGGGCACTAATGGGGTGCTAGAGAGTTTTCGCCCGGGGATTTGCAACGGCGCTGCCATGGCAGCTGCACGCCCCGCGATTCACAACCCCGGGCTGCCGCACAGCCCTACGACATCAGCTGCAACACCTCAGTGCCCTGCACCGACCCCTTAATGACCCATGGGAGAAATTGCCCCGCGAGCTGTGAGGCTGGCTCGAACAGTTGTTAACGCCAGCGTTGCAGGTCACAAAGCTGGCAGACAACCGCTCTTGGGGCGGTGAATAAAGGGCAGGGCGCAAGCGCCCTGGGCTGCCATTTTTTTTTGTTGGCCGAATCTCGGCTCGACTCAATGATGGCAGCCCTATCATGTAGCCCCGCACTCCGTCTTGAGTGCCGGGCTGCTGGCCCGGTCGCATGCTACCCTGGTGGCCCAGTGGTGACCCAGAGGCCTTGCAGAGGGCACAAAGGCCCTCCCCTTTAATCGAAGGGGAGTGACATTGAAGCGCATCAGCGCTATGCAGAGCATCCATGTAGCACTCAACTATTTGCCCCAGTAGTGCCCCGAGACCCGTCCCCAAAGGAAGTGGAGCATGGGAGATTATTCTCCACGACCTTTGAGGGGCGGTAAGCCCAATTCAGCAGTGGGGGCGGGACTTCCATGCGGGCGCTAAAAGCCCTGGCCCCGGAAGGTTACCGCCCCCAATCGGAACACGATGCAATTGCGCCCCCATCTGTTTTGAAAGAAATACATGCTGTAAAAGGGCAGTGTTATTTGAAAGAAAACCCTCAATTAAAGGAATATCAAAACAGAAAATGCTGAAAGTACAAAGCAGGTCTGTCAGCATCTGAAAAACAAACAGGCTGGTGTTTTGAATCAAGCCCTTCCCTTTAGCCTAACATTTTGCTTATATTCTAATTAACCAGTTCTGGCTTTGTTTAATATAGTGTCGTTAAAGCATCAATCATGCACTTTGGATATACCATACACAGCGCCCCAGCGATGAAAATATAATGGGAGAAATTGGTCCTCATTGCACCAGTTTTGCAGGTGAAAAGCTTTACGCTGAGGTGACCATTTTCAACTCCCTGGAAATGCGCCAGCTGTAAAATTGGAAAACAATGATTTCCAAGTGTCGAGGGTTCCCACCTAAAACAGACGTTAGGTGTCTTGAATGTGCAAATCAATGCCCTAATACTTGTTTTAGGATCCTGCTCTAAATTAGTCAACTGTGCATTAGCATGCACAGTTTTTCCAAGTCTGCAATGGCCTAACCAACAGTTCTAAAGGGACCACTGGAGACTGCCCACAAAAAGTTATGTAGGTTTTTTATTCTTTGGTTTCTGTGGAACCAGCAGGAGCACTTTCTGACTCCACAAAATACTGAGGGCCACTGTTGGCCCTGCCTTGCCCCCCTCTGGTTCAAATCTCCACCTCACCCTCCCATCCCCTCACTTACCTGCAGGCTGGCTCAGCATCAGGAGCTGGCCGAATTTCCTGAGGCCTCGACCACCAAACAGCATCAGGATTGGCATCTGTAGCTTGCGGGTTTTCTGAGGAAAAGGCACGAGGCCCAGATTCCACCAAGCCTTGGGCTGATGACTTCACACGTGTGTTACAGTCACGAATTCCATTTCGTGCCAGTTTATAACATTACACGAATTTCACCCCCAGCCATTTGTAAGGTTCAGAGTATGTGCAGTCTTCAGAAAAGCGTAGAGAGATTGTTTATTGTTTCATTGAAACTGGCAGAATGCCATTACTTTGCTGGAATTAAAAATAGTGTAAATTTAGAAACCTCTAGGTTAAAAATAACTTCAGTAACATTTAGAAAGAGCTAATAATATGCATGCAGTTAAAAACAGTCAGTATTATTTATAGATATTGGAAATAAGCATTGGGCACCTTTGAGATAATCACAAATAATGTTATTTGGATTCAATCTTGTGACAAATGTATATTGCAAGGGTAGAAATTTGGTGACATCATTGCATTGTTAGAGGTGCAGTGGGGCTGAACTTGCACCGATCACTTTGGCCCTGCAATATTACCATTCCAAACCCCTGGGACAAAGTGATTAACAAATTAAAGGCTGGTGCCCATAACAGTAGCGACACTGCAGATGTGCCCACCTAATGGAGCTACTGTTATTTTGGAGCGGCACTTTGACACTCTATTGAAGGAATCCAATAACCATTTGACTGCAGGTATAATGTTTTGCTACCATCATTTCTCCTTACTACCTCTGGGATAATTTGCCGTATGATTTCTCTTTTGCGCATTCAGTCCTGTAAGGCATGTCTGCCTGTTTCATGCAGGTGTAAACCTCACTAGCTGTAAAAGTGTCATATTTGTCGTGTTTTCATGGGGAGCCTGGGACCCTCCCCCCTCCACCCCAGAAACACCCCAAACTGACATCTACAAATGGAGGGGATAGGCAGAAGAAGTGCCCTCCACATCCCCCCCACCCCACCGAAATTTGTCATGGCTGATTTCAATTAGCGGAGAACCCAGCTTCCATTTCCTTGTTACCACTATGCCAGACCTCTACCCCAAGAAAAGTTGGAAACTGAAAAAGTTCTTAAAAAGTCGAACAAATAATGAGCAAACTGAAAGAAATGACTAACATTAAATTTGTTTGATCTGCCACAGGCTCAACATATTGTTTGAATCAGTTTGAAAAGACAATCTAGTGACATGGTTTGCATTGAATGTAAAGTACTAATCCTAGCTGCAGCCTGTAAAGAAGATCTTTCACAATGCAAAACTTCGAGTGAGCAAGCAGAGTAGTCTTGTGAGAGGCCTGAATACAAGCGCAAATGTAGAAACAAGAACAGTCCTGTGGGGATGATCAAGGGCGTCAACAATTTAACTGCAGTCAACTGGATCTTGTGAAGGAAATTGAATTTTTTAAAGCTGCACTTAATAAAATAATTGGAAAACAAGGTTTAAATTAATGTGGTTTTTCGGGTTCCAATCAACTCCCCGGCCACCAATTGCCCTCACCCCGGGTACCGATTTACCCTCACCTCAGCCACCAATCACCCTTCCCCAAACACCGCAACCTCCTGACCCAGTCATCCTCCCTTCCTTACTTACCCGAAGGCTGCTGATCGTGTTGCATTGGCCTGAACTTCAAGCACACTATGCTGGTCGAGCTGTTTCTTACTCTCTGTAGCTTGTGCGCTTCATGGAAATGTGGTCTGAGGCCCAATATTGCGGGCGCCTTGGGCCTCATTATTCAGGCAGAGGGATTGTGCCCTGTACCTGAATTACAAATTCTCAGAACAGATTGCCAAACAGACAACTGGTTCTGACTCATTTTGGTGATCTTCTCTTTCAGCAGCAGTGCCCAGTATTCATTTCAGTGCAGTCCGGATGAATCATCAATGCCATTGTTAGCCTGACTTGCTTACCCTCACCTCTAAATCAGACAGTTGTTAAGCCCCATTGCAGTACTTGAGTGTCATTTAGCCTGACACTCTGGTGCAATACGGAGTGAGTGCTGTCATCATCATAATCATCATAGGCAGTCCCTTGAAATGAGGATGACTTGCTTCCACGCCAAAAAAGGATGAGTTCACAGGTATTTCAATGAAGGACCTAATATTCCGGATTCAAAACTACATCCTGAAGGGTGGAAGATGCCTGTGCGTGGATTTTTTTAATGTGTGGTGGCCGTTGCACACCAGCCACCACATGGGCTTGATAGAGCTAGGTCTTGGTCCTGTGACAAGGGTTATCCAAGATGACTGGAGACCTGCTCTGCTGCACAGACCTAGCACGCACACATATTGCAGTGTGGGCTGGTCCATGCTGCCCCTGGGCCCCTGGCTCTCATGGGCTCCGATCACATCTCTCCACAGACCCTTGCCGCTCCTGTTGTATCTGCCCATGCTCCAATCACTGACCTGAACCTTGATGACAACACTTTTCTCTGCCGTCGCCCTCCTGCACCAGCTCACGCTCCCTGAAGTGGCATGCCTCCACGCTGCTCCCGGGGCCGCCGCACCTCTGCTCCTTTTATGGCCCCGACCTGCCGCTGGTGCTTTGCTGCTGTGTCACTTGGATGAACTGTTAAACTGAGGCACTTTTCCTCCCTGCCAGTATTCCTCCCTTAACCAAAACTACCAAAATAGATTACAAAGTAATTCATTAATTTTCTGTTTATGGGGCCTTGCTGTGTGCAAATTGGCTGTTGCATTTGCCTACATTACAGCAGCAACTGAACTGAACTTCAACTGTCATCAATAGTTATAAAGTTCTTCAGGATCTGATAAGATGTTTTATAAATGCTTTGACAATTTCATTTTCAGAATTATATTCGATTTTACTGTTGCTGCTCAGTTTTCATATTTTGGATATGTGCTTTAACATGACAATCTGTAACCTCAACCCACATTCTCAGAACTGGGTCTGGTGACTCAGCGGCAAACATTGAATATTCCCACCCAAAAGAGGCGTCACTTAAAGAAGAGATGGCAACTCAAGTTCTTACTATTATTAAAACCTGCTGATGTTCGGTGTTTTATCAGACATGGTGAATTTCTGTTTTGCACTTTCATCGTCGGAAGTTTTGCGCTGGGAACATTACATTATAAGATTTAATTCAATGAGTTCAGTGCCAATTGGGAAGTTTTGATGCCAGTTCATATTTTCCAACATACTTTTGGCAGGGAGGTAAATATTTTGATTCGTATGGGAAAAGAGCAATATAAGTGATTATAGAGAAGTACATCCAGTTACTCAGTTATGCCGCAATTTTGTGGTGTAACCTACTCTCAAACCAGCCCTCAACTCAGTTTATGTGTTACAACAAAGTTAATTATTTAATATTATGCAGATAAAATAAGTCTGCATGTGGTATTGATGCGTGTGGAAGCGCCATGCACTAATGCTGACATGAACCACCCATATACGTGCAAATAACTCTCTTCTCATTGCAATAGTACAGAACACTAATCTGAAAGCACGCATTACAAATAGAAGGAGGAAATAACTGCTCTGAGGTAAAGTCTTGCCTTTAGGATCCTGACCTAGAGCTTGACAGCATCACATATCGGGAATTCAGGAACATGCCCCCAGCCACCCATGCACGATTTTCCATCCATAAATTTTTTATTGACTTGGGTGCACTCCATTTCCTGGTATGCTTCCAGCATGCTAAGCTCTGCGCTGGGACCTTCCACATAGATTATTGATGATACCAGCACTCCCTCTGACTGCATTACAGTGCCACGTCTCAGCAATGACCAGGTATGAAAATAATAAAGAATAATACCATTTAAACCCTTTCCTCGAGGAAGTCCTAGTGCAGCAAGTTTCACACGAGGGAAAGATTTGTCCCTGCAGTTATACTGGCTCCGAGGCATAACTTCAACATTGCCCATCTCTGTGACCATTTGTCTTTTGCTGCGCACTGCACATGCTTTATTTGGCTTTTGGACAAAAAAAACATTCATGTTGTTTCTATTGGTTCCCTCCTAATATTAAAATATAACTGACTTATACTAATAACTGCAGTATTTGGACATGGACTTTAACAGAATTTTGCAATTCCTGGACAGAGAACAACATGGGAAGAGCAGTGTAACGTGGGTCTGCTGTCTCCGTATCACTTGTTGCAGGCAGCAGCCTGAGACTGTCATATAACTGGTTCCTCAGCTATGTCGCTAAACTGGAAAACCAGCAGTTTTTAGACAAATAATACAAGATCTGATTTCACTTTATGAAAGAAGGGGTTTTGTTTGAATTTACCACTGCATAACTGGAACTTCCTGGTAATTGTCTGCAGCTGACATTCCTGCATCGAAATGTCCTCCTTTGTATTGTGTGCTGAGGATAGCATCTATACAAGAGTTTCATAAAAACACAGACAGCTTATAGAAAAATATCCAAGCAAGTCTGATTGTTAAGAAGGAAGCTTTGATAAAAAATATGTTTTTTGAGGGTCATACTATCTCTGTTGCTGCTGTGCAGGAAACCATTAAGACTACCAGGCTTAATCCCTTCCTTCTGTGGCATTGAATGTGAGTTATCAGTCGGAGATGTAGACATCAGTGACCTCATAGAAACATGCATCCGGTTTATGTCCAGTGCACAATACCTTCATGTCACAAACAGCTGATGTGGTGAATGAATGCACTGAATCCCAGGACAGGAAGGAAAAGTATTCAGAATTCCAAACATGTTACATAGGGCAAAAAGAAAGATAACATTGTGCAATCCATTTAAAAATACAAAACACTAATTTAAGAAAGAATGTGCCAGTCAACTTGATGCAAGTGAAAAGTTAAAGGCGAAGGGATCTTGTTGCATTCAGCTACATTTCCCATCTCCCCTCTCAGCATAATTTTGCCTTATAGCATACTCACTGTCAAGGCACCACAGAGTTAACCCATGGTCCCAGTGGGATACAACAATGAAGCTCCAATTCTCCTTATGAGCACAGCCCCACCATAAGGATGTGAACATGCGATCACCGCTTAAAAGAGGACTTTCAACAAAAAACAACTTAGAATTAAGGTTCCTTGGTATCAGTTTAAACTGACTTCCCTTGAATGTTCACATATTTTTAAATCATTTTGAAAATGTCAGACTTGCTGACTCGTGCAACTTCACCAAAGTTCAAACCTTTAGTAGTCCTTGAAAATTTGCTTCATGGGTCTCTTTTAGCTACACATGGAGATAATGGCTTGGATTTTCTGATCCGGCACGAATCCAGCAGGATCGGTGGTGGTACAACCTTTATGCCCAATAGCCTCGCTGAGATCAGGCCCAATTTAATTTTTGCAGCAGGGTCCTAACCATAATTCCAATCCTGCCAGGTTGCCTGCCTTTGATGGGGAGAGAAGGGAAGTGGCTGTTGGCACTTGCCGCAGACTGGCAAAGCTGGCGGTGCTGCCTCAAGAACGGAAGTCAGGGTTAGGGTTAGTGCAAAGCTTTAATTTTTTTAATTCCACCCACCATTGCTAAGGCCCTAATGACAGAAAATACATCAGATGATGTGTTCCTATCATTAACATTTCATTCGAATATGCCTGCTTAGATATGGGATTGCCATCACTTCCAACAGAAAATCCAAGAGGTGGCGGCAGAGGCTGGGGAGCTTGCGGAATGACTCCACACTGCATTTACAGTTCTCACCCAGAAACTACAGTAAAGCAGGCAGTATATCCACAAAAAATCCAAGCCACTATCTTGTCTGGCCTATAGTATTTAGTTCCATCATTTGGATGGCATTAAACCAAAGTTTCAACTGCCTCTCCAGGTAGAAGTTATAGATCCCGGCCGAGATATTCAATTGCATAGTGCCCGGTATTTGGGTGCTACAGGTACTATTTTGGGTCATAAATAGCATCCAAGCAACGAGCGCACAATTCTAGCATGGGCCACGCTGGACGCCATTTTGATGAGGTCAGTAGTGCAGCACTGGAAGTGTGCGCCAGAAGTATACAGCGTAGGCAGATCGTGATGTCAATCAGCATTGACGCCAGCACTGCCAAATACATCCTCAATTTTGGAAGTAACACCCTGTGTTAACCATTCTCTGGTTAGTTGCTGATTGATTTCTACTGGCTCTGTGTGAGTTTGTGGAACTGTTTGCAGTATTCTAAAGTTGCTTAAAGTTGGTCAGGTGACAGGGAGTGGTGCAGCAAGTGGCAAAGGCCTTGCTTCTGACTTCAAGGGTTCTTATCAGACCACTTCCTCCCAATGATGGGTGCTCTAGTTGTCATCCCCCTTGGCCTATAACATGACAGGGAAATGGAGCAGAGGCAGCAAAGAAGAGAACAAGCTGCTCACAGAGGGAGGAGGAGGGAGAAGGACTCTCAGCAGGAGGTCTTACCCACCTAGAGTCTTCTGTGAACAATTCTCTTACCTGAACCTGAGCCAGGAGCAGTGTGTGAGGCGTCTGCATTTTACGAAGGAGGTGGTCACAGAACTCTACCACCTCTTGCAACCATACTTGTAGTCTCACACCAGGGCAAGAACAGCACTGCCAGTGGCTTTAAAGCTGACCGTGACCCTGAATTTCTTTGCATCGGGATTATTCTCGGCTGGAACAGGCGTCATCTATAACATCTCACAGTTCATCATCCACTGCTGCATAAGAATGGTATTAGACCCTCTTTATGTCAGGAGAGGGGACTTCATTCAGAGAGACACAGCAGGAGCGTGCATGTGGCTTTGCCAGGATAGCAGGCTTCACCAATGGTGCAGGGCGCCATCGACTGCATACTGCATGCAAGCACCATGTCTAAGATGTACCTCAACCGCAAAGGTTTCCACTTCCTGAATGTGAACTTGGTGCGACCATGCTCAGCACATCATGATAGTGAATGCTCAGTATCCTGGCAGCAGTCATGATGCTTTTATTCTGCTCCCTCAGTCTTTGAGCCACTAAGACAAACCATAGGGTGGCTACTTGGTGATAAGGGCTATCCACTGACCACCTGGCTCATGACTCCGCTCCACGACCCAACCGTAAGTGGCCAGCAAGCGTACAACGAGAACCATGTTTCCATACGTAACATCACTGAGCAGCCCATGGGGCTGCTGAAGCAATGGTTCCGCTGCCTGAACCACTCTGGAGGAGCCTTAAAGTACTCACCGGAGTGTGTGCCCGATTCGTGGTGGTCTGCTGTATCCTCCACAACCTGGCCATCATGAGGATGCAGCCTTTGCCACTAGAGATATGGCCACCACCTCAGGAGCACGAAGAGAAGGAGGAGGAGGAGGAGGAAGAGAAACAGGAGAAGGAGGAAGAGGAGGAGGGGAAGAGGAGAAGGAAGAAGCGAAAGGAAAGATGCAACCCACATCACCCATTGTGGCTGGGATATCCATGATCGAATCATCCGCCTACAGTATCAATGACCACAACCTCAATTCCCCTCTCAACATCAGTCCCACATCTTACCCTTCTTCTGGTACTGACCATCACAGCGTCCTCTTGACTACAATGAAATAAAAACCACCACAAAGCAAACATTCCAATCAAACTTTGTAGATCCAATATTGCATCAAATAAATCAACTTATCACTCTGTGCATTCATTTAGTGACTGTCTTGTGTGTGCCTTCATCTATCCTAGTGCACCTTCCCAGCAGCATGGCTGGTGGAAAGCTGCTGACTTTCAGTGGGGGAGATTGCAGATGGCCTTGCAGGACGACCTTGAGGAGCTCTGGGCCTAGTAACCCAGCTTTGGACTGCACTATCTCGGCATGGATGGCAGCAGTCTGGGCTGGCTGGCTGACCTGCAACAGCAAGGCCACTGACGGATTGGCAGTCGTGGGGGTACAAATGCTGTCATCCTGAGAGAGGACAGCAGGTTCGGCCTCCACAGATCCATTGTCACTCCCCCACGACAGCACCTCAGCAATCCTGGTAATCTGCTGGAGTCAAAACTGCTGGACTGCCGTGACACCCTGCAAGCCCTTTTTAACACTGGTAAACCCAGCCATGATGGCAGCAGTCTCTGCTTGCATGGCAGCAAAGTGAGCTTACATGACTTCTGTCTGAGCTTCCATTGCAGCAAACAGACATTGAGTGCCTTCTGCTTGTACTGTAATGCAAGCTGAGACTTCAGCCGTCAGATGCGGCATGATG
Source organism: Pristiophorus japonicus (assembly GCF_044704955.1). Taxonomy (NCBI): domain Eukaryota; kingdom Metazoa; phylum Chordata; class Chondrichthyes; family Pristiophoridae; genus Pristiophorus; species Pristiophorus japonicus. The sequence goes on from NC_091981.1 coordinate 69,461,628, forward strand.
TTTTGGTCCACAGGTGCATTAATGGATCTGCCCACCTTTTCCACACAAGAAAGGATGTGTTGCAAGCTCTGCCCAAAGCACTGTGCAAGGCTGGAGCTGGAATCCTCCATGGTCCTTGACATTAAATTGAGGCTTCCTGACAGAAATATAGAAACATTGAAACATAGAAAATAGGTGCAGGAGTAGGCCATTTGGCCCTTCGAGCCTGTACCACCATTCAATAAGATCATGGCTGATCATTACCTCAGTACCCCTTTCCTGCTTTCTTTCCATAACCCTTGATCCCTTTAGCCGTAAGGGCCATATCTAACTCCCGTTTGAATATATCCAATGAACTGGCATCAACAACTCTCTGCAGTAGAGAATTCCACAGGTTAACAACTTTCTGAGTGAAGAAGTTTCTCCTCATCTCAGTCCTAAATGCTTACCCCTTATCCTTAGACTGTGTCCCCTGGTTCTGGACTTCCCCAACATTGGGAACATTCTTCCTGCATCTAACCTGTCCAGTCCCATTAGAATTTTATATGTTTCTATGAGATCCCCTCTCATCCTTCTAAACTCCATTGGCCCTACCAATGCACCAAGCAATTAATTGCGCATACCCATCAGCATTCTTCTGTAGGCTGCTCCATCGAAGTCTTCATCTGAATCCTGTGCAGCAGAACTCGCCATCCAGTAGGCTGGCATCTGTGCGACCCATTCCTCCTGCCCTGGCTGCAGGCCATTTGTGCTTTGAGTTTCACCACATGCAGATCCCACGTCTAACCTATCCTATAAAGTATGTGGAGGTTCTTAGGAGTTGTAAGGCATTTTATTAAAGAGCGACAGTTTTAAGCATAATCATACACAGCATGCGATTAAGATAGATATAGTAGATATACAACCCTTGACAGATGGGAGCGATCTACGGCCCCGGAATGGAACGGAATGAATGGACAGTGAAGCAGAACGGTGGTCTCAGATAGGGTGGATTCCTACAGCCTGCGACAGTGGTCCTTTATGTTTGATCATTCCCCGAACTATTGGAGGTGTTAGGCCGAAACCAGCATTGATCCACCCCAGAGGTTGAGCTTGACCAAGGTGTTAGGCCGAACCCAGCATGTATCCACCCCGGGGAAGCCCTTCCCCTAACTGTCTGTTTCTCTCTCTCGGTCACCCGTTTATATACCTTATTTCGATGGACTGGTGGATACCTGGTTCAATCATTTTTACCCATTCCATGGTCTAATTACAGGGGTGTGAATACCACTGACAGCACCCCCTCCACCATCCTCCTGAGGTCAGCTTTTTCCTTATCTCTGTTCTAAATGCCTTGTTATTCTTCTACAGACATTTTGCTTAACCTACAGCTTCTTTCCACCTCCGTTATCAGTTTAGTCATGTCTGCTGGAAAGACTGTTGTTCATATCCTGACCTCGTAACAACCTGAGCTCTCTGTGTCTGCTCAGCTGGCAGAAGTACATCTTTTATAAAATCATTATTTCTCTTATAATTCGCAATTTCATCAGATTCATGATTTCTTACACCTTTAAGGAAACCGGCTGATGATGTGTCATCAAATTATGTCATCTGACCCACTTCCTTTTAATTGGCCAGGTACCTCGCAGGGCAAAAGCACTTCAACAGAGCGCGATGGAACCGGGAGCAGGGTCGCAGTCCGCCACCTACCCCGGCCGCACTTAACCCGTCTCGGTAGGAAAAACCTCGTCCAATGTGTGCTTTCTATAGTTGTATAAAGTTTCAAAAGTCTACAGGGAGTGGCGTGGCAGGTGCTGAAATATTTATTGGATGACTTCATGGCCTCTGCACAGACCAGTTGCTCACAGATATGTGTGCACTGGTAGGTCTTCCTCTTTGAATTGAGCATGACTAGGAGAATGAAGAGAGGCCACACAGAACAGGATAAGCTGCTAGAAGAGGGAAGTGAAGGAGGGGAAGAATTTCTCTCAGCTGGAAGCTATATCTGCCCAGGATGTTCAGGGAGCAATTCTCCTACCTGAACCTCAGCGACAACCAATGTTTGAGACGTCTGCACTTCACTAAGGAGGTCATCACTGAAATCTGCCAACTGCTGCAGACACAACTCCAGCTTTAGAGCAGGGCAAGAAACGTATTGCCAGTGGCTGTGAAGGTGACTGTAGTTATGAACTTTAATGCATCTGGCTCCTTCCAGGCTGATGCTAGAGATATTAGCAACATCTCGCATTTTGCAGTGCACTGCTGCATAGGGGAGGTAACTGAGGCTCTCTAGGCATTTAAATCCCTCTTACCAGATAGAAGCAGATGGTGTGAGCACGAAGGTTTTCAAGGACTGCAGGCTTCCCCGTAGTGCATCATTATCATAGGCAGTCCCTCGAATCGAGGATGACTTACTTCCACGTCAAAAAGTTCACAGGTGTTTCAATGAAGGACCAAATATTCCAGGTCCCGAACTAAATCTTGAAGGTTGGAAGATGCCTGTGCGGGAATTTTTTTAATGTGTGGTGACCGTTGCACACCAGCCACCACATGGGCTTGACAGAGCTAGGCCTTGGTCCAGTGGCAAGGATTACCCAAGATGACTGGAGACCAGCTCTGCTGCACGGACCTAGCGAGCACACATATCACAGTGTGGGCTGGCACGTGCTGCCCCTGGGCCTGCGGTAGTGCAATGTGCCATTGACTGCCGGCACATTTGGGCTCAATTTAATTATTTAATTCAAAGTTTCCCCCTGGAATTTGCGCCGGCCTAACTGCTTTAGTTACAATTTTTCTAGGTTAGGTTTTTTTGACGTCATTAGGGGCGTTCCCTCATGTCTGCGCCAGTTTTCAGCATTTTTCGCAGTTTGCCCCCAAATTTTTTATCCTAGGTCGGCTTATCTGGCCACTCCCGAAAAACCTTCTGGTGAGTTAACAGAAAGCAGCACACATTGAAAATTTGCGCTGATAGAAGCCATTGTTTTTCATTGAAGTTTTTGGAGGGAGCCTCTAACACTTGAAATATCCATAATAAAGTTCAACTTTTTTAACTTTTCAATGGAGTACATAGAATTTTCTTGGATTTATGAAGTTTTCATTTTTTTTTACTCACACACCACCACCGAATGTCTTCAAGCAGGGCTGGAGCGGGGCTCGTCGCATCGGCCATCAGAATCGGGCCCGCACCCGGACACAGGGGCTCGGAGCTTGGCTGGAAAACAAGCTCGGGGGAGGAGGGAGAGGTGGCAATCAGAAAGCTTCTGCACTGAGCCCGGAGAGGGAGGTGGCGATCAGAAGGCTGTTTCACGAGGCACAAGACTGCAAAGAGTTTGGGGGAGGGGGGCGGGGAGAAGGGGAGAAGTTGCAAGGCTGCAATGATTTGGGGAGGGGGGAGAGAAGGGGAGAAGTCACAAGACCTGGGTGTGGTCCATCCTTACAGATCTTGGGGAGAGAGAACAAAGAACCTGTCCTGCCTACTGTGTTAATAATGGAACAAATAATGAAAATGATTCATTAATTTAAAATATATTTTATTCAAAAGTTTACCAAATAGTTATTTGTGCTTAACTTAACTTTAATTAAATTTATTCTTGTATCAAACTTGAAAGTTTTCAGTTATGATCACTTACAAACTTTAAGATCACCAACAAACCCTAAGATCACTTAAAAACTTTAAGATCACTTAATAACTTTTAAACTTGTAAATTTACATAACTTACAAAAATCTTTTAATTTGAAAACAACAGTTACAACAGTAACAATGGCCCTGAAATCCTGGTTTCTTCTTCCCGCAGGCGTTCGACTAAAAGTAGGAGAAAAGATGCGCGCTTACCTTTAGGTCAAATGCTCGTCAGAGATCCCGGACTCAAGGCTTCCTCTGATTGCGCAACGGAGCGCATTCACGTTGGGACATCCATAGGAGTCATGTGGGCCTGGACACCCAATCACGGTAAAGTATTTTCTCATTCATAGTAATTGGAGTTTCGTAAGTCCAAAACTCTTATTACTATGAATGAGAAACACCCCCAAACACCCAAACACTACATAAAACATAAATAAAACACCTCACATAAATACATTATAGAAATTAAAGTTGATAGAAATGTTTTTGAAAAAAAATATTTTCCAATTTTTAAAAAAAGTTTTAATTATGGTTTAAAATAAAATTACCTGAGTGGGCATGGTTTTTAACATAAATATGTATTTTAAAATTTTATTTTAATATGTTTTTGATATGTTTTCGCAAGAGTTTTGAGGACATGCGCAGGGTAAGAGATGGGCAAATAGCCCAATCTCTTCCATGGGAATGTCCTCGCTCCCGAGATGCGAGCGATCTGTCAAGCCAGAATCTTGACAGATCGGAAAAGCCGTACGGACCCGGGTAAGCCGGAATTTCAGGGTCAATAATAATAACAACAACAACAACAGCAGCAGCAGCAAAGAAAGGCTACACCCATCCCTCCTCCACCTTATCCGAAGACCGACCCCTGTTCTTGTTCTTGGTGTCTCCACCACCCTTGCCCGCAGGTGGTGGCGCAGTGTCTCTGGGGTTCTTACCAAGCTTATTCTTTCTAAGATCTCGGGTAGTGTGCACCTATTGAGGGGGTGATGGACGGCAGGCGGCAATGTGGAGGGCCCAGGCGGCAATGTGGAGGGCCCAGGCGGCAATGTGGAGGGCCCAGGCGGCAATGTGGAGGGCCAAGGCGGCAATATGGAGGGCCCAGGCGGCAATGTGGAGGGCCCAGGCGGCAATGTGGAGGGCCCAGGTGGCAATGTGCAGGACCCAGGCGGCAATATGGAGGGCCCAGGCGGCAATGTGGAGGGCCCAGGCGGCAATGTAGAGGGCCCAGGTGGCAATGTGGAGGGCCCAGGTGGCAATGTGCAGGACCCAGGCGGCAATATGGAGGGCCCAGGCGGCAATGTGGAGGGCCCAGGCAGCAATGTGGAGGGCCCAGGCGGCAATGTGGAGGGCCCAGGCGGCAATGTGGAGGGCCCAGCTTGGGGCTGGTGTGGGGACTGGAATGGGAGCGGCAGTTGATTCTGTAAATGGGCGCGGGGTCTGGGCATGTTCCCTTATTGCTGCAGCTAACTCCAACATGCTGTCACTCATGCACGCTGACAGTGTCTCAACGACCTGCAACATTCCCTCCCTCATGTTGAGCAAAACTGTCTCAACTACCTGTGACAGTCCCTTCCTAATGTTCAGTGATAGTGTTTGCACTATCTCTGACATTCCCTACCTGATGTTCACTGACATCGTTCCATTTCTTGTGAGATTGCTGTTACTGCTCCCGATAGTCCCGCTACCTCATCATCCACCCCACTGATGGTATCCAGGAGTGATCGCGTAAGGCCAAGGCTCTCCCCACTCATTGCCATCATTTGAACCACATCTGTTAGACCCTGCATCTCAGGAGAGCGCTGTCGAGCTCTTCTTCCCCTCCTCCCCACAAGTGTGGCTCGCACCCCACCACTGGGACCCGCAACCTCGGAAGGTGGTGCCCTGAGTGTGCCCCGCTGCACCATACCACTGGGACCCACAGCCTCGGACGTTCGGAAACCATGGAATGTCCCACCAGTCAGTCGAGGAGGCGGGAACTCGGAGCAGCGCGAGTCCGGGGTCGGCGAGAGGCCTATAAAGGCCAGCGGGAGTCGAGCAGTTCGAGCAGTCAGTCGAGGAGGCGGGAGCTCGGAGCAGCGCGAGTCCGGGGTCGGCGAGAGGCCTATAAAGGCCAGCGGGAGTCGAGCAGTTCGAGCAGCCAGTCGAGGAGGCGGGAGCTCGGAGCAGCGCGAGTCCGGGGTCGTTGAGAGGCGTACCGGTGCAGCTACAGGGAGAAGGCAAAGATACAAAGGTGACGTCACAGCCTAGGGGGTAAGTGATTGGCTGGTGATTGGTGAGTAGTTTTTCTTTTTCTTCTTATATTGGTCAGTAACTTTTAACATTGTTATTACCAGTTTAAGTGTATCTAAGGGTTAAGACATGGCAGGAGAGCTCGGTCGGGTGTTATGCTCCTCCTGTACCATGTGGGAACTCAGGGACACTTCCGGTGTCCCTGACGACTACGTGTGCGGGAAGTGTGTCCACCTCCAGGTCCTGACGGTCCGCGTTACGGAATTGGAGCTGAGGGTGGATTTACTCTGGAGCATCCACGATGCTGAGAATGACGTGAGTATCACGTGTAGCGAGTTGGTCTTACCGCAGGGAAAGGGTCCACAGCCAGATAGGGAATGGAAGACCAGCAGGAAGAGTAGTGCAAGGAAGGTAGTGCAGGGGTCCCCTGTGGTCATCCCCCTGCAAAACAGATACACTGCTTTGGGTACTGTTGAGGGGAATGACTCATCAGGGGAGGGCAGCAGCAGCCAAGTTCATGGCACCGTGGCTGGCTCTGCTGCACAGGAGGGCAGGAAAAAGAGTGGGAGAGCGATAGTGATAGGGGATTCAATTGTGAGGGGAATAGATAGGCGTTTCTGCGGCCGCAACCGAGACTCCAGGATGGTATGTTGCCTCCCTGGTGCAAGGGTCAAGGATGTCTCGGAGCGGGTGCAGGACATTCTGAAATGGGAGGGAGAACAGCCAGTTGTCGTGGTGCACATTGGTACCAACGACATAGGTAAAAAAAGGGATGAGGTCCTACGAAACGAATTTAAGGAGCTAGGAGCTAAATTAAAAAGTAGGACCTCAAAAGTAGTAATCTCGGGATTGCTACCAGTGCCACGTGATAGTCAGAGTAGGAATCGCAGGATAGCGCAGATGAATACGTGGCTTGAGCAGTGGTGCAGCAGGGAGGGATTCAAATTCCTGGGGCATTGGGACCGGTTCTGGGGGAGGTGGGACCAGTACAAGCCGGACGGTCTGCACCTGGGCAGGACCGGAACCAATGTCCTAGGGGGAGTGTTTGCTAGTGCTGTTGGGGAGGATTTAAACTAATATGGCAGGGGGATGGGAACCAATGCAGGGAGACAGAGGGAAACAAAAAGGAGACAAAAGCAAAAGACAGAAGGGAGATGAGGAAAAGTGGAGGGCAGAGAAACCCAAGGCAAAGAACAAAAAGGGCCACTGTACAGCAAAATTCTAAAAGGACAAAGGGTGTTAATAAAACAAGCCTGAAGGCTTTGTGTCTTAATGCAAGGAGTATCCGCAATAAGGTGGATGAATTAATTGTGCAAATAGATGTTAACAAATATGATGTGATTGGGATTACGGAGACGTGGCTCCAGGATGATCAGGGCTGGGAACTCAACATTCAGGGGTATTCAACATTCAGGAAGGATAGAATAAAAGGAAAAGGAGGTGGGGTAGCATTGCTGGTTAAAGAGGAGATTAATGCAATAGTTAGGAAAGACATTAGCTTGGATGATGTGGAATCTATATGGGTAGAGCTGCAGAACACCAAAGGGCAAAAAACGTTAGTAGGAGTTGTGTACAGACCTCCAAACAGTAATAGGGATGTTGGGGAGGGCATCAAACAGGAAATTAGGGGTGCATGCAATAAAGGTGTAGCAGTTATAATGGGTGACTTTAATATGCACATAGATTGGGCTAGCCAAACTGGAAGCAATACGGTGGAGGAGGATTTCCTGGAGTGCATAAGGGATGGTTTTCTAGACCAATATGTTGAGGAAGCAACTAGGGGGGAGGCCATCTTAGACTGGGTGTTGTGTAATGAGAGAGGATTAATTAGCAATCTCATTGTGCGAGGCCCCTTGGGGAAGAGTGACCATAATATGGTGGAATTCTGCATTAGGATGGAGAATGAAACAGTTAATTTCAGAGACCATGGTCCAGAACTAAAAGAAGGGTAACTTTGAAGGTATGAGGCGTGAATTGGCTAGGATAGATTGGCGAATGATACTTAGGGGGTTGACTGTGGATGGGCAATGGCAGACATTTAGAGACCGCATGGATGAATTACAACAATTGTACATTCCTGTCTGGCGTAAAAATAAAAAAGGGAAGGTGGCTCAACCGTGGCTATCTAGGGAAATCAGGGATAGTATTAAAGCCAAGGAAGTGGCATACAAATTGGCCAGAAATAGCAGCGAACCTGGGGACTGGGAGAAATTTAGAACTCAGCAGAGGAGGACAAAGGGTTTGATTTGGGCAGGGAAAATGGCGTACGAGAAGAAGCTTGCAGGGAACATTAAGGCGGATTGCAAAAGTTTCTATCGGTTTGTAAAGAGAAAAAGGTTGGTGAAGACAAACGTAGGTCCCCTGCAGTCAGAATCAGGGGAAGTCATAACGGGGAACAAAGAAATGGCAGACCAATTGAACAAGTACTTTGGTTCGGTATTCACTAAGGAGGATACAAACAACCTTCCGGATATAAAAGGGGTCAGAGGGTCTAGTAAGGAGGGGGAACTGAGGGAAATTCTTATTAGTCGGGAAATTGTGTTGGGGAAATTGATGGGATTGAAGGCCGATAAATCCCCAGGGCCTGATGGACTGCATCCTAGAGTACTTAAGGAGGTGGCCTTGGAAATAGCGGATGCATTGACAGTCATTTTCCAACATTCCATTGACTCTGGATCAGTTCCTATGGAGTGGAGGGTAGCCAATGTAACCCCACTTTTTAAAAAAGGAGGGAGAGAGAAAACAGGGAATTATAGACCGGTCAGCCTGACCTCAGTAGTGGGTAAAATGATGGAATCAATTATTAAGGATGTCATAGCAGTGCATCTGGAAAATGGTGACATGATAGGTCCAAGTCAGCATGGATTTGTGAAAGGGAAATCATGCTTGACAAATCTTCTGGAATTTTTTGAGGATGTTTCCAGTAAAGTGGACAAAGGAGAACCAGTTGATGTGGTATATTTGGACTTTCGGAAGGCTTTCGACAAGGTCCCACACAAGAGATTAATGTGCAAAGTTAAAGCACATGGGATTGGGGGTAGTGTGCTGACGTGGATTGAGAACTGGTTGTCAGACAGGAAGCAAAGAGTAGGAGTAAACGGGTACTTTTCAGAATGGCAGGCAGTGACTAGTGGAGTGCCGCAAGGTTCTGTGCTGGGGCCCCAGCTGTTTACATTGTACATTAATGATTTAGACGAGGGGATTAAATGCAGTATCTCCAAATTTGCGGATGATACTAAGTTGGGTGGCAGTGTGAGCTGCGAGGAGGATGCTATTAGGCTGCAGAGTGACTTGGATAGGTTAGGTGAGTGGGCAAATGCATGGCAGATGAAGTATAATGTGGATAAATGTGAGGTTATCCACTTTGGTGGTAAAAACAGAGAGACAGACTATTATCTGAATGGTGACAGATTAGGAAAAGGGAAGGTGCAACGAGACCTGGGTGTCATGGTACATCAGTCATTGAAGGTTAGCATGCAGGTACAGCAGGCGGTTAAGAAAGCAAATTGCATGTTGGCCTTCATAGCGAGGGGATTTGAATACAGGGGCAGGGAGGTGTTGCTACAGTTGTACAGGGCCTTGGTGAGGCCACACCTGGAGTATTGTGTACAGTTTTGGTCTCCTAACTTGAGGAAGGACATTCTTGCTATTGAGGGAGTGCAGCGAAGGTTCACCAGACTGATTCCCGGGATGAATGGACTGACCTATCAAGAAAGATTGGATCAACTGGGCTTGTATTCACTGGAGTTCAGAAGAATGAGAGGGGACCTCATAGAAACGTTTAAAATTCTGACGGATTTAGACAGGTTAGATGCAGAAAGAATGTTCCCAATGTTGGGGAAGTCCAGAACCAGGGGTCACAGTCTGAGGATAAGGGGTAAGCCATTTAGGACCGAGATGAGGAGAAACTTCTTCACCCAGAGAGTGGTGAACCTGTGGAATTCTCTACCACAGAAAGTAGTTGAGGCCAATTCACTAAATATATTCAAAAGGGAGTTAGATGAAGTCCTTACTACTCGGGGGATCAAGGGTTATGGCGAGAAAGCAGGAAGGGGGTACTGAAGTTTCATGTTCAGCCATGAACTCATTGAATGGCGGTGCAGGCTAGAAGGGCTGAATGGCCTGCTCCTGCACCTATTTTCTATGTTTCTATGTTTCTATGTAACACTCAAACCTCTAGTCACGGAAGCAGCTAACACCTCAAACTGCGGTACCTGCACCTCCACCAAAGTCAGTAAAACAGTGGGGGCTTCATCCATCTCCATCCCTTACCCCTCACCCCCATGCCCTTGGTCTGGAGGGTGGGATTGGAAGATGTTCTCTTCTGGCTCGTCCTTGTCTGAATCGTCTTCTGCATCATCAGGGTTGGCCTCAAGTTCTGCAAAATATAACAGAACACAGACAAATGGTTAACAGCAGAGTGGGGGCAGGGTGGGTGACCATCATAGGCAGTCCTTCGAAGTGAGGATGACTTGCTTCCACGCCAAAAAGGGATGAGTTCACAGGCGTTTCAATGAAGCACCTAATATTCCAGATCCCGAACTACATCGTGAAGGGTGGAAGATGCCTGTGCTTGGATTTTTTTAACGTGTGGTAGCCATTGCACACCAGCCACCACGCGGGCTTGACAGAGCTAGGTCTTGGTCCAGTGGCAAGGATTACCCAAGACGAACTGGAGACCAGCTCTGCTGCACAGACCTAGTGCGCACACCTATCGCAGTTTGGGCTGACCCGTGCTGCCCCTGGGACCTCGCCTCTTCTGGGCCCCAGATTGCACGGTGACATGAGTAAGCTCACACAGCTCAGGCAGCAGGCTGATTTGAAGGACCACATTGTATCAACCAAAGCGTAGCTGATAGAGACATCCCCAGGAACCAAAGCATGGCTAGCCCACACAGTACTTAACATTTAGCAAAACCAGACTGTGGAATTTGCAGGACCTACCCTCTCCCTCGAGTGTGGGCCCAACTTGTGCAGTGGTGGTTGCTTTTCTCCAGGCAGGACCCATCAAAGCAGCAACCCTCTCTTCCAAGGGTGTCAGTGGCTGCAGATTTGCCGGGCCTCCTCCTGTTCGAATTCTTTCCCTTTTATTATGTGCCACCTTCCTCTGCAAAGATGAAAATGCAAAATGCAACTTTTTAGAGATGGTGTATTTCTGTTGGATGGGACATATACAGCTAGTCACATTTACAATTGCAATTCCATTGAATAAATGAAAATATTACTTACGCTAAGTACTTGACCAAGGTCTTGCCACTTCTTTTTACACAGGCCTCTAGATCTCGTGGTGGTCACCATTGCGCAGTAATCTTCTGCAACTTGGTTCCAGCGTTTTTTCATTTCTTTGGGTGGAACTTTTATGTGACCTTTGCTGGTGTCCAACTCCTGCCATCTGTTCTCAATCACAGTAACTAGTGCCTCCACTTCATCTTGTAAAAAATCCTTGGTCCTTGCACCGCGTTGCATCTTGTATTGCTGCAGATCCGATTTTTCAAATGCTCTCACACAGCGCTCCTTCGCACACACACAACTGGCTCTTTAAAAATGGGCGATTGCTAACCCGGAGCTATACTGCAAGTCCATTGAAATAACGTCAAAAATGTCACTTTTTTTGTCGCGCATGCGTAGAAGGTGGGCGCAGACAGCAGGCTCCACCCCCCCCCCCCGAGACGACTGGACACGCTGCGCGGTGCTAAATTTGAATTATACATCGGGGAAACTTGGGCAAAACATTTCTGCCGCATTTCTGGCCTAGAAAAATGAGCATAACTCTGGCAATACGCCAGAAAACGGGTTTGGGCAAAATTGAGCCTGCCCCTGAACCAAAAAGGATTCCATTCCCGCAATGCGCAGCTGACGTGTGACTATAGGCAGCGCATCATACAGGTCAATGCCTGGTATCTTGGCAGTAGTTAGGATGCATTCATTCTATGACAGTCTTTTGTGCCACTATATTTCAACCACCATGGCAAACCATAGGGTGGCTACTGGGGAACATAAGAACATAAGAAATAGGAGCAGGAGTAGGCTATTTGGCCCCCTGAGCCTGCTCCATCATTTAATATGATCATGGCTAATCTGATCATGGACTCAGTTCCACTTCCCTGCCCGCACCCCATAACCCTTTAATCCCTTATCGCTCAAAAATATCTCTATCCCCACCTTAAATATATTCAGTGACCCAGCCCCCACAGCTCTCTGGGGCAGAGAATTCCACAGATTTACAACACTCTGAGAAGAAAGTCCTCCTCATTTCAGTTTTAAATGGGCGGCCCCTTATTCTGAGACTATGGTCCCTAGTTTTAGCTTCTCCTATGAGTGGAAATATCCTCTCTGCATCCACCTTGTCAAGCCCCCTCATTAGCTTATATGTTTCAATAAGATCATCTCTCATTCTTCTGAACTCCAATGAGTATAGGCCCAACCTGCTCAACCTATCTTCATAAGTCAGCCCCCTCATCTCCGGAATCAACCTAGTGAACCTTCTCTGAACAGTCTCCAATGCAAGTATATCCTTCCTTAAATATGGAGACCAAAACTGTCTGCAGTACTCGAGGTGTGGCCTCACCAATGCCCAGTACATTTGTAGCAGAGACTAACCGCTGATGACATGGTTAATGACATCGGTTCGCAACCCACGCACATGTGCACACTAGGCATAAAGTGAGACACATGCTGCCACAAAAAAATCTGATAGAGCAGACCATTTGCATCCTGAAGCAAAGTTTCCGCTGCCTGGATTGCTCTGGTATGCTGCATGTTGCTCCACCTTGCCATCATGAGGGAACAGTCCTTGCCCCCTGCTATCAGGCGAGAATCTGGAGCACGGAGAGGAAGAGGTGCAGAAGGAGGAGGAAGAGGAAGCGAGCCTTCAACCTAGATATTCCCTTTCTGCCCAGGCTGCATGTGAACAACTAATGCAAGAGCGATACCAGTAACCTCAATCCCAATTCACCAACAATCCCACACTTCTTACCTTCCCTCTGTTATCATAGAATCATAGAATCATAGAAATTTACAGCACAGAAGGTGGCCATTTCGGACCATCGTGTCCGACCGGCCAACAAGAGGCTATCCAGCCTAATCCCACTTTCCAGATCTAGGTCCATAACCAGCAGGTTACGGCACTTCATGTGCACATCCAAGTACTTTTTAAATGTGGTTAGAGTTTCTGCCTCTACCACCCTTTCAGGCAGTGAGTTCCAGATCCTCACAACCCTCTGAATGAAGAAATTTCCCCTCAAATCCCCTCTCAACCTTCTACCAATTAATTTAAATTTATGCCCCCTGGTTGTTGACCCCTCTGCTCAGGGAAATAGGCCCTTTCTATCCACTATATCTAGGCCCCTCATAATTTTATACATCTTAATGAGGTCTCCCCTCTGCCTCTTCTGTTCCAAGAGAAACAAATCCAGCCTATCCAACCTGTCCTCATAGCTAAGATTCTCCACTCCTGGCAACATCCTCGTAAATCTCCTCTGTACCCTCCCCAGTGCAATCACGTCTTTCCTGTAATGCGGTGACCAGAACTGCACGCAGTATTCCAGCTGTGGCCCAACCAGTGGTTTATACAGTTCAAGCATAACCCCCCCCCCACTCTTATGTTCTATGCCTCAGCTAATAAAGGCAAGCATTCCGTATGCCTTCTTAACCACCTTATCCACCTGGTCTGCTACCTTCATGAATCAGTGGACATGTACTCCCAGGTCCCTTTATTCCTCTACACTTCTCAATGTGTGCTACCACTTAATGTGTATTCCCTCTCCTTGTCATTGGCCATCACATCGTCCTCTTGCCCTCAATGCAAAAAATAAAAGCCTACACAAAATACACATTTCAATCCAAATTTATAAATTAAATCATGTCCTATTGCATAGAAAAATAAACACATCACCTTTGTGCATGCCTTAAGTGTCTGTCTTACATGTGCTTTTGCCTGTCTTAGTGCTCCTATGAAGTGCTACTGCAGTGGCTGCAGTGTGGCTGATGGAAAGCCACTGACTTTCAGTGGAGCAGACTGCAGATGGCCTTGGTGGATGACTTCAAAAGCCTTTCAGCCTAGAAGGCCTGGCTTCATAGAAACATAGAAAATAGGTGCAGGAGTAGGCCATTCGGCCCTTCTAGCCTGCACCGCCATTCAATGAGTTCATGGCTGAACATGCAACTTCAGTACCCCATTCCTGCTTTCTCACCATACCCCTTGATTCCCCTCGTAGTAAGGACTTCATCTAACTCCTTTTTGAATATATTTAGTGAATTGGCCTCAACAACTTTCTGTGGTAGAGAATTCCACAGGTTCACCACTCTCTGGGTGAAGAAATTCCTCCTCATCTCAGTCCTAAGTGGCTTCCCCCTTATCCTTAGACTGTGTCCCCTGGTTCTGGACTTCCCCAACATTGGGAACATTCTTCCTGCATCTAACCTGTCTAACCCCGTCAGAATTTTAAACGTTTCTATGAGGTCCCCTCTCATTCTTCTGAACTCCAGTGAATACAAGCCCAGTTGATCCAGTCTTTCTTGATAGGTCAGTCCCGCCATCCCGGGAATCAGTCTGGTGAACCTTCGCTGCACTCCCTCAATAGCAAGAATGTCCTTCCTCAGGTTAGGAGACCAAAACTGTACACAATACTCCAGGTGTGGCCTCACCAAGGCCCTGTACAATTGTAGCAACACCTCCCTGCCCTTGTACTCAAATCCCCTCGCTATGAAGGCCAACATGCCATTTGCTTTCTTAACCGCCTGCTGTACCTGCATGCCAACCTTCAATGACTGATGTACCATGACACCCAGGTCTCGTTGCACCTCTCCTTTTCCTAATCTGTCACCATTCAGATAATAGTCTGTCTCTCTGTTTTTACCACCAAAGTGGATAACCTCACATTTATCCACATTATACTTCATCTGCCATGCATTTGCCCACTCACCTAACCTATCCAAGTCGCTCTGCAGCCTCATAGAATTCTCCTTGCAGCTCACACTGCCACCCAACTTAGTGTCATCCGCAAATTTGGAGATACTACATTTAATCCCCTCGTCTAAATCATTAATGTACAGTGTAAACAGCTGGGGCCCCAGCACAGAACCTTGCGGTACCCCACTAGTCACTGCCTGCCATTCTGAAAAGTCCCCATTTACTCCTACTCTTTGCTTCCTGTCTGACAACCAGTTCTCAATCCATGTCAGCACACTACCCCCAATCCCATGTGCTTTAACTTTGCACATTAATCTCTTGTGTGGGACCTTGTCGAAAGCCTTCTGAAAGTCCAAATATACCACATCGACTGGTTCTCCCTTGTCCACTCTACTGGAAACATCCTCAAAAAATTCCAGAAGATTTGTCAAGCATGATTTCCCTTTCACAAATCCATGCTGACTTGGACCTATCATATTACCTCTTTCCAAATGCACTGCGATGACATCCTTAATAATTGATTCCATCATTTTACCCACTACCGATGTCAGGCTGACCGGTCTGTAATTCCCTGTTTTCTCTCTCCCTCCTTTTTTAAAAAGTGGGGTTACATTGGCTACCCTCCACTCCATAGGAACTGATCCAGAGTCAATGGAATGTTGGAAAATGACTGTCAATGCATCCACTATTTCCAAGGCCACCTCCTTAAGTACTCTGGGATGCAGTCCATCAGGCCCTGGGGATTTATCGGCCTTCAATCCCATCAATTTCCCCAACACAATTTCCCGACTAATAAGAATTTCCCTCAGTTCCTCCTCCTTACTAGACCCTCCGACTCCTTTAAATCCGGAAGGTTGTTTGTGTCCTCCTCAGTGAATACCGAACCAAAGTACTTGTTCAATTGGTCCGCCATTTCTTTGTTCCCCGTTATGACTTCCCCTGATTCTGACTACGTTTGTCTTTACTAACCTTTTTCTCTTTACATATCTATAGAAACTTTTGCAATCCGTCTTAATGTTCCCTGCAAGCTTCTTCTCGTACTCCATTTTCCCTGCCCTAATCAAACCCTTTGTCCTCCTCTGCTGAGTTCTAAATTTCTCCCAGTCCCCGGGTTCTCTGCTATTTCTGGCCAATTTGTATGCCACTTCCTTGGCTTTAATGCTATCCCTGATTTCCCTTGATAGCCACGGTTGAGCCACCTTCCCTTTTTTATTTTTACGACAGACAGGAATGTACAATTGTTGTAGTTCATCCATGCGGTCTCTAAATGTCTGCCATTGCCCATCCACAGTCAACCCCTTCAGTATCATTCGCCAATCTATCCTAGCCAATTCACGCCTCATACCTTCAAAGTTATCCTTCTTTAAGTTCTGGACCATGGTCTCTGAATTAACTGTTTCATTCTCCATCCTAATGCAGAATTCCACCATATTATGGTCACTCTTCCCCAAGGGGCCTCGCACAACGAGATTGCTAATTAATCCTCTCTCATTACACAACACCCAGTCTAAGATGGCCTCCCCCCTAGTTGGTTCCTCGACATATTGGTCTAAAAAACCATCCCTTATGCACTCCAGGAAATCCTCCTCCACCGTATTGCTTCCAGTTTGGTTAACCCAATCTATGTGCATATTAAAGTCACCCATTATAACTTCAGATGGCACCATCCTGGTTTGGGCTAGTTGACTGACAGGCAACAGCAAGGGCACTGGCAAAATGTCAAGAGTGCGAGCATGAATGCTGTCATCCTGACAGAGGATAGCAGGTTCCTGCTCCAGGGAGCCATTGCTACTCTTCCGGGGTGGCGTCTCAGCAATCCTAATAATCTGTGGGAGGACAGATTGCTGGACTGCTGTGACACCCTCGAAGGCCCTTTGAACACTGATATTCAGAGCCATGATGGCAGCTGTCTGAGCTTCCATTGCAGCACTCAGATGATGGGTAGCTGCTGCATGCTGCAATGGAAACTGAGACATCGGCCATCACGGTTGGTTCCACAATTGTGTTGCTAGAGTTAGCCACACATTCCATGGAAAGGATGGGCTCCAAACTCTGCACAAAGCCCTGTGCCAAGTTGGTGCTGGACTCCTTCATGCTCCTTGACATAGAATGCAGGCTTTCTGGCAGGTTTCCCAATGCAACAAGCATTTAGGTGTGTACACCCATCAGCCTTTTTCTGTAACCTGGCGCATCGAAGTCCTCATCTGAATCCTCTGCAGCAGAACTAGTGTGTGACCTCGCCCTCTGGTGAGCTGATAGCTGCGCTCTCCTTTCCTCCCTGCCCTGGCTGCAGCGTACTTGTGCCAGTGTCTCATCAAGTGCAGATCCCACCTCTGTGCTATTCTCTAAATTACAAGCAGCGTCAGGAGCTGAGCTGGTGGCTGCGAGTATTCATCTTCACAGTCTTCATGCTCTTCCACCACTGACTGAGTAGGTTGCAGTTCTTGGGTATCTGAAATGTAAAAGGGACAAGGGTTGAGTTGTGGTGAGGGGAGAGGAGAAAGTAAGTAATATATGCTGACACCATCAGCAGCTTGTAAGTCAGAAGTGAATTAGGGGTGACCAAGAAGTGGGATGTGAGAAACAGGATTCGGTCTGAGGATATTGTCATCTTCAGTGGCTTCAACATTGCCGGTGGCCACGGCCTCAGCAGTGGCCCTTCCCATAATGGCCAGCACCATCTCCTCCATGGGAGTTAGAACATGCAGGCGTGCTTAGTTCCTGTTGCCTTCGGTTGTGTGCCACCTTCACCTACAAAAGAGGGGAAGTGTGTCAGTGAGTGTCATGCAATGAATTTGGGTGATGTGGCTGTCAGGGTTGAATAGCTGGCAGTGTGTACAAGCTGTGAGATATGGGTGTGAGGCTTGTGTGTGAAGGTGAGGTGAACCATATGAATGTAAGATACAAGTCCTGATTGAGATTAATGGTAGCCGAGTGATAGGGATGTGGTGAATTGAGCAGTGGCTGAGGTTAATGGTGCAGTTGGTAGCATATGGTATTTGAACGTGCGTTCACTGACCTTGACCACTTGTGTGAGTTCATTAAACCTCTTGTATCACTGAATCTTGGTCCTTGGAGCTAAATTCCTGACATTGACCTCTGTGACTATCTGCACCTATTGCCTTCTCATTGTGTGTCTTGAAGATACAGGACATCTCTTCTCCATTCCACCTACTCCAGCGAAACCTCCAGTGCAGCATCCGAATACCTGGGGCCTGCACTTTTCCATGGTTATCCAGCCTTCTTTCTTCCCCAGGTCACAATCAGTTGCAGAACGATGCCCAGCGCCTGCTGCAGCCACAATGCACCTCGCCTTTAAGAGTCACAGGCTAGCTTTAAGTAGTACAAGTTAGTAACAATATTGGGCCCCCTGCTGCTACATGCAGCCAATGAATAGTGCGGGTTAGTCTGGCTGCACGCAGCAATCATTATAATAAGCAGGCAGCACAAAGTTGGCATGCTGCCTGCATTCCACTCAACAGGTGTGGGTTTATCTCGGATCACGATCCTCGCACATGGGTTTGGGGGCGAACCAATTTAACCCCGCTGATCTCCACATTACAAAAAGGATATAGAGGCACTGGAGAAGGTGCAAGAAAGATTTACAAGAATGATACTAGAACTGAGAAGTTAGAACTATCAGGATAGACTCAACAGGCTGAGGCTGAGGGATGACCTTTTTAAAATGATGAAGGGGTTTGATACGGTCGAAGTAGAGAAGCAGTTTTCACTTGTGGAGGAATCAAAAACTAGGGGTCATAAATATAAGATAGTTACTAATAAATCCAATAAGGAATTCAGGAGAAACTTCTTTACCCAAAGTGTGGTGAGAATGTGGAACTTGGTACCACATGGAGCACTTGAAGCAAATAGCACAGATGCATTTAATGGAAGGCTAGATAAGTCCATGAGGGAGAAAGGAATAGAAAGATATGCTGATATAGTTAGATGAAGTAGGTGGGAGGTGGCTCGTGTAGAGCATAAGCACCGGCATAGACCAGTTGGGCCGGATGGCCTGTTTCTGTGCTGTAAATTCTATATAAATATAATGTAGATTGACAACCTGAGATTTTCACTCCTAGCCTGAGTATTATTTGTGAAATGGGAGGTAACATAAATTTTGTGAGGCTATAAATAACCTGAAAAGTTACAACAGCAAGAGGAAAGTGTTATGTCTCAAATAAAGCAATGTGACTGAGTACTGTAGTCTTGAGTAAGTGTGACCTTAGTCTCTTTACTCTGACTCCAGAGTGCTGGCACAGCATGGGAGGCCTGCTTATATGCAGTGCTCCCAAGGGATGCTGGGATCCCTTGGGACTCCAACAGATGCGCCCTCTGGTGGCGGTAGAATGCTGGTTATAAGGTGTTGCATACATAACATCACTCCCCCCAAAGTCAATAGTACACTTATTTACAGGGTGAGACTGT
Source organism: Pristiophorus japonicus (assembly GCF_044704955.1). Taxonomy (NCBI): domain Eukaryota; kingdom Metazoa; phylum Chordata; class Chondrichthyes; family Pristiophoridae; genus Pristiophorus; species Pristiophorus japonicus. The sequence goes on from NC_091981.1 coordinate 69,480,776, forward strand.
CTGGGGCTTTCCGCTCCCTAGTCGATCATCTCGGTATAAACACAGGTGCAGATGAGTTGGTTGGGCCTTCACTGGGCTGCTACACAGCTGGCCTTGCTGAGCTGCTGGGGATGATGAGTTCAGCTTCGTGGTCAACTGTGATGTCGGTTGCCACTTGTGTGTATATCGGAGGGTCGAAGTTGGTGATGTCCTCTTCAGGTTGCTCGTGGCTGTCTGTAAATTGCAGTTTGGTTAGGTCCAAATTCTTTCTGCAAGTTAGTCCATTTGCAATATTTGATCTCAAACACCCTACTCCCTTCTTTGGCTATGACAGTGCCAGCAAGCCATTTGGGACCCTGTCCATAATTGAGTACAAATACAGGGTCATTGACTTCAATATCGCTGGACAAATTTGCATGATCATGGTACATGCTTTGTTGACGCCGCCTGCACTCGACATGATCATGGAGATCAGGGTGAACTAGAGAGAGCCTTGTCTTGAGTGGCCTTTTCATGAGCAGATAGGCAGGGGGAACTCCGGTGAGCGAGTGGGGTTTTGTGCGGTAGCTGAGCAGGACTCGGGACAGGCGGGTCTGCAGGGAGACTTCCAACACGCGTTTCAAACTTTGCTTGATGGTTTGGACTGCCCGTTCTGCCTGGCTGTGTGATGCAGGCGTGAACAGAGTAGATGTGACGAGCTTGATCCCATTGCGGGTCATGAATTCCTTGAATTCAGTGCTGGTGAAGCATGGCCCATTGTCGCTGCGTGGCAAACATGGCTCGTAGGCTTTCGTAGCAGTGGACATGCTTACAGACATTATTACACACTCAATCCATTTTGAATAAGCATCCATAACAATGAAAAACATTTTGCTAGAAACGGGCCAGCAAAGTCAACGTGGATCCTAGACCACGGTTTGGAGGGCCATGACCACAAACCTAGCGATGCCTCTCTGAGTGCATTGCTCAGTTGAGAGCAAGTGTTGCATTGGCGCACGCAAGACTCCAAATCTGAATCGATGCCGGGCCACCATACATGGGATCTGGCTATAGCTTTCATCATTACTATGCCATTACTGTGTAGGTCACGTATGAATGTTTCCCTGCCTTTCTTAGGCAAAACCACGCGATTACTCCAGAAAAGACAGTCCACCTGTATGGACATTTTGTCTTTGCGCCGCTGGAACAGCTTGATCTCTTTATGCATCCCCGCTGGGACGTTGGACCAGCTCCCATGGAGGACACGGTTTTTTAGAAGGGACAGTAAAGGATCCTGGCTGGTCCAGGTCCTGATCTGGCAGGCCGTAATGGGTGACTTTTCATTTTCAAATGCATCCATCACCAAGAGCAAGTCTGCAGGTTGTGCCATTTCCACCCTGGTGGTGGGCAATGGTAGCCGACTGAGAGCATCCGCGCAGTTCTCTGTGCCTGGACTGTGGCGAATTACATAGTTATATGCAGACAGCGTGAGCGCGCATCTTTGGATGCGAGCAGAGGCATTGCTATTAATAACTTTGCTCTCTGAAATTGGCGATATGAGCGGCTTATGGTCAGTTTCTAACTCGAACTTAAACCTAAACAGATACTGGTGCATTTTTATCACCCCATAAATGCATGCCAGAGCTTATTTTTCAATCATGCTATAGGCCCGTTTGGCCTTGGACAAACACCTGGATGCATAAGCGACCGGTTGCAATGTTCCCGGTTTGTTTGCTTGTTGTAACATACACTCAACCCCGTACGAAGACGCATCGCAAGCTAGCACTAAATGTTTACATGGGTCATACAGAACAAGCAGTCTGTTGAAACATAACAGATTTCTGGCTTTCTCAAAAGCAGTCTCTTGTGATTTCCCCCATACCCAGTCATCTCCCTTGCGTAGCAACACATGTAGAGGTTCTAGCAAGGTGCTTAATCCGGGTAAGAAATTACCAAAATAATTGAGGAGTCCCAGAAATGACCACAGCTCCGTCATGTTCTGTGGTCTCGGCGTGTTCTTGATGGCCTCTGCCTTGGCGTCGGTGGATCTGATGCCATCTGCTGCGATTCTTCTCCCTAAGAACTCGACCTCTGGCACCAGGAAAACACACTTCGAGCATTTCAACCTGAATCCCACATGATCTAGCTGACTTAGAACCTCTTCCAGGTTCTGCAAGTGTTCGATGGTGTCCCGACCTGTGATCAAAATGTCATCCTGGACCGACTTTAGCAGACTCTCCATGTTCCTTTGAAATATAGTCACGGCCGATTGAATCCCAAACGGGCATCTATTGTAGATAAACGGACCTTTGTGCGTGTTGATGCAGGTGAGGCTTTCAAAAATTCTGCCAGCCCCTGCGTCATGTAGGCCGAGGTCAGGTCCAACTTGCTGAATGTCTTACCTCCCGCCAGCGTCGCAAATAGATCGTCTGCCTTGGGTAGCGGGTACTGGTCCTGCAGCGAAAAAAGGTTAATCGTTACTTTATAGTCCCCACAAATTCTGACCGTGCCTTCACCCTTGAGAACCGGAACAATCGGACTGGCCCACTTTTGAACTCAACCGGTGCGATGATGCCCTCTCGTTGCAGCCTGTCCAACTCGATCTCCACTTTCTCTCGCATCATGTATGGCACCGCACGTGCCTTGTGGTGGATGGGTCGTGTACCGGGAACCAAGTGGATCTACTCCTTCGCCCCAGAGAATTTTCCGATGCCTGGCTCAAACAAAGACGGGAACTTGCTCAAAACCTGGGCACATGAGGCATCGTCAACAGACGAAAGCACTCGGGTGTCGTCCCAGTTCCAGCGGATTTTTCCCAGCCAGCTTCTGCCGAACAGTGGAGGGCCATCTCCTGGTACAATCCATAGTGGGAGTTCATGCACCGCTCCATCATAGGAGACTTTTCCTGCTGCACTGCCAATTACAGGGATCAGCTCTTTAGTGTAAGTTCTCAGTTGATATGAATAGGGCTCAGCTTGGACCTTTGTGCCTTGTTGCACCACAGCCTCTCGAAGGCCTTTTTGCTCATGATAGACTGACTCGCACCTGTGTCCAATTCCATGGATACTAAAATTCAACTTTTAACATGATTGGTGGACATTTTGTGGTGAAGGTGTGTACCCTGTACACTTCTGCCTCCTCGGTTCGAGTCTCTGGTTCAGTTTGATCCGCCATGGATCAGTCTTCCTCTGCAACGTGGTGGTTTGCAGGGTTTGCAGCTCATCTGCACATTCGCTGGAGGTGTCCCATTGTTCCACAGCCTTTGCATGCATAATGTTTGGAGCGGCATTGATGGGCTCGATGATCATCTCCGTAGCGCCAACAAGGTGTTAATTGCCTCGCATTCACATTTGATGGCAGACTCTGAGTCATCTGAGGTCGTGCAGCTGTAGGTGTGTATGTTCTGCCATATGCATTCCTGCCTGAAAACAACGTTACTTTGTGTACAGTACTTGCCGATGCATCTTTATGCTGCAAAATTTGTTTGGTGTTATCGCTGGTGGACATAAATGCCTGGGCTATCGTTATGGCTTTGCTCAGGTTCGGTGTTTCAACAGTCAATAGTTTGTGAAGGATAACCTCATGGCCAATGCCAAGCACAAAAAATCTCTTAGCATTTGCTCCAGGAATCCACCGAAATCGCAATGTCCTGCAAGGTGCCTTAGATTGGCGATGTAGCTCGCCACTTCCTGGCCTTTAGACCGTTGACATGTATAAAGTCAATACCTTGCCATCAGAATGCCCTGCTTTGGATTTAGGTGCTCCTGGACCAGTGTACACAGTTCTTCATCCGATTTCATTGTTGGTTTCACCGGAGCAAGAAGATTCTTCATGAAGCCATAGGTTGTTGCTCCGCAGACGGTGAGGAGGATCGCCCTTCGTTTGGCTGCGTTCTCATTCCCTTCCAACTCATTGGCCACGAAATAATGGTCGAGTCGCTCCGTGAAGGCTTTCCAATCATCACCTTCTGAGAATTTCTCCAGGATACCAACCGTTCTCTGCATTTTCGCGGGATGGTTCGTCATGTATTACTTGTTACCAGTTGTTATGTCTGAAATAAAGCAATGTGACTGAATTCTGTAGATTTGAGTAAGTGTGACCTTGGTCTCTTTAGTCTGACTCCAGAATGCAGGCACAGCATGGGAGGCCTGCTTATATGCAGTGCTCCCAAGGGATGCTGGGATCACTTGGGACTCCAACAGATGCACCCTCTGGTGGTGGTAGAATGCTGATTACAAGGTGGTGCATACATAACAGAAAGTAACCTCAGCAATCTGATACCGAATACAATATCAGAAAGCAGGCTCAAAAATTGAGGTAAATGAACTAAACACATTTTGTGGTGTTTTCTGTAATACTTAGTACATTTAGTTCAACCAATTATATTAGCCTTTAGGGGACAGTTATATAATGCAGAGCATCTTTTTAAACCTTTTTCACTCCTGTTTACTGATAAAAAGCATACAAAAGGGTTTGGAGCTGACAGGGCTGAAAATTAGTTTGATAAGAAATTCCTCCCCTGGGGCGTGGAATCAAGTCAGAGAGACAAAGGCATCACACACTTCTTACCTCAAGGCCACAAAAGAACCAAGTTCACTGCCAAGAAATGAACAAGCTGCCAGTCACAGACGTCAGCACGGGCAACACCTATGCTCTGCTATTGTGTCTTTATTGATGAACTCTTAAACAACACTGCTTAATTCTTGCAATCATGTGAAGTTATGCTGGAAGTCTGCCTGTATTTGTCTCACTACTCCAATACACCTGTTTTACGTAGCTTTATTCACTGGGTTGCACTGAGGTTAGGTTTTAGGTTTATATGGACTGGTGGAAGCTTCAGATACATTTAACTTCAGTGAGTTTTGTATCGGCTTTTTTGAGCAATAATCAGTGGGAAAGTAAGTGTTCATTTCATGGTCATAAAATATGGAAAGGCCATCTTGCGTATAGTCCTCCCATCACAACATCCAACCAATTCTTAAATGATTTCAGGATTTTTTGCCTCCACTACTCCAATCGAAGTGCATTTCATGTATGGATCAATCTGGCTGTGAAGAACTTCTTGATGTTACTTCTAACTGTGTCTCCTTGTCCAACTGTCATGGTCGAGCTCATTTTGTATTATCTGAGCTGCCTCCTTACATCAAAATGACTCTCCTAGTTTGGTATCAGCTACAAATTTATCCAGATTGCACTGAATCCAAGTTGTTAGCATAAATTAGAAATAGTGGGGCCCCCAAACATCATGATGTCAGTGAGCTTGCAACGTTCACTTGAAGCCTGATCTCCCAACTTCATTTTAGCCATTGAACTTACTGACTGCAAAAAGCAACGACAGCTTCAGGTGGCGCTCAGTAGCAGGAAGCCGTCTCCAGCGACACTATTTAAAGGGATCCTCACCAATCACTCGCAGCCGACAGGATTTTGAAGTTGGAGTGGCTGTGTGCTACTTCCTGCTACTGCAAGAGTTTTTCCTTAGTCATTTCAGGGTTCTTTTGGTATCAGGGAGTGTTCTGGCAAGTACAAAATTCCCTCATTATTTTTGAAACACTTCAATCCACAGCACTTGCTAAGATTAATGGGGCTGTACTGGCAGTCGACCTCGCCCTCCAGGATTTAAAACGGAGGGAACGAAGGCAGCAAGAAAAATGGGAATATGTATGCAGAGGGAGGAGGAGTGCCATCAGGGCACTCAACAACCGGCCTTACCCACCAAGGGTCTTCCGACAGCACTTCTTCCACTTTCGATTAAGCGAGGAGCAGTGTATTAGGAGGCTTTGCTTCACCAAGGAGGTGAACTCTGCTACCTCCTATAACCAGACATCCAGCCTCAGACCAATGGCAGTCAAGGTCACCGTGGCCCTCAATTTCTTCACCAGTTTATCCTTCCAGTCTGCAACAGGAGACATAGCTAACATCTCACAGTTTACCATCCATCGCTGCATCTGGGAGATCACTGAGGCTCTCTACACCAGGCGAAGGGACTTCATTGGCTTACTGATCACCAGAGAGAAGCAGGATGAACATGCATGTGGCTTTGCCAGGATAGTGGGCTTCTCCATGGTGCAGGGCACCATCGACTGCACCCACATGACATTGCGGCCACTGCGTAACAATCCTGAGATCTTCCGTAACTGCAAAGGCTACCACTCACTTAATGTGCAGTTGGTGTGCAACCACTCACAGCGAATCCTCAATGTCAATGCCCGCTATCCTGGCAGCAGCCACAATGCCTTCATTCTGCTTCCAGCCACCACATCAATCTTGAGGATGGTTGCTCAGAGACAAGGGCTATTTGCTCTGCACCTGGCTCATATCTCCCTTCCGCAACCCCAACACTCCTGCCCAGCACTCATATAATGAGAGCCATGCTGCCACCAGGAACATCATCGCGCAGACCATTGGATTATTGAAGCAATGCTTGGGAGGAGCCCTACAATACTTGCCAGAGCGGGTGTCCCATTTCATGTTGTCCGCTGCATGCTCCACAATTTTGGTGCCTGCTGTGGTTGAATAGCTGTCATTATGTGCAAGGTGTGAGAGTGTTGCTCGGTAGGGATTGTTAGTGGGGGAGTACATGGGGTGTGGTGCATTGAGCAGCACAGGGACCACAGTGCTGCCCGTGATATGGTGTGCCACCTCCCTCCACATAGTCCGGCAAACTTGTGACTAGGGCCTCCCTGCCAGTTGTTACAGGACCACCTGCCTTCTCTCCACCGCTAAAACCAAAGCCTCCAAAACTTCCTCGGAAAGCCTCGGGCTCTCTCCCTGGGAAGGCGATCTGCATTTGTAAATTCGTGCTCCTTCTCTTTGTCCTTCTTCTAATGGTTGTTGAGGCAGCTGTACACCCAACAATGCTGAGAATGAATTGCTGCAGCATAAATGGGCCTTCCCTTTAAGTAGTGAAAAAAGCTGGTGGCAATCATTACTTGTGTTTAGACTACACCTGAGATTTGTCCATCTTTCAGTGCAACACCAATGAGCTTGGGTTTTTAGAATAGAATCATGACTACAATCATTTTAATGAGGAGTGAGGATGAATTTTACATGCATTCTAGATTTTAAAATGGCACTATTTAACCATTTTTGTTTAAACACGCCCATTTCTTGCCTATAATGAATTTCTGGTCCATTTGTGTTGTAGATTTTTCACCGTCCATTTGGGATGTCACAATTGCAGAATAGTCAGACAATCGCAATTGTGAGGGCACATGGGGAAGTCATGCCTGTATCAGACTGGAGCTTCAAGGATTGATATCATGGTATAGAACACACAGGTTAACTGTGCTTGACATAGTTCGCCATTAGATTTTAGCTCAGAAATAGCTCTGACTATTGACAGTGTAAATTACACCAGTTACAGGAGTTTAGGAGTTCCATTCTGGTTCAGTAATCATTTATTTTTTTCAAGTTGTAAAGTGCCTGATGCAGAATACATACTACATCTTCGTCTCCCAATATGGCTGCCTCCAGTTCTCTATTTAATCGTGTAATACCATCTATTGGCCAACACAGCCTGAAGTTCCTGCTGTATATCATGCCTCAAAGAACTTTTGGCTTAGTGGTAGCACATGGAGATGGGAGCTCCGGCTCTGAATTCTGGGTTGACATCCAGTAGGATACTTGCGTCTGGTGGGGTAGGTGGCCATAAAACCCTCAGCTGTATAGGACTAAGCACTTTATCAGGTGGTATAAATAGTTATGGCCATGGAAGGAGTGCTCACATTGCAGCCTGTCTGTTAATCAGTCTGTAAATCCTTCCACAACTCCACACTATTCTCCAAGTGAAGAGTGTGAAAACAATCATGAGACTGTGTTGTAAACTTAATCAGTGCTATCATATACTCACACATTCCAGGTCTAATATACTTATTTCTATGTGATTATACATGCTATATTCTGAACTTTAGTAATATTTTAAGGCAGAAAGTTATTGCAACACATTGGAGCACCAAAGTACGATGGCATGACCTCGGACACAGGTTCCATCCCTCACTTCACTGAATTCCCAAGCTTAGCTTTACTGCCGTAGGCAGGCACTAAGCAAAAGCCAGACGCCTCTCCACAAGAAAGTTAGTTGTCACCAATTGGGCATCTCCTCACGTTGGTCTGAAGGCAAACATTAGCATAAGCCGAGCAACAGGTCACCCGCCCATTCACTTGGTACCAGGGAATGCACAGCCTAAAGAAACCTCTGCAGGGAAATAAGGTTTTATAGTTTATGGTTTGATGTTAATGTAGCTCATATCCACACATCTTATTTTGCCGAAGAGTTAGAGTCCCTCTATTGGCCAACAATATTTTAACAGTAGGGTAGTTAGACTTTCAGAGAAAGGAACAGAGAGAGAGGGACAGATGCATAAAGTTTGAAGTTACTTTAGATTATATTACTGGCCAAACACTTATACATTGACAGGACATTCCAGAGGTGTTAGGTTTATTTTAAATGAGTTAACGTGTCTATTAAAATAGACGACAGAGGAAAGTTATGAGGATATATTAAGCCAATATCAACAACAGTCATTTCTTGCCTGTTAGAGAGATTTGAGGAACAAAACACAGACTGCAACTGTACAAGTTCACCATGTATTGGTGTAGTTACAACTCCATTGTTAGACAAAAAATGAGCCTGAAATTGCGCTCAATTATGCCCACGGGTTCGGCTGGGCCACCAACAGGCAGCCTGGCACACCCTACCATTAAATGCTCCCTGGCTGTTGACCTCTCTGCTAAGGGAAATAGGCCCTTTCTATAAGGTAAGTTTATTTTTAGACCCTTTAAAATATGTACATTTATTTTTCAAAAAATTACATTTTGTTTTAAATAATTAATTACATTCAATTTTTATTAATTTCAAATGTGTGATTTTAAAAAAAAGTTATTTTCAGTGTTTCTCTGTTTTTGGGCGTAGTCCCATTCATACCTTGGTGAGTTCCATATCTATGTATAAGTATAAATGGGGATCCCCCTACTCTGATAGGTTGGGCCGGCCCACGTGATCCCAGTGATGCATACAAAATCCTTGCGCTGCTGGGATACGTGTGCCTCTATAAAGGCCTACGCGTAGCGGCCCAGAACCTCCAAGCCTTCATAGAAATCTTTGAGGTCGGAAGCCTCCGATCGCAATTTCTGGGCAATGGGTGTGATTTTCTGAGCTCATATACCAGTGGTTGTGCATATTAGGACATTGGGAGTATGGTGCTTAGGATTTTCCATCCATAAAATTATAAACAGCACACGAATGAATTAATTCCTTGTTTCCCATCAGGATCAGAACTCTCCCACTCCTTAAAGTCTGTTGCTTCACAATCTGGATCTCCTGGACAACAAACATCTGCTCTGCTGTCAGTTCTTTATATTTTGTTTTTAGTTTCCAATTATCATAGAAATTTACAGCATGGAAGGAGGCCATTTCGGCCCATCTTGTCCGAGCCAGCCAACAAGAGGCGATCCAGCCTAATCCCACTTTCCAGTACTAGGTCCGGAGCCCTGCAGGTTACAGCACTTCAAGTGCACATCCAAGTACTTTTTAAATGTGGTGAGGTTTTTCTGCCTCTACCACCCTTCCAGGCAGTGAATTCCAGACCCCCACAACCCTCTGCGTGAAGAAATTTCCCCTCAAATCCCCTCTAAACCTTCTATTAATTACTTTAAATTTACGCCCCCTGGTTGTTGACCCCTCTGTTAAGGGAACTAGGCCCTTTCTATTCACTATACCTAGGCTCCTCATAATTTTATACACCTCAATGAGGTCTCCCCTCAGCCTCCTCTGTTCCAAGGAAAACAAACCCAGCCTATCCAATCTGTCCTCACAGCTAAGATTCTCCACTCCCAACAACATCCTCGTCAATCTCCTCTGTACACTCTCCAGTGCAATCACATCTTTCCAGTAATACGGTGACCAGAACTGCACGCAGTACTCTAGCTGTGGTCTAACTAGTGTTTTATACAGTTGAAGCATAACCCCCCTGCTGTTGTATTCTCTGCCTCGGCTAATAAATTCCGTATGCCTTCTTAACCATCTTATGTAATGTATGTACATAAGGTCTGCCCACCAACAGGGGGCACTACCGTCGGAGGCCCTAGGTTCATAGGTACACTCATGCTGGGTCCAGTATATAACCTGAACTTCAGCGTTGTATCTTCACTTCTGGAAGCCATTAAAGACTGACCAAGTTACACCTAGTCATCGGCTCACAGTACAGAGTTCATTGTATCATTTCATACATTGGCGACGAGGCAAATACGAACCCACGCAAAAGTATGGCGAGCACAGCACCATCAAGTACTATTGGAATTCTTGAGAGATTCAATGAGGGAGAGGATTGGGGAGATTTCATGGATCGTCTTGATCAGTATTTCATGGCAAACAACCTAAACAAAGACAAGGATGCAGTGAAGCGCAGGGCAGCTCTTCTCGCCGTCTGTGGCCCCACAATCTATGCACTCATCAAGAGTCCGCTCTCACCCACTCTTCCTACAGAAAAGGATTACAAAGAACTGTGTGCTCTAGTTCGGGAACACCTTAAACCCATGGAAGGAATCCTCAAATCCAGATATCGCTTCTATACGCACGTTCGTCCAGAAGGCCAGGACGTAGTGGCATTTGTTGCTGACCTCAGATGACTTGCAGGGCTGTGCAAATTTGGGCCTGTGTTGGAAGAGATGCTGCGTGACTTTTTCATGATCAGGGTCAACCGCGAGGCAATCTTAAGTAAGTTGTTGGCTGCGGAGACGCTGGACCTCAGCAAGGGCATCACCATCGTCCAGGCTTGCATGACCATGCAGAAAAGCATGAAGCACATATCGCGACTGATATATATGTGGACTTGTATTTACTCTGTACAACCACCAGAGGGCTCACCCCTGGAGTCCCAAGGGATCCCATAATCCCTTGGGAGCACAGGTATTTATGGAGGCTTCACAGGTTCGAGAGGCACTCTGGAGACCTGCAATAAAAGACTAAGATCACACTTTACTTTGAGCTCACAGTGTTCAATCTGACTCTTTCTCCATACACAACAACTGGCGACGAGATACAGATAGCGAACCCAAAGATGCAGAGAACAGTGGGCATCCTGGAGAAATTTTTGGAGAGAGATGATTGGGAAACTTTTGTGGAGCGACTCGACCAATACTTCATGGCCAACGAGCTAATGGGGAAAGAGAGCGCTGTTAAATGAAGGGCGATCCTCCTCACCGTCTGTGGTGCACCAACGTATGGCCTCATGAAGAATCTGCTCACTCAAGCGAAACCCACGGAGAAATCGTATGACGATTTGTGCACACTGGTCCGAGAGCATTTGAACCCGAAGGAAAGTGTTCTGATGGCGAGCTACCAGTCCTACACCTAAAAAAGATCTGAAGGCCAGGAAGTACGAGTTATGTCGCCGAGCTAAGACGCCTTGCAGGACATTGCGAATTTGAAGGATATTTGCAGCACATGCTCAGAGTACTTGGATTGACCACGAAACCATACTTCACAAACTTTTGACTGTAGAGACCCCAACCTTAAGTAAGGCCATAGCGATAGCCCAGGCGTTCATTGCCACCAGTGACAATACGAAGCAAATCGCTCAGCACACAAGTGCTGCTACAAATACTGTGAACAAAGTGATGTTGTTTTCGAATCATAACGTATAGGGCAGGTCACACATACCTGCAGCTACACGTCCGCAGATGTCTCAGAGTCCACCATCAAAGGTGATGAATGCAAGGCCATTAACACTTTGTTGGCGCTGCGGGGGTGATCATCGTTTCCATTCATGCCGATTCAAGGAGTACGTTTGGAAGGGCTGTGGAACAATGGGACACCTCCAACGAGTGTGCAGGCGAGCTGCAAAGCCTGTTAAATCTGCAAACCACCATGTTGCAGAGGAGGACAGATCCATGGAGGATCACGACGAACCAGAGCCTCGGATCGAGGAGGCAGAGGTACATGGGGTGCACACATTCACCACGAATTGTCCCTCGATAATGCTGAATGTTGAACTAAATGGACTCCTGATGTCAATGGAGCTGGACACGGGTGCGAGCTAGTCCAGCAAAAAGATTTTTGAAATATTGGGGTGCCTCAAGGCCAGTCTTAACTCCAGTTCGCACGAAACTAAGAACTTACACAAAAGAACTGATTCCTGTAATGGGCAGTGCTACCGTAAAAGTCTCCTACGATGGAGCGGTGCACAAGCTACCACTCTGGGTGGTACCAGACGATGGTCCCACGCTGCTCGGCAGGAGCTGGCTGGGAAAGATATGCTGGAACTGGGACAACATCCGAGTGCTATCGCCCGCTGACAACACTTCGTGTGCCCAGATCTTAAACAAATTTCCTTCGCTGTTCGAACCAGGCATCAGGAAATTCCAAGGAGAAAAAGTGCAGATCCACCTAATTCCGGGAGCGAGACCCATCCATCACAAGGCGAGAGAAGTACTGTACCTGATGAGAGAAAGGGTAGTGATTGAGCTATACCGGCTGCAAAGAGAGGGCATCATTTCACCGATCGAGTTCAGTGAGTGGGCCAGTCTTATTGTCCTAGTCCTCAAGGGAGACGGCACCATCAGAATCTGTGGCGATTACAAAGTAACTATCAATTGTTTCTCCCTGCAGGACCAATACCCACTACCAAAGGCCGACGACCTCTTTGCAACGCTGGCAGGAGGAAAGACATTCACGAAGCTGGATCTGACTTCAGCCTACATGATGCAGGAACTGGAGGAATCATCGAAGCCCTCACCTGCATCAACATGCACAAAGGTATTTTTGTTTATAACAGATGCCCGCTTGGAATCCGATCAGCAGCGGCGATATTCCAGAGAAACATGGAAAGTTTACTGAAGTCGGTCCCGCACACCGTGGTCTTCCAGGACGACATTTTGGTCACAGGTCGGAACACAGTCGAGCACCTGCAGAACCTGGAGGAGGTTCTGAGCATGGGGCTCAAGTTAAAACGCTCAAAGTGCATTTTCTTGGCACCTGAAGTTCAGTTCCTAGGAAGGAGGATTGCGGCGGACGGCATCAGGCCCACCAATGCGAAGACGGAGGCAATTGAGAACGCACCGAGGCCACAGAACGTGACGGAACTGCGGTCGTATCTGGGACTCTTGAACTACTTTGGTAATGTCTTACCGGGTTGCAACACACTGCTAGAACCACTACATGTCTTACTATGAAAAAGGGGCAAATGGGTTTGGGGCAAAAGCCAAGAAAATGCCTTTGTAAAAGCGAGAAAATTGTTATGCTCAATTGCTTGTGTTGTATGATCCATGTAAGCATTTGGTATTAGCATGTGATGCGTCGTCATTCCAGGGATGGCTGGACTGACATATGAGGAGAAACTGGATCAACTGGGCCTTTATACACTGGAGTTTAGAAGGATGGGAGGGGATCGCATAGAAACGTATAGATTCTGACCGGACTGGACAGGTTAGATGCGGGAAGAATGTTCCCGATGTTGGGGAAATTCAGAGCCAGGGGACACAGTCTTAGGACTGAGATGAGGAGAAACTTCTTCACTCAGAGAGTTGTTAACCTGTGGAAGTCCCTACCGCAGAGAGTAGTTGATGTCAGTTCTTTGGATATATTCAAGAGGGAGTTAGATATGGCCCTTCCGGTTAAAGGGATCAAGGGGCATGGAGAGAAAGCGGGAAAGGAGTACTGAGGGAATGATCAGTCATGATCTTATTGAATGGTGGTGCAGGCTCAAAGGGCCGAATGGCCTATTCCTGCACCTATTTTCTATGTTTCTATATTTCTATATGGCGTCGGGTGTATATTGCAACAAGCTAATGATTTCAGGAAACTTCAACCGGTTGCTTATGCATCCAGCAGTCTGTCTAAGGCTGAGAGAGCCTGCAGCATGATTGAAAAAGAAGTGTTAGCATGTGTCTATGGGGTAAAGAAAATGCACCAATACCTGTTTGGGCTAAAATTCGAATTGGAAACTGACCATAAGCAACTTATATCCCTATTTTCCGAGAGTAAAGGGATAAATAGCAAAGCATCGGCCCGCATCCAGAGACGGGCGCTCACGTAATCCGCATACAACTACGCCATCCGCCACATGCCAGGCACAGAAAACTGCGCCGATGCTCTCAGTAGGCTGCCATTGCCCAACACAGGGGTGGAAATGGCACAGCTCGCAGAACTAGCCATTGGTATGGAAGCATTTGAGAGTGAGCAATCAACGTCACTGCCCAGCAGATCAAAACCTGGACGAGCCAGGACCCTTTATTATCCCTAGTCAAAGCTGTGTGCTTCATGGGAGCTGGTCCAGTGTCCCAGTGGAAATGCAGTAAGAGATAAAGCCATTCCAGCGGCGCAAAGATGAAATGTCTATACAGGCAGACTGCCTTCTGTGGGGCAATCGAGTAGTGATCCCCAAGAAGGAGAGAGACATCTTCATCAATGACCTCCACAGTACCCACCCAGGCATCGAAATGATGAAAGCGATAGCCACATCCCACGTGTGGTGGCCCAGTATCGATACGGACTTAGAGTCCTGCATTCACAGATGTAATACATGCTCGCTGTTAAGCAATGTACTCAGGGAGGCGCCGCTAAGTTTATGGTCTTGGCCCTCCAAACCATGGTCAAGAGTACAGGTCGACTATGGAGGCCCGTTCTTGGGTAAAATGTTCCTTGTGGTTGCAGACGCGTACTCCAAGTGGATTGAATGTGAGATAATGTCGGCTCGCACGTCCGCTGCCACTACTGAAAGCCTGCAGGCGACGTTTGCCACACACGGCCTACCCGCTGTCCTGGTGAGCGACAACAGGCCATGTTTTACCAGTGCTGAATTCAAAGAATACATGACCCGTAATGGGATCAAACATGTCACATCTGCCCCGTTGAAACCAGCGTCCAACAGTCAGGCAGAGAGAGCAGTGCAAACCATCAAGCAAGGCTTGAAGAGGGTAACTGAAGGCTCACTGCAGACTCACCTATCCTGAGTCCTGCTTAGCTACCACACGAGACCACACTCACTCACTGGGATCCCACCTGCTGAACTGCTCATGAAAAGAGCACTTAAGACAAGGCTCTCGTTAGTTCACCCTGATCTACATGAACAGGTAGAGAGCAGGTGGCTTCAACAAAGTGCATACCATAATAGAGCAAATGTGTCACGCGAGATTGAAATCAATGATCCTGTATTTGTATTAAATTATGGACAAGGTCCAAAGTGGCTTCCCGGTATTGTCGTGGCCAAAGAGGGAAGCAGGGTGTTTCGGGTCAATCTTTCAAATGGACTCATTCACCGGAAACACTTGGACCAAATCAAACGCAGATTCACGGACTATCCTGAGCAACCCACCTTGGACCCTACCTTTTTTGATCCCCCAACACACACACCAGTGTAAACCGGCACCACGGTTGACCACGAAGCAGAACCCATCATCCACAGCAGCCCTGCAGGGCACAACACACCAGGCAGCCCAGCAAGGTCAGCTGCACAGCAGCCCAGCGAGGACCCAACAAATGATTCAACAATACCAGCCTTCACACCGAGACGATCAACCAGGGCAAGAAGTGCCCCAGATCGACTCACATTGTAAATAGTTACACTATTGACTTTTGCGGGGGAGTGTTGTTATATATGTGAACTTGTATTTACTCTGTACAGCCACTAGAGGGCTCATCCCCTGGAGTCCCAAGGGATCCCATAATCCCTTGGGAGCACAGGTACTTAAGGAGGCTTCACAGATTGGAGAGGCACTATGGAGACCTGCAATAAAAGACTAAGGTCACATTTTATTTTGAGCTCACAGTGGTCAGTCTGACTCTTTCTCCATACACAACAACGACAAAACAGGAACTCCACGGCAAGTACTATGTACAAAATTGTATCAACAGCCGGCAGAGCTGCATATGGCAGGGTCTACTCAACTGCATCTGCAAGACCGGGAGCTGCTCAAAGTTCACCATCGATGGCCTATTCGACTGCATGTGCGAGAACGGGAAGCCGCTCAAAGTTTGCCATCGGGCACGAATCTGAGCTCAACATGTTGGCATTGCGGGGGCAATCACTGACCCCATCAGTGTTGCTTCAGGCAGTATGTATGCAGAGGGTGAGCGAAGATGGAGCATCTTTAGCGGACGTGTCCACAGCAGAGTAAGCGAGCTGCGACACACCGTGTGGATGATTCAGCGTGGATCTGACGATGCAGCCCGAGGCATTTGAGAACCCTACGTGTGTTCCTAACAAAGAGCCAACTGAGAATGATGGAGGTAAAATTTAAATGGCGTGCCGGCATCCATGGAATTAGACACGGGTGCAAGTCAATCGATAATGAGTCAATTGAAAAGCTGTGGGAGACCAAGGGAGACCCAAGCTGAGTCCGATAAATGCGAAGTTCCGTACCTGCACCAAAGAGCTCATACCAGTGATCGGTAGTGCAGCAGTAAGAGTGTTGTACGAGGGAGCGGTACATGATCCACCATTATGGATTATCCCGGGCCAGGGCTCATCGTTATTCCGCAGGAGTTGGCTCGAGAAAATAAAATGGAAATTGTTATGTAACCTTGTAACCAGCATTCTATCGCCACCAGAGGGCATAACTTTTGGCGTCCCAAGGGATCCCAGCATATAAGCAGACCTCCCATGCTGTGCCTGCACTCTGGAGTCAGAATAAAGAGACTAAGGTCACACTTACTCAAATCTACAGTACTCAGTCACATTGCTTTATTTGAGACATAACAACTGGCGAGGAGTAATGAGTAACAAACCATCATGCGAAAATGCAGAGAACGGTTGGTATCCTGGAGAAATTCTCAGAAGGTGACGATTGGGAAGCCTTCGTGGAGCGACTCGACCAATACTTCGTGGCCAACGAGCTGGAAGTAAATGAGAAAGCTGGCAAACGAAGGGCGATCCTCCTCACCGTCTGCGGGGCAACAACCTATGGCTTCATGAAGAATCTTCTTGCTCCGGTGAAACCAACAACAAAATCCTATGAAGAACTGTGTACGCTGGTCCAGGAGCACCTAAATCCGAAGCAGGGCGTTCTGATGGCAAGGTATCGATTTTATACATGTCAACGGTCTGAAGGCCAGGAAGTGGCGAGCTACGTCGCCGAACTAATGCAGAGCATTGCGAATTCGGTGGGATCCTGGAGCAAATGCTCAGAGACATTTTTGTGCTTGGCATTGGCCATGAGGTCATCCTTCGCAAACTATTGACTGTTGAAACACTGAAACTGAGCAAAGCCATAACGGGACATTTATGTCCTCCAGCGCTAACACCAAACAAATTTTGCGGCATAAAGATGCATTGGCAAGTACTGTACACAAAGTAACGTTGTTTTGAGGCAGGAATGCACATGGCAGAATGTACACGACTGTAGCTGCATGACCTCAGATGACTCAGAGTCCACCATCAAGTGTGAATGCGAGGCAATTAACACCTTGTTGGCGCTGCGGAGATGATCATCGAGCCCATCAATGCCGCCAAACACCATGCGTGCAAAGTGGTACAATGGGACACCTCCAGCGAATGTGCAGACGAGCTGCAAACCCTGCAAACCACCACGTTGCAGAGGAAGACTAATCCATGGCGGATCAAACTGAACTAGAGACTCGAACCGAGGAGGCAGAAGTGTACAGGGTACAAACCTTCACCACGAAATGTCCACCGATCATGTTAAAAGTTGAACTGAACGGAATTCCAGTATCCATGGAATTGGACACAGGTGTGAGTCAGTCTATCATGAGCAAAAAGGCCTTCGAGAGGCTGTGGTGCAACAAGGCACAAAGGCCCAAGCTGAGCCCTATTCAGACCAAGCTGAGAACTTACACTAAAGAGCTGATCTCTTTGGTAATTGGCAGTACAGCAGGAAAAGTCTCCTATGATGGAACGGTGCACAAACTACCACTATGGATTGTACCAGGAGATGGCCCCACACTGTTCGGCAGAAGCTGGCTGGGAAAAATCCGCTGGAACTGGGACGACATCCAAGCGCTTTCGTCTGTCGACAACGCTTCATGTGCCCGGGCTTTGAGCAAGTTCCCATCGTTGTTTGAGCCAGGCATGAGAAAATTCTCTGGGGCGAAGGAGCAGATCCACTTGGTTCCTGGTATACGACCCATCCACCACAAGGCACGTGCGGTGCCACACATGATGCGAGAGAAAGTGGAGATCGAGTTGGACAGGCTGCAACGAGAGGGCATCATCACGCCGGTTGAGTTCAATGAGTGGGCCAGTCCGATTGTTCTGGTTCTCAAGGGCGATGGCACAGTTAGAAGTTGTTGGGACTACAAAGTAACGATTAACCGTTTTTCGCTGCAGGACCAGTACCCACTACCCTATTTGCGACTCTGGCAGGAGGGAAGACGCTCACCAAGTTGGACCTGACCTCGACCTACATGACGCAGGAGCTGGCAGAATCTTCGAAAGGCCTCACCTGCATCAACACGCACAAAGATCTGTTCATCTACAATAGATGCCTGTTTGGGATTCAATCGGGCGTGGCTATTTTTCAAAGGAACATGGAGAGTCTGCTAAAGTCGGTTCCGCGCACCGTGGTTTTCCAGGACGACATTCTGATCACAGGTCGGGACACCATCGAACACTTGCAGAACCTGGAAGAGGTTCTAAGTCAGCTAGATCGTGTGGGATTCAGGTTGAAACGCTCGAAGTGTGTTTTCCTGGCACCAGAGGTCGAGTTCTTAGGGAGAAGAATCGCGGCAGACGGCATCAGACCCACCGACGCCAAGACGGAGGCCATCAAGAATGCGCCGAGACCACAGAACGTGACGGAGCTGCGGTCATTCCTGGGACTCCTCAATTATTTTGGTAATTTCCTACCCGGGTTAAGCACCTTGCTAGAACCTCTACATGTGTTGCTACGCAAGGGAGATGACTGGGTATGGGGGAAATCACAAGAGGCTGCTTTTGAGAAAGCCAGAAATCTGCTTTGTTCCAACAAACTGCTTGTTCTGTATGACCCATGTAAACGTTTAGTGCTAGCTTGCGATGCGTCTTCGTACGGGGTCGTCTGGATAAAGTGAGACTCTGTCCGAAACGTTTGAAGTGCATTTTCATGGCACTAGATATCGAATTCCTTGGACGAAAGATTGCTGCAGACGGAATCAGGCCTACAGACCCAAAAACAGAGGCCATCAAAAATGCGCCCAGGCCCCAGAATGTGATGGAGCTGCGTTCATTCGTGGGTCTTCTCAACTACTTCGGTAACTTCTTACCCAAATTGAGCACAGTATTAGAGCTTTTGCACCACCTGCTCAGGTAAGGAACTTCAGGACAGAGCCTTTGAGAAGGCTAGAAATCTGTTGTGTTCCCACAAGCTACTGGTACTGTATGACCCATGCAAGCATCTAGTTTTGACCTGTGATGCGTCGTCCTATGGGGTCGGCTGCGTACTCCAGCAAGCCAATGAGTCAGACAAACTATCACCAGTAGCATATGCGTCTTGAAGCCTGTCCAAAGCGGAAAGAGCCTACGGCATGGTAGAGAAAGAGGTTTTAGCATATGTTTATGAGGTAAAAGAAATGCACCAGTACCTGTTTGGGCTTCACTTCGTGCTGGAAACCGATCACAAGCCGCTTATATCGTTGTTCTTGGAACATAAAGGTATCAATACCAACACCTCATCCCACATCCAGAGGTGGGCGCTGACATTATCTACCTATGATTATGTTATTCGCCATAGACCAGGCACCGAAACTGCGCTGATCCATTGAGCCAGTTACCGGAGGTGGAAACGCAAATGCCCGCAGAGCTACTCATGGTCATGGATGCCTTTGAGAGTGAAGGGTCACCTGTCACTGCTCAACAAGTTAAGACCTGGACCAGCCCGGATCCGACCCTGTTGGTTGTAAAACGTTGTGTTCTCAACGGGAATTGGTCGACCATCCCCAAGCAAATGGGTGATGAAACCAAACCATGCAGCCATCGCAAAGCTGAGCTTTCCATCCAGTCTGACTGTTTACTGTGGTATAATCATGTTTAATGCCCAAGAAAGGCAGGGCGAGATTTGTACGGGAGTTACATAGTTACCACATCCCGGTATTGTCATGATGAAGGCCATTGCTGGGTCCCATGTTTGGTGGCCTGGCATTGACTTGCATGCAGCTAAGCAATGCCCCCAAGGAAGCTCCGTTCAGTCTGTGGTCATGGCCATCCAAACCGTGCTCTAGAATCCACATCGACTTTGCGGGCCCCTTCCTCAGTAAAATGTTTTTTCTGGTGGTGGATGCATATGCCAAATGAATAGAATGTGTGATCATATCATCCAGCACTTCCACTACCACCATTGAGAACCTGAGAGCCATGTTTGCCACACATGGTCTGCCAGACATCGTTGTCAGCGACAACGAACCGTGCTTCACGAGCCTGGAGTTTTAAGAGTTCATGAAATGCAACGGTATAAAACACGTGAGGTTAGCCCTGTTCAAACCCGCGTCCAATGGTCAAGCGGAGCGGGCAGTTGAAACCATCAAGCAGAGCCTGAAGCGTGTAACTCATGGTTCCTGTTTATCAGGTGGAATAGTTTGGTACAAGAGGCAATAGAGTCAAACAGGTTTGTGAGGCATAGTTGCAATCATGCCACATGCTATTGAAAGTGAAGAATATTCCATGGTGCACCCCAACATTCCGTCACTCGTGTAAAAGTTCTTAACGTGTGGTGATCATTGCACACCAGCCACCCAGTATCAGGAACAGAGTCAAAACTGCAACAGTCAGCAGTGTGTCTTCGAGACGCAAGCTGCAACTAAGATCCGGGCCTACAGTCAACCTCAGCAGACAGCCAGGGAATTGATGATTGCATGTTTCCAGTCAAATCATAGAAGGGTTTTTTGATTGGGTTTGGATAACTTTATGTATAGCAGTCAAATCGCGGACAGATTTAACTGTGTCAAATTGTGCTGATGCAAATGACTCATAGGGGTTTGTATTCTGGGGTATGCTAATCCCATATAAATCATGGGGATTTATACAGTTGTGTGTACTGTGCAGCTAACTAGCACAATGCTTGTGATGGTGTTCATGGAACAGCATGCTATCTATGCATTAATAATATCAGGCGTATGGGTTCATTTGATTTCTCACCAGAGCACTGGAGAATGCAGCAATGGAAAACATTGTGGTGTATTTCCTCAGAGCTTCCTCCACTCCACCACTGTAACTTCAGCAGAATCCCGGTTTATCCAGTGAAGTTGCAGAGCAGGAACAGCTCCAAGGAAATTCATTCCATGGATTTTTTAGTTCCCGGTCACTGCTAAGAGAGAAAGGAGAAGTTGATATACCATGTGTTTCCCTAAGCTAATGACCATGGACATTATTGATGGTTATAGTTGCTCTAGCATGAGTTTGCCAGTGTGAGCATCATTCAAGGTAAGTGTAGTGTCACCTGCACTGTAGCATGTTAATTGTGGGAGCCCAGGCACTCAAAATCTTCAGTCATGCAGCATTTGCCCATTAATGTAATAGATGAAAACAATGCCTGACAGAGTCGCAAAGAAAATAAGAGTGATGTCTCAATTCTATAGGATGCCTACTTACATTGCAGGGCACCTTTATCAGTGTTACAAACACTTAGTCAGAGAGACAAGTACAAGGCATCATGGCAACACCCTCACTCCAAGCACTGGCACCTGCTCGACTACGTCATCGTCCCAGCGAGGGACCATAAGGATGTACACATCACCCACGCCATGACAGGAGCCAACGACTGCTGGACGGACCACCGCCTAATCCGTTCCGTCATTAACATCAATATAGTCCCAAAGCAGCAACGGCAATAAAAACAGTGCCACAGGAAAATCAATGCCGGGGCACTCAGAAACCCAGTTAAGAAAGCCCTATATAGCCAATGCCTCACTGCCAACCTGGTGACCCTCGATGACCCCGAGACACAGAGTGCCCACAGCACCTGGTCTGCCCTCAAGGTCACCATAACCAGCGCTTGCGAAGAGACGTTCGGTCGCTCAACCAGGAAAAACCAAGACTAGTTTGACAAGAACGACCAGGAGATCCAGGAGCTAATAAACGACAAGCGCAAGGCATTTCTGAACTTAAAGCAGCAATCCGGAAGCAGCAAAGCAGCTCTACAGGTGGCTGAAGGCCGAGGTCCAGCAAAAAACCCGTGACCTAAAGAATAAATGGTGGGTGGAGAAAGCACAGGAGATCCAACAGCTAGACGAAAACCATGACATGCGAGGATTCTTCACCGCAGTTAAGTCCACCTACGGCCCAAGCACCCAAGGCCCAACCCCACTGCTGGCCAAGAAAGGAGAGGCACTCGTTAAGGACACCTAGGCAGTCAGGGCCCGCTGGAAGCAGCATTTCGAAGATCTCCTTAACCGAGATTCTGCCTTCGACATGAGTGTCCTCGACTCCATCCCGCAGCATGCTACCCGCCACTATCTCAGCAAAACCTCAGCCCTGCATGAAGTAGAAAAGGCCATCCATCAGCTCAAGAACAACAAGGCATCAGGAGCAGATGGAATCCATGCTGAGGCACTAAAGTATGGCGCAGAAGCACTATTGGCACAAATGCATGACCTCATCTCTCTTATCTGGAAGGAGGAGAGCAAGCTTGGAGATCTCTAGAGATGCCGTAATTGTGACCATCTTCAAAAAAGGGGACAAGTCCGACTACGGCAACTAAAGAGGAATCTCCCTGCTGTCGGCCACTGGGAAAGTCATCGCAAGAATCCTCCTCAATCGTCTTCTCCCTGTGGCTGAAGAGCTCCTCCCAGAGTCACAATGCGGATTCTGTCCAATGAGGGTACAACGGACATGATCTTCACCACGCGACAATTACAAGAGAAATAGAGGGAATGGCACCAACCCTTCTAGGGCCTTTTTGACCTCACAAAGGCCTTTGACACTGTCAACTGTAAGGGACTATGGAGAGTATCCTCCATTTCGGCTGCCCCCAAAAGTTTGTCACCATCCTCCGCCTGCTTCACGATGACATGCAAGCCGTGATCCTGACCAACCGATCCACCACACACCAAATCCACATCCGGACCGGGGTCAAGCAGGGCTGCGTCATCGCACCAACGCTCTTCTCGATCTTCCTTGCTGCAATGCTCCATCTCACTCTCAACAAGCTCCAACTAAACTATAGAACCAATGGAAACCTGCTCAACCTTCATCGTCTCCAGGCTAGATCCAAGGTCGTTCCATCCTCTGTCATCGAGGCACATTCAGAGGCAGAACTCCAAGCCATCGTCAATATCTTCACCGAGGTGTACGAAAGCATGGCCTTACACTAAACAACCGTAAGCAAAGGTCCTCCACCAACCTGACCCCGCCACACAGCACTGTCCCCTGGTCATCAAAATCCACGGCGCGACCTTGGACAACATGGACCAATTTCCATATCTCGCGAGCCTATTATCAGAAAGGGCAGACATTGATGACGAGGTCCAACACCGCCTCCAGTGTGCCAGCGCAGCCTTCCGTCACCTGAGGAAGAGAGTGTTTGAAGACCAGGACCTCAAATCTGGCACTAAGCTTATGGTCTACGGAGCAGTAGTGATACCCGCCCTCTTATATGGCTCAGGGATGTGGACTATATACAGTAGACACCTCAAATCCTGCAAATCCACTGGGAGGATAGACACACCAACATCAGTGTTCTCGCTCAGGCCAACAACCCCAATATCGAAGCACTGACCACACTCAACCAGCTCCGTTGGGCGGGCCACATCGTCTGCATGCCCGATGCAAGACTCCCAAAGCAAGCGCTCTACTCAGAACTCTTACACGGCAAGCGAGCCTCAGGTGGGCAGCGGAAACATTTCAAGGACACCCTCAAAGCCTCCTACATAAAGTGCAACATCCCTACCGACGTCTGGGAGTCCCTGGCCCAAGATACACCCAAAGTGGAGGAAGAGCATCCGGGAAGACGTTAAGCATATCGAGTCTTGTCGCCAAGAGCATGCAGAAAACAAGCGCAGACAGTGGAAGGAGAATGTGGCAAACCAGACTCCACACCCACCCTTTTCCTTCAACCACAGTCTGCCCCACCTGTTACAGAGACTGTGGGCTAGAATTTCCCTAACCTGTTTTTCTGGCACCCTCACTCGAATGACGCTGCTTTTGTCTGCTCCAAGCGCGCTGAAAAGAGACCTCCGTATTCTGGCTGCTCCCCAGCCTCTCCTCCATCATGGCGCAGCGTGGCCCAATGGATTGGGGTTGGAACCAGGTCCCAACGCTGAAAACAGTGCCGGGATCTCTGCACATGTGCGTTAGAGTCTGCGCGCATGTGCAGTAGCTCTTGGCAGGTCATTTCTGCAAACACATGCTGCAAGCTGTGTGGGAGGGGCCCGAAGCAGGCCGTACCTAACCCTGGCTGAATGGGCTCCCTCATCAGCAGCCAGAGTGTGCTCTGCAGGCTGTGTCATCTAGTTGTTTTCTTCCCTTCATGTCAAAAGATGATTTGATTCCTTTCAGCCTTGGATTAGGGGATTTACAGATTAGAAACACTTTAAGAAAATCAAGATGGAACTTTGACCTGGGAGGGGCCCGTGATGATGGTTCTTGAATCCACCAGTGGCGACGCCTCTGACCTAATTGTAAAACTCCTGAAGAGTTTCTGGGGGTCTGGGTTTGTAACTCTTGACCAGATGAACTGGGGATTCATGCAGGTGTTTGATGCTGTGCCGGTCATCAGTCTAGACGTGCTTCGCAAAAGGGTACTTCCACCTTCCACCCCTCCTCTCCCCCGGCTCTCCCTCCCCCCTCCTCCTCTCTCCCCCCCCCTCTCCTCCGCTCTCCTCTTCCCTCCCCCCCTCTCCCCCCCACCCCGAGCCCTGGCCGAATGGGCTCTTACATCGGCAGCCCGCTGCATTCCCTAAGGTAGGACTACTATTTTTTATTTGTTATTTACTGATTGATTTTGGTGCTTTAGATGCAGGGTTCCTTATATTTTATTTGTTAATTAATTGCTTATTACTTTTTGTGCTTTGCTTGATGCTTGGTGGTTCTTTAAATGTAGTTACTTGCACCGATTCCTTAACTGTAAGTAAGGTCTTTCTGTGCGGACAAAAGTGGACACCAACGCTGCCCTAAGTTAGTATAGTACAACTTTTTTCTGGCCAAATTGGCATAAATGGTGTAAGTGGCTGAGAACACCCCCTTTTGAAAAAAAAACTGACCTAACAAAAAACCTAACTAACTCACTTACACTGGCGGAAATTAAATGGCCATATTTGCAACTAAAAAGATACACCAGCAAAATCAAGTTACACCAAAAAAACGGTGCAACTCATGGGGAAATTTGGGCCCTGTAATTCCCGCATTGGACTGTACAGCCACCTGAGAACTCACTTTTAGAGTGGAAGCAAGTCTTCTTCGATTTCAAGGGACTGCCTATGATGATGATGAAACACTTAGCCATGCTGAAATCTTATGAAAATGACTAAAATGTCAACTTTTTACATTCCGTACTGTTCTTCATATTGCTTCAGTGCAATGCAAATATTGCTGCAAATAAATTCCATTTTGTAAAGACACTGCAGTTTCTCATGCAATTCGCCAAAGGAGTTTCTGTCACACAAAGTACACATGTACAATGTCACCACAGAAAATACAGCTGTAAATCACCATATATAATACACATAAATATACGAAATACACAAACAGCATGCCACACAAAATACAAAGTGGTGTAAGGTGCCATTCAACACAGTATTCAGAAACTCAGCAGACAATGTATTAACAGTGAACATTTAATCAGGTGCAAAGCAAACGTTCTATTCACTTATTTTGTGTTTACCTTTGGCAAATATACTCTGAGCTTCAGAAACTCTGTAGTTAGCTACTGGCACTCAAGCAAAAGCACTCAAATAATTGGCCATGTAGACGGCTCAGTAACCTCAATAGCAGTGCAACTTTTGGCACAAATGTTTTGATAGTGGTCCAAATCAAAGGCAATGTTATCTCTTCCATGGACTCCTGAATGAAACAATTTGTCCCCTGAAACCCCATGCTTTAATCTGTTGTGTGCAATAATGATTAGTAGATAAAAGTATTTCAATTTTCAGGTAGTTGAAATCTGCTTTATCAGACCATGCAGTAGCTCGGTACGTTCTTGTCCCTGTTTGGCCACTGCGAGCTGCAGTTGAAATTCTACCATGGTTACAATAGCAGACTGTTTATACTCACATACAGGAAACAACGAGAAGAAAACAGGATTTGGATGGCTCCGGCCTAACTAACCCAAGAATTCTAGGAAGTTTTTGCACTTTAAAGTGGCCTTGTGGCCCGTTAGATGTCTGCAACCTGTAAGGTCAAGTTATGTCTTGTTACTACAGAAACATTTCAGAAGGAATGCAGGTCTTCACAATTGAAAGTGCATACTCGGGCTCTATGCTGGTGCTACAGTAACAATGTGTTTCATTAGCACTGTGTACTATATCAAACAGACATGGCATTGTGTAGTATACATGGTAGAATTTTAATCATAATTATTTAAGAAAATCATATTTCTAAAATACACATCTTTATAATGCTGAGATACCATTTTTGTGGATTTATTTGTTGTCGTCTGGGATGAAGCTACAGGCTGGGCAAAGTTTCAGACACACAGCCAGTTTTCTGAAACTTCCCAAGAGACAATAGGGCAGATCTTGCTGTCACTGTGCTTGGGCATAAAATATCACCCGGGCCCAGCACATAGTAGAGAATTGGCCAGAGGAGCACACTCCTTAATCTTTCAATTGATGTAAATGTCTGGAAAAAGGTGGCTATACTCCCCGTCCAATACTTCCTCTCTGTGCTGTGCCCAGGCGATCCAATAGACCCAACTGCATTAAAAGGAAAATCTGTCCAAATCTCTATTGGAAGTTAAGGAGCTTGCCTAAACTGCCATGATAATAAAAGGACTTTTGTGCTGCATTTAATTAATTTTTTGTCTGATTACACCTCTGTGAAGTGCCTTCGGATGTTTTTTCTATGTTAAAGGAGCTATACAAATGTAAATTTATTTATAGATTTTTAAGAGGGTAATCCTGGACATAAAGTGCAAATTCTGATGTTTAGCCTTTGATTTACCCATCACTGTAATAAAGCAAATTTATCGAAGCAATGTACAGCATGACTGTCACAAAGCAACAATATAGCACAGCTTACTAATACTGGAAGTTAAGGCCAGTTACCCAGCTCAGACACTTCCGGGAGGAAGCTCAGGTCAGGAAATTGCAGGCCTGCAGTGCCTGATGTTTCATACATTTAAATTAATGGTATCAATCATGTGATCTATTTTAATTTAAGAGATGGAAACTCAGGCATTGCAGGCCTATGATTTCCTAACCAACTATCTTGCTGAGTGGTGCAATGTGCTGGAAGTGTCTGCTCAGGAAAATCAGCTCTATAATATTTGTATTATTATTTATCTACTACTTTACAAAATATGCTTAAGATACAACAACAATTTGCACTTATATTGCATGCTTAATGTAGTAAAATGCATGGCAGATGCAGTATAATGTGGATAAATGTGAGGTTATCCACTTTGGGGGCAAAAACACGAAGGCAGAATATTATCTGGATGGCGGCAGATTAGGAAACCGGGAGGTGCAACGAGACCTGGGTGTCATGGTTCATCAGTCACTGAAAGTGGGCATGCAGGTAAAACAGGCGGTGAAGGCGGCAAATGATATGTTGGCCTTCATAGCTAGGGAATTTGAGTATAGAAGCAGAGAGGTCTTACTGCAGTTGTACAGGGCCTCACCTGGAATATTGTGTTTAGCTTTGGTCTCCTAATCTGAGGAAGGACATTCTTGCTATTGAGGGAATGCAGCGAAGGTTCACCAGACTGATTCCAGGGATGGCTGGGCTGTCATATGAGGAGAGACTGGGTCAACTGGGCCTTTATTCACTGGAGTTTAGAAGGATGAGAGGGGATCTCATAGAAACGTATAAGATTCTGACAGGACTGGACAGGTTAAAAGCGCGAAGAATGTTCCCCATGTTGGGGAAGTCCAGAACCAGTGGACACAGTCTTAGGATAAGGGGTAAGCCATTTAGGACTGAGGTGAGGAGAAACTTCTTCACTCAGAGAGTTGTTAACCTATGGAATTCCCTGCCGCAGAGAGTTGTTGATGCCTGTTCATTGGATATATTCAAGAGGGAGTTAGATATGGCCCTTACGGCTAAGGGGGTCAAGGGGTATGGAGAGAAAGCAGGAAAGGGGTACTGAGGGGATGATCAGCCATGATTTTATTGAATGGCGGTGCAGGCTCGAAGGGCCGAATGACCTACTCCTGCAACTATTTTCTATGTTTCTATGTTTAAAATGTCCCAAGATTCTTCACAGAGGCGTAATCAAACAAAAAAAAATAAAAACAGAAAATGCTTGAAATACTCAGCAGGTCAGGCAGTATCTGTGGAGAGAGAAACAGAATTAATGTTT
Source organism: Pristiophorus japonicus (assembly GCF_044704955.1). Classification (NCBI taxonomy): domain Eukaryota; kingdom Metazoa; phylum Chordata; class Chondrichthyes; family Pristiophoridae; genus Pristiophorus; species Pristiophorus japonicus. Next base: position 69,509,114 of record NC_091981.1, read on the forward strand.
CAGGTTGATGACCTTTCATCAGAACTGGAAAAAGTTTGTGACATAACAGGTTTTATACAAGTACAGAGACAGGGAAAGGGGGGAGGGGAGGAAAGAACAAAAGCGAAGGTCTATGATAGAGTGGAAGGTAGGAGAGATTAAAAGACAAAAGGGATGATGGTGCAAGGCAAAAGAAGATGTTAATGAGACAAGTAAAGAAACAAAAGATGGGTCCAGAAGAGGTGTAAATGAGAACAGCAAAATTATCAACAGCTATTATCCACACAAAAAAAGGGAGCAGAGATTATGATCTGAAATTGAAAAAAATAAGTTGCAAGTATCTTTTATACAAAAGCAAAATACTGCGGATGCTGGAATCTGGAATAAAAACAGAAAATGCTGGAAATCTCTGCAGGTCAGGCAGCATCTGTGGAGAGAGAAACAGAGTTAACGTTTCGGGTCGATGACCATACGGGTCTGATGAAGGGTCATTGACCTGAAACGTTAACTCTGCTTCCTCTCCACAGATGCTGCCTGACCCGCTGAGATTTCCAGCATTTGCTGTTTTTATTACGAGTATCTTTGTTAGTTCCTCCTCAAAACCTCTCACTCACAGTTAATTGCACTTTTTGCTGTACCTTCCATGGGATTTGCACTTTGTTTACTGTACCATCCATGGAATTTGCACCTTTTTGCTGTAGATGCTAGTGTCCATATTTTATGAGAAATAACGCCATCTGAATGTTGCACACCATTATTAATGCACAAATTGGCCAGCAACTTGTAGCGAGGAAGAGATACAACGTGAATTGTAAATCGCCTCAAGTTGCTGGCCAGTTTGCGATTTCCACCGTTAGCTTTGCGAAAACAGCATCTCGCTCTTAACCTCTCATGATTTTCACAAAGTTGCTTCATTTGCACATTAATTGCCCATTAAACTCGCCACAGAAAGTTAAGTCATAGAGTCATAGAGTAATAGAGTCATTACAGAACAGAAGGAGGCCATTTGGCCCATCGAGTCCATGCCAGCTCTCTGTAGAGCAATCCAGTCAGTCCCATTCCCCTGCTCTATCCGCGTAGCCTTACAAGTTTATTTCCCTCAAGTGCCTATCCAATTTCCTTTTGAAATCATTGATCGTCTCTGCTTCCACCACCCTCATCGGCAGCGAGTTCCAAGTCATTACCACTCACTGCGTAAAAAAGTTCTTCCTCACATCCACCCTGTATCTCTTGCCCAAAACCTTAAATCTGTGTCCCTGAGTACCATCAGCTAATGGGAACAGCCTTTCTCTGTCTACCTATCCAAACTCGTCATAATCTTGTACACATCTATCAAATCTCCCCTCAACCTCCTTTGCTCCAAGGAGAAAAATCACAGCTTCTCCAACCTAACCTTAAAGCTAAAATCCCTCATCCCTGGAAATATTCTGGTAAATCTCCTCTGCACCTTCTCAAGGACCTTTACATCCTTCCTAAGGTATGGTGACCAGAACTGGACGCAATACTCTAGTTGTGGCCTAACACGAGCTTTATAAAGGTTCAGCATAAATTCCCTGCTTTTGTACTCAATATCTCTATTTGTGAAGCCCAAGATCCTATATGCTTTGCTAACTACTCTATCAATATGTCCTGCCACTTTCAAAGATCTAAGCACATGAACCCCCAGGTCCCTCTGTCCCTGCGTACTCTTTAGAACTGTGTCATTGAGTCTATATTGTCTCTCTCTTTTGCCAAAATACAACACCTCACACTTCTCTGTATTAAATTCCATCTGACATTCTGCTGGTCTATCTATATCCTGTTGCAGTCGATTGGTATCATCCTCACTGTTTGCTACACCTCCAAGTTTGGTATAATCGGCAAATTTTGAAATTTTACTCTGTATTCCAATATCCAAGTCATTTATATTTATGTGTGACATTTTGTCAAACGCTTTCTTAAAATCCATATAGATAACATCCACTGCATTCCCTTCATCAGCCTTCTCTGTTACTTCAACAAAACATTCAATTAGATTAGTCAAACATGATCTGCCTTTTACAAATCCATGCTTGCTCTCCTTAATTAATTTAAACCTCTCCAAGTGCTTGTTAATTATTTCCATGATTATTGATTCGAAAACCTTACCCACCACTGATGTTAAACTGACCGGCCTGTAGTTACTAGGATTGTCCTTACACACTTCTTGAACAATGGTGTCACAGTTGCCATTTTCCAATGCTGTGGCACCTCCCCGCATCTAGGGAAGATTTAAAGATTATGGCAAATGCCTCCACTATCTCCACCCCCACTTCCCTTACTCGGAACTCCTACACGGCAAGCGAGCTGTGCAGAGGAAACATTTCAAGGACACCCTCAAAGCCTCCTTGATAAAATGCAACATCCCCACCGACACCTGGGAGTCCCTGGCCAAAAACCATCCTAAGTAGAGGAAGTGCATCCGGGAGGGCGCTGAGCACCTCAAGTCTCATTGCCGAGAGCATGCAGAAACCAAGCGCAGGCAGCGGAAGGAGCGTGTGGCAAACCAGTCCCACCCACCCTTTCCTTCAACGACTATCTGTCCCAACTGTGACAGAAACTGTAATTCCAGTATTGGACTGCTCAGTCAGCTAAGAACTCATTTTTAGAGTGGAAGCAAGTCTTCCTCGATTTTGACGGACTGCCTATGATGATGATGATGATGTCAGTTGGTATGATTGAACTAGGATGAGGGTGAGGGGTGGCTAGTGAAATGGAGAAGTGACAATGTAGATAGAGAGAGAGAGATATGGGTGGAGGTGCGACATCAGTTGATGTGAGTAAGGATGTGTAGGCGTAGGATCGGGAAGGCAGATTGATAGAATGTGATGAGTTGCACAGCAGGATGAGGTTGAGTGTGGCTTTTCAGTAACTGTTATGTCTGCAATGTACTTACGAATGACTCCACGAGGCAATGTATTGTACTCAAACTGTAGCGACCTTGATCCTTTATTCGTAATTCCAGAGTGTGGCACAAGCATGGTGAGCAGCCTTTTATACTGGGCCCTGCACACCTATGCAGGAAACCCCGGTCTCTACCAGTTGCATCCTCTAATGGTGCCAGCATAGTATACACAGTATAAACCTTATTGATAGTACATCAGGTAACAAGTTTCCATCTTATGCAACTATAAGGTGACTACACAGAGAGTATATCTATAGTCTGCATATATAACAGTAACGTTTCACAAGAACATAAGAATTAGGAGCAGGAATAGGCCATTCGGTCCCTCGAGCCTTCTCCCCCAACCCCACGACGGGCGTAAGAGGGTCAGGTTTAAAAAGGTAAATATGGGAAATGGGACCATAACCTGCAATGTTCCCCACCATCGCTTTTACGTCAATGTATATCAGGGCGCCGAGCGAGAGGGACGGAACAATTCATTAACGTATTTAAATCGGGATCCTACAGTGTAATTTGAAGCTTGATTTAAAATTGATTGTTGCTGCATGGGTTTCCCAAGGTTGGGAAACCAGGCAGTGAAAGGAAGATGGGAGCAACTGGCTCCACAAGATAAGTACTTTTATCAGCACTCTTTGTGGGCTAGGAGGAGCAGGAGAGCTACCACCAGCCCCTCAAGGAACCTTTCACCGCACCCAGCCCGATCGCAAGACTCCACCCCATTCCCTCCCCAAGCCCTCCCAATTGCTTGACAACCTCTCAGCTCTTTCCTGGTCGCTTGCAGAACTCTCTTCTCCTTATCCAGTAGCTTGCTGACTTCTCCCCACTACCCACTCTGATCACGTGCTGACCTCCCTCTCCTGATTGTGGCCACTCTCCCACCTCCCACCAGTTGTCTATTTTGGCCAGCTGCCGAGTGGGAAACTGAACCAAAAAATATTAATAGGGTCCTGATGTTAAGTTCAGCAGGATCTCCGCTTCTTTGGCCTTGGTGGGTTCAACGGCTGTTTTCGACCCCCATAAATATTTGGCCCAACCAAGCAACTTGATTGGTTGATTTTACAGGTACTGTGCCTAGAACCAGGAGTGTTAGCTCATGTTAGCAGCTGCTGCTTTCTTATACAGTTGAAAAGTTGGATCATTTAGTTGAGTGTTTATTACATTATCATCCTGCAGCAAAGTTTCTGATACCAGAGTACAAGGTGCAGTATTAGTATAATTAGTATAATTACCAAAGATGCCACGGGGCACAGTATTAGTGTGGTATACAAAAAATATTCCAGGATACATTATTAATGCAGTATACCAAAGAAACTGCATTTTGCAATATTAGTGCTGTTTACCTCACACCAAGCAACAGATGCCAGATTTTATTTTCCCAGATGGATTTTTCCTGCTCGAATTAAACTAATAGAATGGTGGAATCCTGAATTATTAGCTGCACAAACGCATCTTGGAATCATTATCAAATTCGGAAGGATGCAGAAGACTCATGAACTGTTTCATGATTATGGGCTGCAGCATTAATGCCATATACCACAGACAATCCAGGGTACAATATTAATGCTCGATAGCAAAATCACTACAGGCTGCAGTATTAGTGGCACATACGAAAGACACTGCAGGAGTATTAGTACTATATACCTAAAATACTGCAGTTGCGGTATTGGCTCTGATTTTAACTCCAGGTGGGTTTTGGATGGTTTGGTGGCATGGTGAGTTGGAAACTTGCCCAGTGCAGCAAAAATAGACCCTGAATATTTTAAATTTTGGGCCCCATTAACATGCCACTACTCCACTGGAATGAAGGTGAGTGTGAGGTAGGGGTTCTGGAATTGTCTCACAGGAAGGAAAGGGGAAATTCTGGGGCACGAGTGCTTAGGTGGACAATAATGTACAACAATATATTTGTGGAGATATTAAATTAGCATGTTCCTGTACTAAGTTGTTCATGGATCTAATAACACTGGGTCAGGGTCACTGATACATGAACCATGGTCCTGCATTGCATGTATCAGTGACCCAGAACAAGTTACAATCCATGAACATTTTAGTACTGGAACCTGCCCCTGTATCACTTAAACTAATATGTTCCAAGGGTTGAGGCCATTTTACATGCTGTGTCCGTTCCTTTATCGTATAATATGTATTAATCCAGCATTAAGAAATGAAGTGCAGGAGTCAGGTTAAAAGTCCAAAATAAATATGTTTATTAAACATTTGTACAGCACAGTTGTAATTAGCTTAACATGACTTATAATAAAACCTTCATATTTTTAAAAACTTTAATGATTACAGTAGCAAACTTTATAAAAAGCTATCAACCAGACCAACCAAAAAACAAACAAACAAGCCACATATTCTCCTCTTTAGCGCTGTGCGCCAATCCTGCCCCAGTCGATGCCGCTACCCCTGCATGTGCCCATCGTTTCAGACTTCTGCTTCCTTGGCCCCCTTAACCCCAGGTTTAATCTGTATTTTTTCCGTTACGGCATTTCTTGCTGCTGGTTTGCAACAGGGACAGAGCCAAGATGTGTCATTGTGGAAGGCTCAGGTTGCTCTTCGTTATCATCCTCAGGATCAACCCTTGATTTTGGTGCAGAGCAGAAAGCGTTCCTCGCATCAATGACAGCCTGGGTTAGCCCCCTTATTGTCGCTACGACCTCGCTCTTCTGTAATGACAGTCCCCCGAACTCTGCCCTCACCCCACCAACGGCTTCCAGGAGCAAGCGTGATTGTTAGATGTTTTCCCCACTCATCCCCACAAGATGTCCTATGTTCTCTGAATCCATTGTTTCTGCATCAGGTCCACAGTGCACCCTCCTTTGATGTCTAGTAGGTGTGGCTTGCTGCAACACACCTGGACCCGCAGCCCCAGACGTCATACCTAGAAAAGTCCCTTCGCTTGACTCACTCATCAGAGGGCTTGGAATGCTCAAGGGGTTCATCATTTCCAAATCCAAGGTAACCACGTCATCATCGTCAACGCCTTCTAGCATCCCATCATTCTCCTGATTTGGAGTGGTGGTTTCCTCAACATTCTCTCTTTCAACTTCATGTGGACCTTCTGTCTCCTCCTGATGCTTAACCTCTGCGAAACAAAAGATCGATGGCAGGTTAGCAGCATTGAGGAAGGAGAAGCGTAGGCAGCACATGCAGTACATAACATTTAGCCAACCCAGAGGGCTTACCCTCTATTAGGAAACTGGGACCAACTTCCGCATTGATGGTTAGTCTTCTCCTGTGACATTTAATCATAGACGCTATCCTACTTGGCGGACCTCCTCCAGTTTGTGACCGTTCTCAGTTGATCTGTGACACCGTCCTCTGCAAAGATGAAAATGGAACTTTTAAAGAGAAGGTCTGAACACACACACACAGATCACATTTACAGATGTTATTGCAGTGCATAAATATACATATGCTTAAAAACCCACATAAATGTAAATATAACTTATTACTAACAGTCACTGCTTATCCGAGGTCTTGCCACTTCATTTTCAGCTGCGCACCGGTTCTCGGGGTGATGGACATTCCATTAAACTCAACTGCAGCCTGGTCCCAAACTTTTGCGAGCACAGAGGGTTTAAATTTATTTTTACTGAAGATCCCCTTGTTTTCAATAACTTCCCACCTACTTGCAATTAAATCTATTCGCCCTTACTGCTTCCCCTTCTCCGGCTCCGTCTCTGCCCCTTTCGCCTTCTCTGTGCCCTTCGATTTCAGCCATCTCGTGATCGAAGCTGTATTTCCTACCTGCAAATCCACCTCCGCCACCAATGGATTTCCAATGGTGATCCACACAGTCTCCGCACATGCTGTTTCTTTTACATTATACAGCACATGCGCAGGTTTTTTTTTGTGCGCATGCGCGTTGTGCATGCGCAGTGCGTTTAAAAAAAAGTTTTTTTCAATGCGCATGCGCAATTACTTGCCCATTTTTTTTTCTGGAGCGCATGCGCTGTGTGGTTCTGGTGCACACTGGAAGCTCCGCCCTGCGAGTTCAGCTCGGGTAGCGCCAGTGCCATAAGGTGCGCATAAGGTGGGACAAAACTTTGTTTATTTATTTTCAGCACTGAGGGGCCAAATAAAAATGGGCGTCCAGGTAAGTGAGCGCCATTATTTTTTATTAGGGAAACTTGGGCCCAAAGTATGTTAGCTTTTATTACAAAGGGAGTAGAGTATAAGAGTAAAAACGTCTTGTTGCAATTGTGTAGGGCTTGGGGGGACCAGAGCTGGAGTAGTGTGTACAGTTTTGGTCTCCTTGCCGAAGGATTTACTTGCCTTACAGGGAGTGCAACATGGGTTTACTAGACTAATTCCAGGGATGAGGGCATAGTCCTATGAGGAGAGATTGAGGATAGGTCTATATTCTCAAGGGGTTAAAATTGGTAGATATACCACCGCATACCACCTGCAGACCGCCCACATACCACCCAGCAGGAAATTCATCAGCGACATACCACCGGGCGGTATGCATACCGTCCGCCCACACGGAATACCGTACAGACCACCCAAAAGTCCGACACTGGTAGCATATCACCGATATACCACCGGAGCTGCACACCATCTAAAAAAAGGTGGTTTTATGCCGATGGTATGTCGGCGGTATGTAAACTACAATGTTCTTCCCCTTTCCCCCCCCACGAGAGATATAGTCCTCCCCTCCAGCGAAACCAATTCTTCCCCCCCAGAGATCTAATCCCCTCCCCGAGATCGAATTCCCCCCCAGTGGAGGAGAAGCATCCGGAAGGCAGAGAACACCTCGAGTCTCTTTGCCGGGTGCAAGCGGAGGCCAAGCACAAACAGTGGAAGGAGTGTACGGCAACCGAAGCACTCCACCCATCCGTCCCTTCGATCACCATCTGCCCCACCTGTGACAGAGACTGTAAGTCCCGCATTGGACTCAGAAAGTTGTCGGGATCTGGAACGCTCTACCTGAAAAGATGGTGGAAGCTGATTCCATAATTTTAAAAGGGAGTTGGACAGGTACTTGAGGATGAGGAACTTACAGGGTTACGGACACAAAGCGGGGATGTGGGACTAAGCACGACTGCTCTTTCAAAGAGCCAGCATAGGCATGACAGACCGAATGTCCTCCTTCTGTGCTATGATTTCTATAATTCTATGAATCTGCCTTGTTTTTCCATTTTCATTTTTCTAGACTACTGGCAATATTTTTCACATTTGTGACTGCAAACTGAATTCATTTCATATGAGCTAATGATCTACACCCATGGTGGTCGTGTTCTCAGGGGAGGCTTTCCAGGGGACCTGCGATGCTAGAATTACCAGTACATTTAGGGTCATCAGTACAGTACGTGCAGTCACTCAAACAAAGTAAGGCTTCACAGAGCTTCTGTCAACTCAGCCTGTGGTTTTTGAGATTAATAACTTTGTCTAGGAATGTAGATCGCCTCTTACTATTAATGTCTTTAACACCCATCTAGTCACAAACGTAGTAAGAATTTAAAGGGGATGAAATTCACTAAAGCCCCATTTGAGTCGCTAATTTTTAAAAGTTTGAAAAGCTAGTGGCAGGCGCTAACAATTTAAAACTTTTTAAAAATTCGCCATTTGCGTTCCAAGAAGGAAGTTGAGCAATAAATCAAGCACAGATTTCCTTGTTGGAGTGCTAATGGAAATGGGTGGGGCAGAGACATTAACAGCGTTGCACACTGGGCCATGCAACGTTGCCGCATTCAAAGGTCCCTTCCCTCCCTTAAAGGGAAGGGCCATCGCTGCAGGCTCTGCAATACGAAGGGGACCTACCTGGGCTGCCAAGGGAGCGGAGAACCTGCCACATCAGCCCCGCACTCAAACAGAGTGCCGGGATGAACAGATCCGGCAGGAACCCGCAAAAAAACAAGAAAGCTAAGATTTTTTTTACTTACCTCGGCCCCTTACCTTTAATCATCGCCCCTGTAGTGTCCGGCCTTCCGATTCATGCCTCCTGCAGGTGTCGGTGGTTTTGCCTGGCGCTGCTTCAGAGGGCAGAATTGAATTTCGGGTCCAGGGCGCTACCGGGGCGATGCGCACGGCATGACATCATGATCTCCCACCAAATATGGCGGAAGTCGATGTCAGCACCGCGCCCGGTCGCAAAGACATTTGCGCCCATTCGCGCCCCCAGGGATGCTAACAAGAGGCGCAAATACACCCAATTTCTCCCCCAAAAATTTCAAGTTTTTGGACAGAGTCAGTTTCTGGAATGTCATGGAACAGGCAGCCTTGAAAACTACTCTGCCATATCACAGTATCTGCTGCTAGGAATGGTTTATGCTGCTGTAAGCAACTCCGGTGGTACACAGATTTTTAAAGATATTCTACTTTTTATCCTAAGATTTATTAAAGACTAAAATAATACAGCAATAGCAGCAGACAGATCAGTACCAAACTGATTTATCACATCAAAGGATGTGGTCTTTCTCTTATGGTATAAGGCAAAGGTCTCCAAACTTTTTTTCTTCGTAGACCAATTCATAGAATTCTATGAGCAATTACACTCATTCAGGGAACACATTAAAAAGTTTAAATCTGTTTTCCAACGAAGAGCTCCTATTTTGTTTTTCAACACTATCCTTTCTTTACAAGTTGAGGGCTTACATCATTAAACTAGCCTCATTTTTTCACCCATTGAGAATCTTCGTCCAAAGGGCACTAGGACAGTTGCTATGGGAAATAGAAAATTTCACATTGGTGCAGCAGGCTGGGGTGCTTTTCTGAGGTTTGGGATTAAAGCTTTACCCTGGATTAATTGTGCGATGGGCAAATGCCACAGGTGCACAGTTTTATTGTGTTGACTTGCACCCTCTGCTCCCTATGATTAAAAAAATCCGCAAGGGTAAATTTTAACATTTAACATTCCCAACGCAGAACTTTGCATTGGCAATTTGAGAATTCAGGCACGGGTGCAGACAAGTCTGATTCATGGCCCACACAATTTTCCATTAAAAAATTAATTACCAGAAAATCCCATGGGCTCATCGCCAAGCCGGCATTCCTATCATGCACTTCGACTGGATGGTAAGATTTATCCCATAGATGCCTCAGAGTTTAGCACAAAACCAGTTGAGGAGAAAACAAGTTCCTTTAATAGCTCTGTGGGGTCACATAGGCTTTGAACGTCATGTCTTATGTTTTGCTGGTGTGTTTAGCACTGGGATTTGCTTGGCATGTCACTAACTTTGTTTTTTAATCAGTGTGTTCAGTCATTGTTGAACTATGGCTCATTCCCAAAACCTTAATTCGTAGAATGCCAAATGCATGAGGTGTGTAGCTGATTGCACCAGAAAGGAATGTGTCAGTACAAACCTAGCCAAAGGCGTTTGATTCATATTCGTTAGTTTGTGCTGACCAAGAGTTAAAGTCTCCAGGAGCACTTTTCTTCATTGACCGATGAGTTTCCAGTTTCTGTGGAATATAGTGTAACTGAAGATGTTTGGTCTTGTGTTGGAGCAAAATGAAAGGAAAAGGAAAGAACTATAGTGACCTTCATGGACTCAGGACGTCCCAAAGTGCTTTACAGCCAATGAAGTGCTTTTGAATGTAGTCACTGTTGTAATGTAGGAAACACCCCAGCTAAATTGCTCACAGCAAGGTCTCACAGACAGCAACTTAACGAGATAATCTGTTTTAGTTGAGGGATAAATATTACCCAGAACAACAGGAGAACTCGCTTGCTCATTTTCGAATTGTGCCTTGAGATTTTTTTATATCAGATGGGCCTCGGTTCAGTGCGACTCAGAGGCAAGAGTGCTACCAACTGAGCCAAGGCTAAATTTCATGATGCCCACCAAGCTGTACAATGCCTCATTTTATTTAATCATCTCAAAGTGCAGTGCTATGTTACTTGATACTGAATTTCATGAAATCATATCAATGTGATTTTCATGAAATCATATCAGGCTCTTTTATTATCATGAGGAAATGGCTTCGTAGGGTGCATGAGCAACTCAAAGCCCATTTTCTCCCTGGTGATGGGTAATAGATTAGGCAATGGCCTTTGACCTCTGGGAATCTGCTCATATCAGCCCTGACTGATGGGGTGACTGTTTTCTCGACTGACGGTATGAGTTCTGCATGAAATCATTCGGCAGTTTCTGGAAGGAGTCGGCAGCAGAGGCAACGGCAGATAATAAAGAGCGCGTGAGTCCAAGGCAGCAGACCTGGAAGGAGTTGACAGCAGCCTCGTAGTTGTCGGCTGGAGGAGCTCGAGCTCCAGGTTTCAGAGCTTGAGAAGTAGCCAGTGTCACTGCGATGCATCCATGAGGCTGAGAGCTATGTGGATAGCACATTTCAGGAGGTGGGCACCCTTTCGCATAGGAGTGTGGAGGCAGAGAGGGAATGGATGACCATCAGACAGAAAAGGAGGACAAGACAGATAGTGCAGGAGTCCCCTGATTGCATCTTACTCTTGAGCCAGTATTCAGTTCTGGTGAGGGTGATCCTTCCTCTGGGGAGTACAACCAGAGTCAAGTCAAAGACACCACAGAGGGGAAGGAGGAAGATTGTGAAATCAATAGTGGTAGGTGATTCAATAGTTAAGGGAACAGATAAGCATTTCTGTGGCCGCAGACGTGCTTCCAGGATGGTATGTTGCCTCCCTGGTGCCAGGGTCAAGGATGTCACTGAGCAGCTCCAGAACATTCTGAGGGGGGAGGGTGAACAGCCAGACATCATGTTCCATATTAGTATCAACAACGTAGGTAGAAAGAGGGATGAGGTCTTGCAGGTGCATTTTACGGAGCTAGGAAAAAGATTAAAAAGCAGGCCCTCAAAGCTAGTAATCTCCGGATTACTCCTGGTGCCTCGAGCTAGTGAGTATAGAAATAGGATAGAGCAAATGAATGAGTGGCTGGAGAGACCGTGCAGGAGGCAGGGCTTTACACTCCTGGGACATTGGGACCAGTTCTGGGGGAGGTGGGATCTGTACAGGCCAGACGGGTTGCACCTCAACAGAGCTGGGACCAATATCCTCGTGCAGGGTGGGGGGATAGTGGGTGGTGCGGGGTTTGCTAGTGCTGTTGGGGAGGGTTTAAACTAATTTCACAGAGGGATGTGCCAGTATAAGGGAGAAAAAAGTGCACAAACGATTGGGAGAGACAAATAGCAAATAGAGTAGGAAATAGCACAATATTAGTCAGACTAAGAGAGAATACAAAGTCTAAGATAAGTTTACAGTGCATGTATGTAAATGTACGAAGCATGATAAATAAGGTTGGTGAGCTGCAGATGCACATAGCCACATGGGAATATGATGTCATGGTGATAACGAAGACCTGGCTCAAAAAAGGGCAGGATTGGGTATTAAATATTCCTTGATATAAGATGTTCAGCAATGATAGGGAAGGAAAGAAAAGAGCTGGGGTGACAGTATTGGTTAAGGAGAATGTTACAGTGCTGGAGAGAGAGGATGTTCTGGAGGGGTCAAGGACAGAATCCAAGGTGCAAGAACTATAGTGCAGTGATAATGGGGAACTTCAACCATCCTAATATAGATTGAGATAGTAATAGCATAAAGGTCAGAGAGGGAGAAGAATTTCTGAAGTGTATTCAGGAGAACTTTCTTAATCAGTATGTTTCTGGCCCAATGAGGGAGGAGACATTGCTGAATCTGGTTCTGGGGAATGAGGTGGGGTAAGTGGAACAAGAGTTAGTAGGGGAACATTTAGGGCACGGTGATCATAGTATTATAAGGCTTAGATTAGCTATGGAAAAGGACAGGGAGCATTCTAGAGTAAAAGGTTTGGATTTTCTGCTCATTTGCGCCTCGATTAGCACCCCAGCGAGGGCGTTAAATACTGTTTTTGGGCATAATGCTGGCATCCAAGATTTACCTCCCTGCCGGTAGATTTGGCTACTGGTTAGCGCCGGCGCAAGAACTTACCGCCCCGCCGTCCATTTTGACTGAGATTATGACACAATCATCCTGGATAGAACATTTGGCCCCTACGCCTCATTTAACACCCGCCCCAGGAAATGTCTGAGAAAACCAGGCTGTCCTAGGGTGTGGCAGGTGGCAATGGCAGCATTTTTAAATGGAGTGATGAGGATCCTCCATTGCAGGTCACATTGACTACAACGGTTGCGCACATAACGCCGCGTGACGCTCCGACTTGCAAACTTCACTTTTAACTGCCATTACAGTGCCCCGAATGGAACAGTCTGTTTAATTGATGATTGTAGTGTGGCTGATTCAATAAAACCACTTCATTGACAAGAGATGGAGACCATAGAGAAAGAAAAGGTAACAAATGTAGAAAGCTAACACAGAGTTTCCATAAAAATCAACCAGATTTGTGGGAAGTCAAAGTGTGGGATCGCGCCAGAGAATGAAGGAAACTTTAGATGATGAGACCTACTGCAGCCTCACTGCCCCGACTGGGATTTCTCTCACACCAGTGAACCCCTGCCAGGACCACCTCTGACCACTGCTTCCCCACCTGCTGCAAGCAAATGGTAGTAAGGGGGGATGAGGTCCCGGTCCCCAGACAATTTGCCACCTGTCAGTCCCCACTTAAGACTATTTCTTGTTTATGAAATTCATTTAAAATGAAAGGGAAGGCTTCAAAATGTTTTTCTCCATGGGGATTTCCCTCTAAGATTTATTTCTTGGAGAAGAATGTGCACAGGCAGAACAGGCAACCAGAGAAATCAAATTCATAAGGCAATCACAGGATTCACAGGAGATCTAGGAGGAAACATCTCGTTGCACCCTGTTTTGGGGCAGTAACACTCACGAGGCGCCTCTCGCAAGAGATTACAGTCCCCGAAAGGAAATGGAGTCCAAAATAATGCGCTCCACTTCCTTTCTGGAGGCAGTAGTAGGGCAGTGACGTTGGGAGCGGGGCACAGTGCTACACACTGGGCCGCATAACACTGCCACGTAGGAGGGGCTCTCTTCTAAATTAAAGGGAATAGCCCAAGCTGCAAACTCTGCAATAATGAAGGGGTTCTGCCTGTACCAGTGGGGGTGTAGGGACAGTATGCCAGGCTGGCCAATTGTGGCACGGACCCTGCAATCAAAACACCAATGGGGCAGGACAAAATTGGCAAAAAATAAAGTTGTCATCGCCAGCGGAGCGGGGTGCTATGGGTCACCGCCACCACTAAACCCCCGTGGAATTTAGCAGGAGTCGTTAACGGTGCCGCACCTGGGCAAAAAGTCGTTTGTGTCCCGCTAGCAGTCCCCAGCCATAGAATTTCTAGCCCATAGACTCTCCTGTTGATACCCAACCATCAGGATCTAAAGCTTCATTCCTCAATATATCCATACAGTTATGTGTCAGAAGGCCTCTGTATTCTATGGGATGTGTGTAGGAGTTTAATGGTTTGCAGCCTCTCTGATAACTAATGCTGTTGTCACCAAACACCCACACTCTACCTCAAGACCACAGACCCTTAGAATGCTTCTGCTTATAAAATGGCAACTTATTTGAGGACAATACTTTCTACAAATGCTTGTTGGCTTGAAATGAAACATTATAGAAGGACCTCAATCCTCACTGGAGCATTCCAAGTAACATTGCAATTTAAGTCTACAGCCACTCCTGCAGTTTTGTTCCTTGCAGTGGATTCTTCCGCCAGCCACTCTACCTCAGAACTATAGTTTTTACTCATTAGCTAGTACGCTACTATGTTTCCTTACAAAGATTTGGACATTAGGATCAAAATCGATAATTAAGGAAATATTATGAAAAAAAACAAATACCAACTAGTTCTTAAAAACATTTAAATTTCATTGACAAGCTTGAATAATTGTGCCTAGAAATTCCTGATGGGGCAAATGTTTAATGGGTTCATGTTTTAACATAGCTAATCATTAAATCTGCCCAGGAGAAATTTCTGCATTCCAAAAACATGTTAATGAACATAAACAGCCTGAAGGTGCAATTTCCTGGGTTTCTCACTAGGAATGCACTATGTGATGACTGGGCTTGTGTAAAATGAAAGTCTGACCTGGCCTTTGAGAGTTTATGATCTTAAAGATGTGCTGTAGTATTTGTAATGCAGTTTTGCTTCTTGGATTTCTG